>NW_026068010.1:3658934-3771693 GCF_014885135.2 Alexandromys fortis
GCCTCACATTCCAGCTATCCAGGGAACCAGGTGTGGCCACTTGTGACTTCTGGCCTGTCTGTCCGAGTGTAGCCTGGCCTACGTGACCGGAACCACACGGCGAGATCCCTTGCCCTGCCCCCCATTCCTTACCATATATAAGCAGCAACCATGACCCTAATAAACGGAGGCTTTGACAAAACTGCTTGGCCTCCTTCTTCTGTCTTAGCTCATTCCCTTCTAGGTAGCGCCCCTCCGAGACCCTGGAATAACTTGATTGCGGGTGGGTTACTAACCCCTAGACTGAGTAGCCCACCCAACACAATCGACACTTAAGCCCAATCTAAAAGCACAAGTAAATGTCTCTGGGAAGAGTCAGCTAAAGCTACGATGTCCCAAAGACACAGAGCTGGACCTTCCGCCCGTCGACATATCCCCTCCCTACTCCTGGCCCCGTGTTTGCGCATGTCAGAGCCTTGCAAGTATTTCTAAAACTCTCTGCTGACTAACTTTATCTTCCCTTAGCTCCTCACTGACGACCGGCCCTCACCATCCTTGTGACTCTGACCAGGAAGCAGCACAAATCCTGGAGGGGACGGGGGCGGTTCTCAGATACTGCACTCACTTCCTGTGTGTGGGTGGGGCTTGTTTCCACCGGTCTCCTTAGAGACAAGGCAGGATTGACATTAAACAAACTGATCACTACACATGGACCACTTTGGTTGTGACGTGTCTACACTTTCCAAACCATCAGCATGACCAGAAGGAAGACCTAGTCTCCCCCAATTTTTTTGTACCTCTCTATGCACTGTTAACCCTCACAGTTCTTGAGGTCCCCATCTCCAGGTGGCCCCTGACCTGCTTTCTGTCACTACAGATTAATTTGCCTCGTCTTTGGTTCTATGAAACTGTGATTATACCACAGATTTCTACTTGTTTGCTTTCACTTAGAGAATGAAATTCACTCTGTTCAATACACATGTAGTCTGGCCATAAGCCCTTCCATACGTCTCTGACCTCTTCCCCGCCCTCCTCCTCAGGCCTAATCCTTGTGAAGCACCCTAATATTTCATCCCTTTAATTTTCATTTTTGTGTCTGTGATAAAAAAAATGCATGTGTATCTTATTTTGCTTCCTACGGTTATCTTTTAGCTCTGCTTTTCTCCCAAGGCAGGATCCGTTCTTTCTCTCTTCAGCTTTGCCACCCCCCAGGTGGCCTTTCTCAGTTTTCCACATGAGGTCATGTGCATCTCTCACGAGACCGCAGGATATCATCATCGCATCCTCGAGTCTCTTCTCACATCTCTCTACACTGTGAGGTCAAAGACTGTGCTTTGCTCATATCCCAGCATCCGGCATAAAGTACTTGTTGGATGGATACATTGCTAGATGCTACAGAGGAGGACCACGCTGGGTTCCGTGTGTTATTCCCAACAGGACATCGTCAAGATCATCGGACAATCAGCCATCTCAGAACGCCAGCGGACAAGACGTGACCAACAGGACACCGTCAAAATAACCGGACACTCCCTGGACCCCTCGACGCCCAAAGTCAGCAGGAAGCAGTCATGAGAGACCAAGCTACACTCCTATTCCCTACCCATTAAGACTCTCAACCCCCCAGATTTTTAATAAATTAAAAAGGGTGGAAATGTTATTCCCCAGAAGGCCCCTGAGCGTAGCTCGCCTGGGGAACTACATTTCCCAGGAGCCCCTAGCGGTCCACGCAAAGGCTGAGCAGGCGCAGAATGTGGCGTTTGACGCACGTGGGTGGGGAACCCTTTAAAAGGCTGGAAAGACTTCTGTTTGCTCTCTTTTCCCCTTCTCTCCCACACGGTGCAATAAAGTTCACGCTCCACATGGGTTTTGTTGTGTGTTGCATCCTTTCGCGTCCGAAGAAGAGCAAGCAGAAGAAGCAGCAGAACAGAACACCGTGGGGCATGAAAACCTTGAGAGGACCAGGGTGGTGGCTCTGAACTATGGAACAAGGGGATTCTTTATGAGGTTGGTTGCTTAGTTTCCGTTCTCATGGGGTAGACTGGAGTACAGTCAGACATGGCCTGCAGATGTGTGCACATTCTAGAACACGGTGGAGACATACCAAATCCCAGGCTCAAAGAGCAAAGGGAGAGGATGAAGTTCTAAGAAAAAAACTGAGCTTTGACTTGAGGTCCTTAGTGTCCGCAATTTGGGTTGGGCTGAGGACAATTTTGGGAGCAAGGTCTTGGGAGACTACAGAAGGACTGCACAGAGGATAGCCTCCCCCCCCCCAGTTATGACTGATGGACAGCTATCCAACATCCTCCAGGGACCCATGCCATGGGATGACAAGGAAACAGGTCTAGAAACCAAAATGAAGTTAGAGCTCTCTGTGCACTTTGAGTGCGAACAAGACTGGCTATGGAAAGCTTTGGAAACAGCTCAAAGAGCATGGATCCGTCCTGCTCAAGGGACCTGTCGATAAGGAAGGAGGCCAACATAGTTCCAGGGTGAATGCGGTAAGCACCGCTTAATTCTCAGTTCTCCGTGGCTAACTTCTGGACCTAGAGTGTGTCTATTTCTCCAGAGCATTTTGGAGATGGTGTAAGGCTTGGGGGGGAGGGGGTGTTCCTGTAAAGATGGAAATCTTCCAGGATCATGGGGCTGGGATGCATCCAGAAAGCCTGGACTTGCCATCACGCACTCTCTGCCATTCCGTCCGTTTCTGTAGGTGTCCCCATCCCTAGCTAACTCAGGAGAGTAGTAGAAGATAAACAAAAAATCAGACCTCTTGCTGAGGGGTTCAACAAGGCCATCCCCAGGCACCTTGATCTCTACGAAGACTCATGCAGCCCTAGAAGAGAGAAGAAGTGCAGAACAGCGCCGCCCGGAGCTCACGATGCCAGGGGCCAGCTGGAGGGGGTTCCTCTGGGAATAGAAACCAGTTTCCCATTTCTCAAGATCCTCCATTCATTTCCGAGACCTTTATATTTCCTGGTCTTTTTTTCTAGCCTCCAGCTGCTCATTGCTTGGGACCATTGTAGGCTCTCTGTGTTCTGCACAATGCCTGTCCTTCCCAAGTCATCTGCCCTCGCTGTCCTTCATGACAGCTTGGGCTGTAGGCAGTCTTGCGCGTAGAATGACTTCAGTTGCTACCTGTGTGCTGATGGCTCCCAAATGTTTGCTCCTTTTTAAAAAGGAAATCTTGATTTCTGCTCTGGATTCCTAGCTAGCAGAACTATCCAAGTGCCCCCTGGTGCCCCCAATCCAGCACCCCTCCCCCTTCCCTACCGCTAGCAGCTGTGTTCTTTTTCTGTGGCATCCTGTGACTGTGCTACTGTAGATGGCTTGGTTGTCAGTAGGATCTTTTGAACTCTGTCTCTCTTTAGTCAAGTATCAAATGACCAATGCTCTCGCTTCAGGCTTCCAGGTTTCTCCTTTTCCTCCTTGGGGATTCTTATTCCCCAGACAGTTAAGGTTTGTGGCGTCTGTGACTCAAAGGCCACCATCTGTGACCTACTTTTACTGCCACTCTTGTGACTTTTCCAGTGGTAGAAGTGCATCTTCTAAATGACTTTGGAGTCGAAGGGCAATGTTCTGCTTCCCCAGCAGACTTGGGCAGAACGCACGCTCCCGCATACAGATGCTTGAGTCTATACTGCTTGTTACTGTACCAGTATCTTCCCCTTCCCAGGTCCCCTCCATTTCCTTCACCGTGAATCACAAAGCTATCGAGTCAGTGTGAACTAAAGTGTGAACAAATGGCATTATTTTTAAACACTGAACCTGACTCAACCTTTCCCATTCTGGCATCCTGAAATCTAGGCTGGTTTCCATTTCTCTTTTTGCTCCTCAGTCATACTGAACACTTGTCAAATTCAAAATGCATCACTGACTCTTGGGTTTTCGTCTTCTTCTCCCTCCCTTCTTCTTCCTTCTTAGAGGAGACAGAAATGCCAGGAGGTAGGGTTGGGGACCTACTGTTATTTTCCAGCTCTCAAAAAAGTAAGATATAAAGAGGTGTCTGATGATCAGGGCATCCTGATCAGCCCCGTCCAGGCTTAGGACTCGGCCCTTTCAGTGTTGGGTCCCTAGAGGACAGGCCTTCGCATCCCCACTTGATCAGTTTTGCACTCTTGAGGTTGGTTGAAAACAGGAACAATCTGTTGTTCTCAGCAATGTTTCTAAGGATGTTTACCCCTAAGCCATTGAGTTACGGTATGAGCTTCCTGTATTGCTTGTTTGGCCTCTCCTGCTGAGGGTTAGATATATTTGTGAGAAAGTGGAATAAAAGGCTTGTCTGCAGAACCTGAAGTTGTGTTGCGTGTTAATCCCAACGTCCCTCGCTCAGAACGACAGTTGCCAAGCTGGCGCGGCATTTTAGTACTTGCTGTAAAGCAGTGTGGTGGACTAGGCATCAGGTAGGCAAAGTCGGGCCTCACCACAGTATGGGTCTCTTGTTCCCTGACCAGAGTCCCAGAGTCTCCACCATTATCCTCTGCAACTTATCCCTCTGAGCAACAGACCCTTCTGCCACTTCCTTTCAGAATTCCAAATCTCTCCTTGGGGATTTTAGGTACTTTCATCTACTCCCTACCCAGACCCCATGGGAAGGCAGTGGGCAGGGCACAGTTCTGGGGGTCCTCTTCAGTTTCCCCCTCCTCTGTTTTATCATACCCGGGCAGCCAAGCACAAGCACAGAGCGTGAAAACATAAGTCCTCTGAAAATTTAACTTTCAGTTATGTGACCTCTTTCCCACCTCCTTACTAGCCTTCGGACTAAAGAGCTATCTTTAGCGGTGATTCCCATACTCCTCCCCGCCCCCGCGGTTTGCACAATGTAGATACAAACATGAAACATGTGTCTCAGCATCACAGACCCAGCAACCGTTTTCAAATGTAAAGCTCACTTTACTGTCAACTATCCCTTTGAGAGGGCAATGGAAAAGAACAGGCAAAGCAGGACTTTTTCTCCCTCCTCGGGGTGCGTGGCCCGCGGACTCCACGGAAGAGCCAGCGAAGCCCACCGACTTCCTGCAAGCGCAATCTGTAGTGTGTCCACTGTGATGTCCATCACTGCACTGGCCCACAGCTGGATGTCCCAGGATACCCAAGGCATATGTCTCTGAGTCCCACTGCGCAGCGACCTTTCAGTTTTATGGATTGACAGTGTCTAAGGCACACAGCACAAGGACCAGCTTCCAGGTTGAAGCTAATCTGAGCCGTGTGGAAGTTTCTGAGGGCTGTCTAAGGATATTTCTTTATGGATATTCCTGTATCCGTCGATGTAGCTTCTTTTTTTTCTTTTTCTTTTTTTTTTAATTTATTGAATAATTTTATTATTTTTTCCTTCATATCGCTAACAGCAGCCCAGGTTTAAGCATGTTAGAAAATCTGAAGAAATAAAACATCTTTTGGTTTACATAAAGCATATATAAAAAATATCTATTCAGAAAACAAATATCTGATAATTACACTGCTCACCCATCTTTGAGAGTGGCCAAAAAACAAAACCCACCAAGATATAATAAAATACCTGCAAACTGAATGAGGAGGCAAGATAATTTTGTTAAAGTTTGTTCATTTTGGCACCAACTTCTGCTAATGAAATTTAAGTCAGTTATGGTCAGATAATATGAGTGAAAATGTGCAGCTACCTAAAGACATTCTTCAAACAAAACCTGCTTTGTGCTTAGAAGAGTTAACAGCAACGGAGATTATGAAACTCCTCAACTTTTCTAGTAACCGTTCGACAATGGCAAGAGGCATCAAACTGGAAGTGACAGTATACTAAGCACTTACATAAAAATATCAGCACAGTAAGACCCATGGTTAATTACTTCCCGATCCTCTTAAAACCCCCAAAGCATAAAATATTTGCTTGCTGGTCAATAACCCAAATAGTTGTCGTTCTTCGGGTACTAGAACAGTGTGAAGTGCTAGTTAGAAGAACAGTGTGAAGTGCTAGAAGTCTGGGTACCCACTGCTCACCACACTCTGTCACTGCAGCCTATGATGAAGCAGCTCAGGGAGGTACCACTACCAAGGAAAATGCCAAGAGGCCAGAAAAATATAAGGATTCCCTCATATGTCAGTCAGTGTGCAAAAGATGTAATCTGTGATTCAAAGTGCCCATAAACCGACATAGGATACAGTGTGGACTTCTTCAGTATAAAGGTGAGAACGTTTCTGCTACTTCGTGCAGTATTCAACACGGACGAGCAGGTCTCGATGTTCATTGGCTGGGTACTGTACACTGCAGTTGGGACATTCCACCAGGCTTTTGTTGAGTGCAGAAGTGGGACTTTTGGGTGAGGTAACTTTCACTCTGTTTTCAGGCTCTCTCTGGAGTGGGAACGACTGCTCTGCGAAGTAGCTGCTTCAAGGATTCCAACTGTGTTATCTGACTTCTTGCTTTTCGAAGTTCCTTAAGAATCACATAAAGTTGATGTTGCATATTCTGGCGGTCAAGTTTTTCATTTTCAAAGTCTAGGGTACATGCCTGCATCTGCTGCTCCAGCAGAGCCACCCTGATCTGTTCCTCTTGGTGTTTCAACAGAGACTCGTAGAGAATGCGGACCTGAGATACGAGCTCTTCAGACTTTTTCCTCTCCTCTTCCAGCTTTCCCTTGAAGACACTGCTCTCTGCCCTGAGCTTTTGGATCTTCTCTGTCTTATGTCTGTCCTCTTCCAGGTGTTGCATGTCTGCCTTTCGTTGCGCACTCAACAGTTGATGTAAATCTTCAACTTCTTTTTGAGTTTCTTCATATTTTCTTCTAAATTCATCAAGTTCTAAACGCAACTGAGTTACGGGTTGTCATTCAACTTCAAGATCTTTTTTGGCACTTTCCAAGAGATGATCATATTTTTGTTTCTCCTCTTGAAGATAACCTTCTGATTCAGTCTTTTTCATCTGCTGTGGGAGTGAAGCGGCTATTTCTATTCTCTTCTCCAGTTCAAAGATTTTTGCTAAAAGTCCTTTAACGTAGGCCTCTCGCTGCTGGTCATACACAAGCCACTGCTGATTTTTCTCCAGAGCATCTTTCAGCTGCATTTCCTTTTCATAAATGCTGCTCATTGATGAGTTGAAGCAGTTTGCAGTCCCGCTCTGTGACAGATGGAGTGTGCAGGCTTTGCTTTCCAGTTCAGAAAGTCTTTTCGTCGTGGCGGACAATTGATCTTTCAGGACATCTGTCTCTTTGGATAAGGACTCCAACAAATGCTGCTTCTTCTCACATTCCTTCGTTTTCTCTTCCAGCTGCTCAAGCAATGAGGAGGAACTATATCTTGCCTTTAGCTGATCTTTGAGTCTCTGTATTTCTTTGTCCTTCTCTGTGAGGTAATAAACGTTCTTCTCTCTTTCAGCTTCAAGAACTTGAATTTTCTCCAAAAGTCTGCATTTCTCTTTCTCAGTCGCTTTTCCTTTCCCACTTGTGATTTCATCCAGGGATGTTTTAAAGGCTGCGATTTCTCCCTTAAACTTATCTAGTGCAGTGTCCGATTTGGAGCTGCTAGGCCTTGATCCCCACTTGCTTTTAATTAAATCTTTCGGGCTTCTGGAAGACATCTTTGAAATGATCTCACACCAAACACACCGTCCGCGTCGCTGCGTCAGACCCCCTACAACTCTCCAGCCTGGACGCCGCTTCCGGGAGTTTTCGCTTCTTTTTTTTCTTGGAGTTTCTACTTTTCTAGGGATTTCCCTGGGAACTGCCACCTCCTTCTGGCTCCTCACCAACCTCACTGGGCCTGACCTGGAACATGGCACATGTAGACTATCGGAACATGGCACATGTAGACTATCTCTCACGGTCTCCTCTGACCCCAGCAGGAGAAGGCTCTTGTCATCACAGGCCGGAACACCTGACTCTAACTCTTCAAGTTTACTTCTGACTCTTCCAACCTAAAGATTGCCTTAAGTCCTAGGAAGTCACTAGGCTTCTGAAACTCAAGAGATACAGCATCTTCTTTTTTCCCCTTGCCTTTGTTGGCCACCTTTTACCAACTATCTTTGCCCAGTGCTTTGGGTCAGGCTTAAATGCTAAAAAATCAGAGCCAGCTAAGGACGACCTAGCCCACCAGCCCTTTGCAATGTCTGCATTTGTGCACTGACTTGCTAAGGGAGGAGGCCATATAGCAACGCCTGCACACTGACCTGCAATGGCTTAGATGGCAAGGCTGAGTCAGAGCCACCTGGTCCCAGTCTGAGGAGAACATACGAGGTCCTAATGAAAGAGCCAGCCGAGTGCCATTTATCCTTAGTCATTATCTAGTGTGAGGTGACCTCTGAGGTATCATCCTCTGAGTGAGAGACACCCAGTGGTGGGTGACAGCAAGTGGCAACTGGAGGACAGGTGCCCATGCCCCATCCCCACCCCGGCCCAGGATGTCTGCTTTGTTCACCTGGGAGAGCTGGCTCTGGAATCTGTGTATTCCAAAGAGAATAGTTGTTTATAATGAACCTTGGCCTGGGGAGGCAGGTCCCTATCTTAAGAAGTCTCTGCAATTTCTCATGGATTTAAAACCATGGCGCTAAGTCTCAAAATAAATAAGGCATAGATCAAAGAGGGAAAGGCATGGCTTCTCCCCAGCGCTAGGCTGAGATGTCTGCAGAGGATGTCTGCAGAGGATGATCAGTTTTCCTCAGAACATCCCCCCACAACCCGGCCCCTCTCCCTCTACGGCTTCCCTTCCCTTCCTCCCTGGCCCACCTCCTCCTGTTGCTGGCCAGCATTCACTGAGTGTACACTCTATGCCAAGCGATGCCCAGGGACCTCAGGTGAGTTAACCTATTTAATCTTCACAACAACTCTGTGAGGTAGGTCTAGTTCTAACCGTCCTCATTTGGCTTCTTCAGGATTAGTTTGGTGTGTGAATGGCCTGGGATGTTTGCCACGGGTGGCAGAGCTGGGGCATAGGCGCCCCTGTCCCCAGTAAACTGAGCCTGTGGCTTCTGGTGTGAACATTTTCATGGCACCTTCAGTGGCTTTTCTTGTAGACATTACAGCCAGAGCTCCCCCACAGTTCATCCCTGAGACTGGGACTTGTGGAGACCAAGCTACAGACGTTTTAGTCAGCAGTGATTTTGTACTGTCTTTTGTTTCCTGACACTGACGATGCTCTTCCATAGCCCACTGGATGCCATTTTGGAAGCTTCATTATTTTTATTGCTATTTCGTAACTAACTCAACAATATAACTATGTTTGGACTCCGCAGTGTCTACGGGTGGCTCTCACAGCTACAGGCTGCTTGGGTCCAGGCTTATCAATAAATAGCATCTACTTCTCTGAAGGTTAAAGAAGAAATCTTGACAAGCAGGGCAGACAGAAGAGAGAAGAGCTACACCCTCCAGTGACAGGTGGGGGCGGGCATCCTTTTCAGGACCACTGACTATGTAAAGCCACTGACTGCAAATTCATAGCCCTCCTATGCCAGTCCCTTCAAGCCTGGACTTAAGAGACTGAACGTTGGGTAATGCTGAACTGCTGGGGACCTTTCCCTGAGTTGCAAGCATACCATTACAGTAAATTGTACTAAATGCAACACATGCAAAGAGCTAGCAGGACAGGCATGGAAATTCCACAAACTGGCCACCCTTGGCTTTATCGAGGCCCGTTATCCCTTCCTTCCCTTCTTGATCCTGTGGATTCCAACAAGAATCTAACACCCCGGATTCCTTTGGAAGCACATATGGGAACACTGCAGACAAACACTTTAGAGAAATAGGCACACTTTCTTTTATGGCTCAGCTACTCTTGACCCTTCCTTCTGCTTCTGTTTCCAGAAGCCTGGAGGAGCACCTGACAGTCAGTACCAGGGTTATGAGCATAAGGGGTACTATGGGGTCCCTGTTTCCACAGGACCCACAGACTTAGCTCAATGACAGAATCATCTATACCACTCTCATTCCTTGTGCCCAGGGCCCCCCGCCCCAGGGATGACCAGCTCACTCTTTTCCATACAGCAGAATGCTTCAGGCTCTTTAAGCCCTTGTGCACACACAGAATCAAATTTTCAGAATGGGAGCAATTGGACCATAACAGCTGTGCTAAGCGCCAAGGTCCTCAGACCCACTGTCTGTCGGAGTGACTGCTTCTCTCTGACAGATGAAACACTCACACAGGGACTTCAGAGTATTGGCAGGTATATCTCATATGGAGACAGAAGGCCACTCAGGGAAGAGGGAAGTCACCTCTACACTATATTCATGTACTGATGCATCCTTCAACCACAATAAAGGCCGCCCAAAGCCTTTGCCACTCTTCCAGCTAAACTATATTTTCGACAGTGAACCTAAGCATGCGTTTTCACCCTATCCAACCCTGTAGAAACAGCTAGAAAACTACACTCTGCATGTTTCTATGGTCACGGTTGGCTAGCAGCCAATGCACTCTTTAACACATGCTTTCAAGCCTGTCTTACAGTTCGAATCTCATGAGACTACCTTTCTCTGAATTCATCCCCGTGGAATTAAGGGTGCGTGTACGTATCCCAGCCATCACTGAGCTGGCCTCAGAGGGCCCTGTGAGCTCTGCTGTGTAGGGCAGGCTTAGTTCCTTCAAGGCCCTAAGGTCTCAGACCTTAAGTCCTGCCTCTCAAGGCTCCAGGCTACTGGGTGGCTGCCTTTGCCTGTTGACACATTTTTTTCCATTGGTGGCTGGACTCAGTATGGTCTCCTTCATAGGACTGCTGTAGATTGCCAGTTTAGGACAAGAACGTAACATTCAGTGGCCTTTGTTTCAGGTTCTATGGCTCTGAGCCCTAAGATGCAAGGAAGGAGGAAGGGCCTTTTTTTTTTTTACACCCTTTTGATGTCTCGCTCTAAAGCATTTTTACTGTTGTAAAATAAACTGGATTCTGGAGAAAATAGAGTATAGGACCATGGACAGGAACACTTTTTCTTTTTGTTTTGTTCTGTGCGTTGTGCTGGGTGCTGTGTGTGAGGCTCAGGCTTTTGTAATGACTGCTGAGGTCAAGGAGCGGACATTAGTAAGACCCAAGGAAGGAGCCACTTGTGGGGTCCACTCCTCTCCTGTCCTCCCTCTCTGTCCCTTCCCTGCCTGACGGATGAGAGATCCTGTGGTAAGAAAGGGGCTTGTCTTTCTTCCACACAGCTTATAAACAATCTGCCATGGCTCCCTTAAAGGACTTCCATCTGGCAGTGTGCAACTTCCCAGCAGCGCCAAGGACCTAGCCCTGAAGGCCGGCCTGCAAAGGCACCGTCACTGCTGCCCATAGCTTCCCCATCCCCTCCACCCCCTCACAGAAGGGGCACAAGCCCCCCCACCCCTCCCCCAGTCTGCTCATACCTTCCCAGGATAGAGGGAGGGCTGGCCATGCTGAGACTCCCTTTCCAATAGTGTACTTTATGTTGGCCAACTGTTTTTCTTTTTAAATCCATTTGATTCTTTTTCTCCTTGTGCCTCTAGGTTCTTTCCCACAAATCCTTGCGCTGTACTTGCAAAGCGGTGCTGATAACCTGTCTCCAGGTAGATTGCATATGTTTCTACAGCACATTCAGGAAGAGGACTCTTATTCCTTCCTGGATGAATGCTTGAGTTTGGTGTAGTTTCATTTCAAACTTGTTCTCAAGTCATTCTAAAATGTCGGGTCGGATTCTTTAGGATAAACTTATCTTGAAAGATTCTCATTTGTGAATTGGATATTGTTGTAATGCAGGGGAGGGAAAGGCCTGTCTATCCCTGCCACCTTGGGTAAGCTTTTCCAGGTAGAGAAGGGGGCATTGGGTCATCTCTCTGGGCCACTCCAGTCCCCTGCCTAGTGTCTAGTACCATCATCGCTTCTCATCAATGGATTGATTGAAATCAGAACTAGGAGATCTTGAGCAGTTTGCAACTAGGAATGTCGGGTAAGTTCTGTTTGGCTCATAGCATAATTACCCTCAACCTGATTTGGGGAATTCTGTAAAGAGCTATCTTTTGGACTTCATGTTACAAGTCCCTCACTCTCTTGTCCCATCTGCATAGGACATTCTCCCGACTGTGCGTCAAGCAACCTGGGAAGCACCAAACATGAAGGGTTACCATCACCCAGGACTTTGCAGCAGCTGGGAAGCTGCAACACACAGAAAAGAGAAACCACGAGAAGGTTGGATATAAAAATGAAGCCGAACGTCAGCGATGGGGCTGGAGGAGAGCAGGAGCCTTCGACAGAAGACGGCTGTAGGCAACACCACAAGTCAGGACCTGGAAGCGTTCCCAGATTAAAGAATGAAATAAAAGGCTTGCGAGCAGTCTTTTTCCAGGACCCCATGCAAAACATCAAAACACCCTGCTATGTCCCGACACAACCTATTAATCAGCCAGAGAATCGATGTACTGAGGGAGTCTGCAGGGAGCCAAGCCTTGGGAATGTAGGAGAGTCTTTGGGGATTGAATGTTGAGTTACATAAGAAGTTTCTTTTGGGCCGGGCGGTGGTGGCGCACACCTTTAATCCCAGCACTCGGGAGGCAGAGTCAGGTGGATCTCTGTAAGTTTGAGGCCAGCCTGGTCTACAGAGTGAGTTACAGGACAGGCTCCAAAGTTACAGAGAAACCCTGTCTCAAAAAAAATTGATTATTAAAACAAAATAAAATTGAATCCAGGTCATTAACCAGGTATTTTGCAGTAATGAAATCAATGAAAATTTTAGATTCTAACTAAACATGCAGGCCAGGGTTTTAATAGCAGTAATAAAAGTTACAGGCTAGAGAGATGGCGCATCAGAATGTGAAATCATCTTCCTGAGCAACTATAGACATCTAGTGATGCTTTTCCCCCAGGGCCCATGGAAACCGTTACATTTATCACAAGTCAGGAGGGTGAATCGTAGCCCCCCCCCCCACACATTATCTTCTCAGGAATTTAGAAAATGCAACAACTAAGTGATCTCTTGGGTGAATTGTGCATCTTGTCAATGTGACTGTGTCAATGTGATCCTTTGTTGAGTCAAGACCAAGTCAAATCAGACAGACAGACAGACGGAGAGAACATACTCACATGTCAGACCAAGTCAAATCAGACAGACAGACAGACTGAGAGAACATACTCACATGTCATTAGTGGACAGAGTTGGCTTTTAATTTGGAATCAGTTTTTTTTTTTCTTTCGTGATGCCTACCACTCAAGATTTGGCAAGAAAAGGGGAGGCAGTAATCAAGACACACTTCCTGATAGTGTATGCTGTGGTATGCAATAGTTAAATCTTAGTCCCTGTCCCCCCTCCCCAAGTGGACTTCATTCAGACATGTGTTCAAGCAGAAACACACATGTTTGTAACAAGTCAAAAGGGGGAATGGAATGTGGGAACAGAGGAGGAGGGACATCGAGACAAAAGTAGGCAGGCTGAGTGATCTCTAAATGACTGGAGAACAGATTGTTGATGAGGCTGGGAGGTAGCGGTAGGTGGGGGAAGACAGACTAAACCAGACAGGCGCTTATCCAGGCCTGGATCCTGCAGGGACTTGTAAGCCAAAATGAGGAATTTGGACTTCATCCTAATTCCGCCAGAGGCAATGGCGGGCCTCTGGTTGCTTGTAAGCTGGGGAGAGATATGGCCAGGTTCTCTGTAGAGGACAGAGGAGCTGGGAGAGAATTTGGACAGTGGAGAGGGATGGAATCTCTACCATTCTTCAGTAGTCACGTGTCTGGAAAAACACATACCAACAAGGCAAAAATAAGGAGGAAATGATAACTTGAAAGGCTTTTTGATGAGCTGTAGCTGGCAGACAGGGGCTTTGGTATTAAAGCCCTCCAGCTTGGGCTACTTCTGGAAGGCTTTCCAGCAATTGAATAGTGTGTTCTAGAGTGAGGTTGTCATAGGCATGGCCCCCTCACCCAATAAAGCAAATGTTAATTATCTGTCGATAATCTGCTAATTGCAGTAAATGAGTACCAGCCCCATGCCTTAGGAACTTTCCCCAAGCCCCCTGTCTTCATGAGGGGTTGCCTGAGAGTTATGTTGGCGTTGGAAAAATTTGCTTTTCTTAACAGAATTAACTTATACAAAGTAGGAGGGTTTGTACTTCCTTGTCCACTCATTGATTGGCAAAGTTGACAGCAAATATGAAGCAAGATTACCCCAGTCCAATGTTAATGATTTTCTTAGGATTTTACAGTTTAGGGTTGAAGGTTTTCCTCTGAGAAGAGAGCAACCTTTATTATCCCCACCCCACCCCACCGCATCCCCATAATTTCACAGCACACTTGTGTGCCTGTGTTCTGAGGTACTCTGCTCCTTGTGATATAGAAATTTTATTAGTTTCCTGGGAAAAGCCAGGAAGAGTGACCTAAAATGCCTTCAGTAGGTCCTTCTACCCTTTAAAGAGCATTCTCAATTACCCACAATAAATCGTGCTCAGCTTTTTTTCCTTAGGAAATCACTAGAGAATCAGATTTTTTTTTTCAGAGCACAGATAAGCCAAGACTTTCTTTATATAATTTGGCACCTAGGAGATATCCAGGAGAATAAATTTTGTATTGAAATATCTATCCCTATTAATTTTCAGGAAAAACAAAAACAAACAAAAAAACCAAACAATGTTTTGAATTGTGAAAAACACAGTTTGTCTAAAGAGGCAATTATATGGATTGTAGCTCTTGACCTCTCTATAGATATAGCCCAGGCCATTCTTTTTCACTTATAGCCAGAGAAAGAGGCTCCCTTGTCTCCGGCTTAGTACTTGGCCATTCAATAACACAACTGATACTGGTCAGATGACCTGCATGCAAAAGACAGTTGAGGACATGCAGAGATAAAAGAGCATGGCCAAGGGAGACGTGTCAGGGTTAGAAAGAGAAGTTAAGGCTGACACATATTCAGATGGTCTGGTCTGCGTGTTATCTATTCCTGCATCCCGTGTGTGCACTGTCCAGCAATGTGTGTGGGATACAAAATACAAGCACCATCCCTACCAAAAGAGCTGGCAAGATGAAGGCTAAAGCCAGAAGAGGCTTTAATGAAGAATGGAGGGTATTTGGTGGGGTGGGTCAAGTCAGGTGTCTTTGAAGGAAGAACAGGGTGGGGTTGGTGGAGAGGCCCACAGAGTGGTGCTGAGGTAGTTATGGTAGGGATGCCTTAGAGAGAGAGGGGTGGTAGAACTGGAGCACAGTCCAAAGCGTAGAGGCATGGCAACGCTTAGTCTGACGAGCCTTGAACGATCGGGCGAATGGGTAAGAACCCAGTTATGGGCTATAAAATATGAGAATGGAAAGATTGGGCCAGACTGTGAAGAATCAAAAATTTTATGCCAAAGAGTTCATTTCTTTTCTCAATAGTATCATCATATAATGTTCTGAACCGAGAGAGAGCCATGTATCTCACAAGATGCATGTTTTTATGATATTCGAAGTAACTGGAAGAGAAGATGAGGTCACTCTGGTACCAGACTTCAGCGGCCTGCTTTGCAGCCAGAACGTTGTTGGGAGTGGGTGGTGTGTCTTGGAAGCAAATGTTTACAGAGCTTCCAAAGGCAGGAGACACCGAAAAATATCGCTGTCATCAAAGATTTTCTCATGCTTTCATAGGAGCAGGACTCAAAACCAGCACAGAGCCCCTATCCTCCGTTGGAGGCGATGCTTAGCACCTTACTGTTCTCTTATTGTTTGTACCTCTAAATATTCATAGAGGTCCCAAGAATTACCCCCTATCTAGGTGTTCCCCAGTCTCCCAAACTGGGATAAAGGATCAAGTCAGAGGGCCAATGGCCTGGCCAAACTCATCCAACAGGACATAAAAATAATGCCCAGACCCTCGGCATTGCAGGGGCTACACCAGAAGACCAAACTCCGCTGCAGGGACTTTAGAGGAACCCAGAATTTCCAAACTCCGTGCCAGCCACTATACAATATGTCAATGTTTTTCTCTCACTTCAACCAGCTCAAGAGTTCAACATCCAGACCACACTTTCTAGAGTGTTCTTACTTAGGAGCTAACCTTCTGCAGTCAGGGTCAGAGCCAGGACAAATGGCTAACTGGGGTGCCTATTTAACATATCAGAGGGGTGGCTCTTCCCGCTTTGAAGATTACAAGAGTAGAGGACAGTCCGAACTGACTCCCAGTCCCAACACCAGATTAAGTATCTGGGTGCTGTGTAGCATATTAAGAAACAAAGGCAAAAATTGATGAGATGTGGCCTAGGAAGTCTTAGGACTGGCCTTGAGTAGTCTCCTCTACAGGAATCTGGCACTGAGGTGGTAGGAAAAAAAATGTGTTTGCCACTAGGCCAAGCTATGTAAGGCAGGTTTAAAGGGACAGAGCACTGGAGAGGCGCAGTTGCCAAAAGGGAATGCAAACCGGCTGTGGCCAGGCAGCCAGAGGGCAGCCCACAGAGGCCCTTACAAAACCTCAGCATAGCAGGGGTGAGAAGAGGATTCTGAAATACGAACTAACCCTAAAGCCATTCCACTTAGAGTCTGTTCCGCCAGCCAGCCTCTGACATCAACAGTTCTCTACTAGTGACTTTGGACAGCATTGGTTTTCCTTTAGTAGAAACTGTAGATTAGATAGTCAATAGGAGCCATCTCGGTAGTGCAATTTTCTTTTAAGAACACAGAGACAAGGATAGGGTGAGCTAGTGAAGGAAAAGATAGGGGCCCTCCTACTGCCCTGTCCCCCTGACCTGGATGGGAAGCCCTCACCCTTCCTGGAATCCCTGCTGGGTCTGAGCGATTTAAGGCCTTGACCCTTTCTTCAGCCCTTTCTCAGAAAGGCCCAGAGCCAGAAGAGGAGTCCCAGTGAAGACCAGATCTATGAGAGGAGCCAGCCTGGGCCAGGATCAGTCCTTTATCCACCCTGACTACGGCACCATCAATCCCTCAGAAGAATTCCAGATTCATACCAGCCAGCCTTCTGTACAATGTCTAGTACCCCTATTCATTCTCCAGCCAGTGCAAAAAGTCTGCTTCCAGGGGCACCCACATGGTGGTGGTGGGATGGGGATCCTAAAAGCAGAGGTACTAAGCTCCACAACCTCAAGATTATCCCTACACACATCCAAGCTCCACCCGCACCCTGTTTCCCCTACGCTGAGCCTAGACTGTCACTCCCTATGTGGAACAGGTATGTGGCACAGTTTGCACCATTATACCTAAGCCCTCTCAAATCTGAACACATTCCTCCTGTGGGCCGAGAGAGGCAGCAAAGACAGCTGCAGTAGCCATGTTCAGCCCAGCCTTCCTCGGAGCCCCACCGTCCTGCTGCTTGGCGGACAGGCAATGATGCACCATTATAGTCAACTGGCTGAATTTCTTTACGGGCAGGAATTTTCTCTAAGGACTCCTCCTCATCCTCCTACTTCTGTCTGTTTTCCTTCAGTATCACAAAGGAGAGCAGAAATGTCTGAACACACTTTTGTTTCAGGGGACACCCATGGGTCCTGATTCTTCGAGTTGAAGAGGAGATCTGACTTGATTAACCGTTAGTGGCAGTTAAGAACATTCCCAGGATTCTGCGGCAGTTAAGGGGCAGGTCTGCCTGAAGGAAGTGAAAACTGTCCTCAGGGTCAGAGGTCACCGGTCTTAAAGTTCCTCCCTTAAAGCCTAGAAAAAAGGGGCAGGGGCTATTCTCAGTGGGCAAGCAAATTCGGTATAGCTTTCATTGTGAAGTATGTGTCCCTTTTAAATGTCTTTTTTTTTTGTTATTCTCCTATAAAGTCCTAATAAATAATTTTCAATATTCCTCAATGCCCACACTTTACTACATTTAAGACTCAGGGTTCTCTGACTTTACAGACCCAAGTGACTCTCAGGCTTTAACAATCCATATCTGCATGGGATGGATGATGGGACTGGGTAGACAAGGCTGTGAGAAGACGGGACGAGACGCGTCACAAGGCAAGGAGAATTCAAGTTTTTCTCATTGTATAGGTTCTTCGCCTTCACATTTTAAAAGATACAATACTGAAGAATACACAAAACAATCTGTACAAGTTAAGGAGTAATTACTGAGCCAACATTGGCAACCGGCCTATGCTCTCTCAGGGAAGACTTGCTTATCTTGGAGCAGTGTGGAGCTTGTGGGACAGTGAGCGGGAAGGCTCCCTAGAATTAAGTGTGCAGTGGCAGGAGTTTAGGGCAAGCAGGAAGGGAGGTGGGTCACATGTGTGACCATGCTGAGTTCAGGCAGTTAGAGCCTGAGGCAAACATACACAAAGCAAGCATGATATGAGGGCCCTACTCTGGGAATAGCCCTCGGCTTCTGTCCTGAGTCTCTCAGTCCTGTACACACATACTGCGTGTCATCCCGAGGAGCTGCGCTCTCCCCGTCTGTCAACATCATGCAATGAGACACCCCCATGACTGCTGCGCCCAAACTGAGACCATTGAGTTCCGTGCTTTGAAGCATGGATAGCATCTCATTTAAACTTCACGGTTCAGTCCTGTTTTCTCGGGGTGTAACGTAATGTACTCTCTTTTACTGTTATCGGAAAGAGGCTTTTGGAATCTGATTGTGGGGATTTAGGGCAGGTTTGGGAACGTCTGATCATCTCCCGAACATCAGGATTAGCTGGTGGGGATTAGCTGACAACGAGAACAGCTGTTGCTGCAGAAAGCTGGCTTTGAGTCTCTCTACCTATTTCAGACATGTCTCTCATGCATTTGTTCTTTAATACTAGCCTTTCTTCCTCTCCCCCTTCTCCTTATAAACACAGGCCAGGAGATGCTTCTCTGGTGGCGTTGTTATCAAAGAGCTGTTTATTTTCCCTCCCTTGGGGTGTATGGTACTCAAGTCTCCCCTGTCTCTCCTGTAGTCCAAGGGGAATCCCAACTCATCACTCGACGGGCTATTTTGCCAGATTTAACACTTCCCCTTATATTTTTTTTTTAATTAAAAATTCTGTAAGTAGGGCCTGGAGAGATATCTGAGTGGATAAGAACACTGGCTGGTCTTACAGAAGGTCCTGGGTTCCTTTCCCAGCACATGGTGGCTCACAAACACCTGTAACCCCAGTTCCAGGGAGAAGGAGCACATACAGCACCCTTTTCTGGTCTCTGCAGCACTCATACATGGTATACAGTGCTGGGAGCCGATTTGAGTGGCTGTCATTACAAGATGGCATTTGGCCCCAGCCTCGCTTGAGACCATAATAAAGGTTGCAGTTCTTCCACCAGAAAACAGGGTGAGTTGTTGTGATCTAGCTGCCCCCACTTCCCCTGACCGGCAGGGGAACTTCCTTGTGGTCTGTAATTGACAGGGATGTTCCCCTGCTTTCTTTCCTGCCGATGGGTCTCCAGAAAAGCAGTTAAAGTATCAAAGTATCAAAGGTTGCTAGGCAGACTCCCTATATAAGCAGCTACAGCTCAGAGCTCGGGGCCCCTCGCTTTCTGCTCTCCCTATAACCAAGAGGCTCCAATAAAGCGTGATTTGGGAAGAATCCTCGTCTGGTGGCTGTTCTTGGGAGTTCGCCGCAATACAGGTCAAATATAAATCTAAAAAAAATCTTTAAAACAATTCTATAATTAAGCAGGCGTATGTATAAAGGCTATATAAATGTACCCAGATACCAATGGATGATATGTGCATCTTGACTGTGCCTTATTGGGTCCAAGGGTAAGATGGCCCATTTCTATGCCGCTCTATCTAAAAGCCGTCACCTACTTAGTTCAGTACCACGGTGAAGATGCTGGCTTTGGTGTCAGGTAAGCCAGGGTTAAGGGGTGGTTGACTTCCACATAGCCCTGTTTCCCACTGGGCAAACAAACCCACCCACAGCACTTAAAAAAATTGTATGTGAAAATGGGACCAGATTTTAATATTTGTCTTAGAATCTATATTTTCACTGCTTGGTTTACGTCCTCCTATGTATCCACGGGTTGCAGAGACTATGTAATATTTTGTACGCATTTATCCAACTGCTGATTGTTCCGATTCTTTCAGTTTTTTTTTTATAGATAAATTTGTCATTTATTTAGAAATACTCAAGACTGATTATTTAAGGCCTATGGGACATAGGTGATCTAAGGCTGATAAGGTTGGTAGGGGTCAGAGTCCTAGTCTGATTGTTTCAGGTTTCTGTTGAAATAGAAGGATCATGAGTTTGTGCGGGGGGGGGGGGGGGGGGGGGGGGATGGTGAGGTTGAAGCAGAGTGTAAAATACAATTGTCGCTGTTTGAGAAGAGCAAATTTGCAAACTCATCTGCTTGACTTAATGTACAGTGTCAAAGCAAGGCTTGAAAATCAAAGCTTTCTCATCAGGCAAAGGCCCGAGCAGGCTCAGATCTGCGGAATGTGTGGTCTTTCCAGTGTTCACGTTCCCAGCTGGGGCTAAGTGGGGCCACGTCCTGCCCTTCTTGCTGAAGCATTTGTGTGCTACATGAGAGTGAGCTGTGTGGCCTCTTTTATACCAGACTTTACAACAACATATTTTTGAGGGTTATGGTGGCAGTTTTGCTGTGTGAAGTGCTTTCCTGGGGCTGAAGTACTAGCTAGGGTTTCTGAGTGTAGGAAAGGTTAATACCATGTCTGACAGAGGAAATACAGGCATGCAAAGCTTCATCGGGGAATGAGCTGACCATGGCCCCTCTGTGAGTTCAATGTTAATCAATACTATACATCAAATAAGGTGTCTTAAACAGGGAGACAGATAAACTCAGGACCTATTTACTGGGGGTGGGAAGAGGATGGCTGAAATTCCAAACACCCTTACCCCTGTGTTTCCTGTAGGAGCAATGACTCAGTCTCTGAGAACACAGCACTTGGGTAAGCTGCCTAAAATAACAATTTTTAATAGCAATCATCAACTCTAGAGGATAATAACGCAGTGACAGGGAGGACCTGGGCAGCCACTGGGGCCCACTTGACGTTAAAGATTATTAAAGATCCATCAATGGCTGTGTTTTCAGTGAGCCTGGTGGGGGCTGGCGACAGCAGCGGAGCTGAGCGAGTTTGTAAAAGGTGTTTCTTATTACCTACTTTTATTATTTTTAGCTTAGCGCTTACATATTTGGGAAAAGGTCTAAACGAAGCCTAACATACCTATTCCTTTTCTTCGAAATTTAAATGAGTTTTCAAGCCTATTCTTCTGGCGTCCTTTGAGAAGATTAAAGACTGTTACCTAAGACACATGAACTGTGACCAGTGTCTTTGAAGAGCAGAAGTGAGGGTTTGACAGAGTCCACAGGTGGTCACCTGGCTTCCATTATGGGCTTTGTACTTGGCGAGAACTTTCTAGTGTTCCCATGGTGTACAGGATTTGCCCCCTTCTTAGGTGTGCAGTCCAGGGTATTTGAGTCTCTGGGGTCAGTTTGTCCAGACTGTTTCATCATCAAACACTCTGTAATACGATCACTTCTTCAGACTCCAGGCTTCTTGTTTGGAAGTAGCTTCAAGGTTTGCTCGGATGAACTTAATGAACACGAGGCATTTTTGAAGGCAGTGCGAGGTATGTATCATGCATTCACAGGCAGGGCATTCACCGTTGTTATTAATACTGAGATGCTGGGACTCTCTTCAGAAATGGAAGTTAGAGCTGCCTGTTCTTACTTCAGATGATAGAGATTGCGTTCTGACTGGAGAAAAGTCAATTTCACCCCCACGGTTTGGTTCTCCATATGCTCACTTAGTATCTTCTAAATTTTTAAGTTTTTTTTTATGCTGTGTGGGTATTTCGCCTGAATGTATGTATGTGCACTAAGTGGATGTCTAGTGCCCTAGGAGACCAGAAGGCATCGGAGACCCTGGACACAGTTATAAGCAACCTTGTGGATGCTGGGAATCGAACCTGGGTCCTCTGCAAGAGCAGTTGGTGCTCTTAACCACTGAACCATCTCTCCAGCCCTGGTATGTTAATATTTTAAAAGAAGAAGATAGTAAAAGGAGTAGCTGTTGGCTTTGAACATGAGGCTTAGTCCCAGGATAAATAGTGATACTGAGGAAGAAAAGAGAGCTTCCACAGGAAGAGACAGCAGCCCTCGAAAGAATCCTCTCAGCTGTAGTTAAGCCAAGGGGGCTGGTGGGGTAACAAGTCACACATTAGGTATGGCAAACGCAGGGCAACAAGTAAATCTGGGCATTGCAACAAGAGAGCACGGTACCCAGGATGGGGGATGGGGGGGGAGAGAGAGAGAGAGAGAGAGAGAGAGAGAGAGAGCAGAGAGAGGAGAGAGAGAGAGAGCAGAGAGAGATTCATGGGAGAAATAATTTGCCTCCTCTCATTTGGGATTTAAATTGTAAGTCTGTGGTCAAAATGAAGAGATCTGTTTGATGTCAATAAGCAGACACCTGTCCAAGATGCCAGGGGGCAGCCCCCATTTAAAAGCTACCGCTCCGGCTGGAGAGGTGACAGAGCAGTTAAGCTTGCTGCTTGAAAAGGACTTGAGTTCAGTCCCCAGCACCCACATGTGGGCTCACAACCATCTGTAACTCCAAGGGCTCTGACACTCTCGCCTGACCTCGTTTGCTGCATAAACTTGGTACACCGACATACATGCAGGTGAAACACTCAAATAAATAAATACGCAGAAAATAAAGACAATATCTAAATAAGTAAACAAGAGCTGCCTCTAGTCTTCAGACTAGATTGCGCGACACAATCGGGAATCTTGTATGTTTCTAAGTGTGTCACTCCAGTGAGCACCTTGACTCCTCCCGCGGGATGAGCTGTAATGTGAAAATCAAGAGAGTTGCATTTTCCTTCCCTCTTACCAGAAAGTAACGAGGTCACAAGATCTGACAAAGGGAGGTAGGACAGTTTCTAAAAGTGAGCCAAGTTTTAGGTGCTGAAGATCTCAAAGAGGGGTAAAAACTGAGTGGGGGAGTGGTGTCTCCCTGTTCTGTCGCTGTGGAGAGACACTAAGACCAAAGCAACTCTTATAAGAGAAAGTTGGGGACTGGCTTACAATTTCAGAGGCCTGAACCTAGAATCTGTGTTTCCAGAGAGATGACCCAGAAGGTCAACATATTACTCTTTTTTTTTAGCTGTACCTGCCCCACCTCCCAATGAAGCTATCAGGAAACCAACCTAGCTGGGTGGCCATGGGGCCAGGCAGACTTTGGGAGCATTCTGTTCCTGCAAAGAAATCTAGGGTACAGGCACCATGAGACAGTTAGCACCCTTTATCTCCATGGAGTGTACACACACATGTAGTTTTAGAAGATAATGCCAGGTTGTTTTAGAGTTTGACTTAATTTTTACCCATCAGCAGGGTATACAATTTAGTCTATCAATATACATCTTTAACAATCACTGTTATTGTTGAATGTCTTGTTTTTTGTCCACCTTAATAGGTATAAACTGTTATTTTATTATGTTCTTAAGTTGTTTTTCTAATGAGACTGAGCCTATAATGCCCGATTGTATTTTCTACTTGGTGAACTAATACCTGTTAAAATCTCTGGTCCACATAAACCGCTATTTGGTTATTTATTTATTTGCATTTTTTTATTTGCAAATCATTTAAAGATTTTTGTATACATTGTTTCATCATGACCATCCTTTCGATTATCCTTTGTGACCCTAAATTGTCTTTCCACTTTAAAATGACATTCATTTAACACAGTTCTTTTTGTTTGCTTGTTTGTTTTGTTTTTCCAAACAGGGTTTCTCTGTGTAGCCCTGGCTGTCCTGGAACTAACAATGTAGACCAGGCTGGGCTTGAACTCAGAGATCCACCTGCATCTGCCTCCAAGTCCTGGGATTTAAGGTGTGCATCACCACTGCCTAGTAACACAAATTCTTAATCTTAGAGTTACATTAATCCAAGAGCACAGAGAAGCCCCACCCCCACACCGCCATGGTCATCTTCTCCTGGAAGTGGCCGTTGGCAGGATGTTGGCACGTCATCAAATCCGCGTCATCAGTCCTTGCAGCCTCATTGTTGGCTCAGGTGCACCCTGAGTGAGCCTCCAGCAGTTTCACGTTAGCATCTTTTGTGCATTTAATCTGTACGGTTTTACAGGGCAAGCTATTCCAAGCATATTTTAAAGTGTGCTATACTAAACCATAAATGTCATAGCAATACGGCTTTTGTTATGTGTTTGAAGGTGGCAATGCATGTGTATGCAGGTGGGAAGGCATGAGAGTTCGCATGCATGTAGAAGCCACAGGACAAACTCACATGTTGTTCTTCAGGCATAGTCCACCTTTAAAAAGTTCAATGGCCTGGAAAACTAGGCTAGATTCGCTGGTCCATGAGCCCCAGAGATCTGCCTGCCTCTGCCTTCCCAGTGCTGAGCTTTATTTTGTATATTTTTCCATAGAAATAAGTGATTAGCATTCTCAAGAGAAAGATAAAAATAGGACAATGAACTGAAAGTTCCTACTGCGGAGGCAGATAGACACACTATGTGGCCTTTCAGGCTCTCTTTTTAGTAAAAGATTGCTCAGTGTTAGTCCAAAATTTCCCTTCTGGTAATCTGGCATTCAAATTGAAGCTCAAGGGGATTCTGAATCTGTTTTAGGTTTTTTTAAAAAATCAGTTAAATGCTAAGTCACAAAAATAGCTGTAATATGTGCAGTACTCACGAAGATGCAGTCAGGAAGGTGAGAACACTTGAACGAGTGCTGTGGTGTGAATGCTAATGACCCCTACAAGCTCCTATATGAAACTGTTTTAGGATTAGCCGTGTGACCTTGCTGGGGCAGGAACATCACTGGTGGTGGGCTCTGAAGTTTCAAAAGCCCATGTCATTCCCAGTATCTGTCTCTGACTCCCTGTGTATCTCTCTCTGTCTCTATATTTTTGCCTATCTGCGTCTCTCTCTGTCTCTCTCTGTTGTGCACTACCTGCTCTATGCACTATGCTATGGCTATGGTACTGTTTGCGAGTTGGGCAAGGGGCTGGAGATTGAAACACACACACACACACACACACACACACACACACACACGGGGAGAGAGAGAGAGAGAGAGAGAGAGAGAGAGAGAGAGAGAGAGAGGAGTAACACCCAGAATGCCCCAAGAACGTTCCTTTATTGTGTTCCAGGGAAGCTTGTATAGGGTAATGGCCATGCCCTAACTCTCAGCTGCAAGCCCACCAGAAACCACTCCCCTGCCATCAGGAACTCCTGAGGGTCTCATGCTCAGAGAGCAGCTGCAAACAAGTTGTTTGCTCAGAGCAGCTGCAAGCATAGGAAAACAAGGTGTTCACTCCAGCAGGCAGAGGGTCACAGGAAATTCAGGGTCTGGGGATCCACACTCCCCAACATCCCTCCATCTCTGTCTCTATATCTCTGTCTCTCTCTGCCTTGAGCTTGTGGATCAAGAAGCAAGCTCTTAGCTACTGCTCTAGTGCGGTGGCTGCCATGACCTGCCATGATGGTCTTGGGCGGGGGGTCTACTACCCTCTGGAGCCATTAGCCCCCAAATTAAAAGTTTTCTTTTAGAAGTTGTCTTGGTCATGGTGTCTCTTCACAGTAATAGAAGAGGACCTGGGGCAACAAGTTGACTCTGAAATTATTTCACAAGAAAGGTTAAAGAATAGGGGCCTGATTTTCCCACCTTCATTATTGGTTCCCTTATTTTTGTTGTGACTCTAAAATTCTTCCAAAGTAAAAGTCAAATGAGCCTGTCTCCTTTGCTTTTCATTTCGCTTCTTCTTCAATTCTTTGGTGAAGCAGATGTAAAGTGTGGGACACCCGTACCCTACATCTTGTGCAGGCATGGAGTCCACAGGCGCGGAGTTCGGAGGTCCGCAGAAGGCCCCAGGAAAGATGCAACTTCACTCTGCTGCTTCTAAACTTTGCTCTGTGGACTTGGATCTCCACCATGGCAGGAATCATGTGTAGCAAATGGGTGTTGGCTCTAAAACCAGCCCAAGGAGGTCACCATAGTTCTTTATCAATGAACCTGTCTTAACACACCAAGTCAGTATAAATAACTATCGTTAAAGAGGTGAGGTGAATGATGTTGTCTCCTAGGTGATGGTGGGAGAGAAGGGCTGGAGCACCATGACAGCACATCCTGCAAGCTGTGCAGCTAGGTTTTTACTATGGATTGACAACCACTTTGATTTCATATGGGCCATCACTCTACATCTCCATCCCTGCCGTTGTGGAGAGCACTGGTGTCTAGTTAAATACACCCTCAGCTCCCAGGCATAGAGACCCCGCTACAAATGACTGGAGGAGACCTTCTTGTTCCTTGTTTGGCTAATGTCACTTTAAGTGCACTCAGTCTGCCGTGTGGCCCTTTTGCTTGTCATTTTAATGGATGACTGGACAGATGCTGTAAAAGGAAACACTGTGCTTGGAGACCATATCCAAGACAATCGCAGCTGTGATGAATAGGGAGCTTTTAGCTTTTATGGAATGTCATTCTTCCTAAAGGCTTTCAAAATAAACTACCTTGTAAATGGCATAGAGTCATATATCCTGGGTTTTGGAGGGGTTTCATTCATGCAGTGTTAGAGAACTAAAAGCCCATCTTTTGTGTTCCCAAGTGGAAATGACAGAAATGCCTTCACACACCTTTTGTTTCATTTTTCTGCCATTGACTTCTATGGGCGTATTAGCTGCGTTGGTGTTGCTGGAGCACCTTCTATGGATGTCTTAGCTGGGTTGGTGTTGCTGGAGCACCTTCTGTGGACGTCTTAGCTGTGTTGGACATCTTAGCTGGGTGGTGTTGTTGTTGGAGCACCCTCTGTGGATGCCTTAGCTGGGTTGATGTTGTTGGGGCACCTTCTATGGACGTCTTAGCTGGGTTGGTGTAGGTGGAGCATCTTCTGTGGATGTCTTAGCTGGTTATTGTTGTTGGAGAAACTCAAGTGTTGTTGTTTTTCCCTTTCTAATCATGGTTGGATCAATTTTCATTGTTACTGACAACAAAATAGAGGTCTCCTCTCTACATTTTCATTATCATATTTGGTCTGTTTGAGGCACGGTCTCACCATGTAGCCTTGGCTGACATGGTCGCTGTCTCCCAAGTGCTGAGATTAAAGGCACATGCCACCATGCCCATTTGTTGTTGTTGTTGTTGTTGTTTGTCTTTTACTTTATAATGACCATTCTGGCAGTTATGGAGTGACATTTCATCACAGTGTAAATTTGCACTTCCCTGATGATTTTGGATTGTTGAACAAATAGTCCCCATCTATCCTACAAATATACCAGCTTACTTCTTCTGTTACCCAGCCCTTGAGAAACAGGTGATGTTTTAAGGATAAATAAAGCAATTTTCACAGCTTACCATCCTTCTTTAAAGTGCCCCACACACTTTGGGGGTTCAAACTCTCGCTTTGCATGCTATAGTCTCCAGTCTCTCAGCCTTGAAATGAAGGCGCCCCTTAACTTCTTCCCCACTTCCCTTGAGTTTCTCTGTCACCAGCCATACCCTAGAAGCTCAGAAAACGGAAACACAAGCTTCTTCTGGAGAAGCAAGAATTTCTATTTCCGGTTCCCATCTCATCACATTTCAATTGAATAGGTGACAATGACTTGCAAACCATCTGCAGAGAGTCAGACAGTACTGCTTGGCTCTCCCGGTTATCATGGTTTGCTTGAAGACACCAGGAAGTGAAGCTTTTCTGAGGATGCAGCATTAGTGACAGATACGCACCCTCTAGATCCGCTGTACATGGCTAAGACAGAGTCAGTTCAGACACCTTCAACATCTCTGGCTCCAAAAGAACCACAGCTGTTCACAGTTGAGCCTGTGGATGAAACCCACTGACCATCCCTGAGCCGAATTACAGAAAGCTGTAAACCTGTAATGCCATCTATACTGGGTTCATTCCGGTGATTACTTTAAAGCCACCATGTTCCTGCCCCTAGTCCCCATCCATTGCTCTGTAAGTAAGCCACATAAACGTTGGTTTCTCAGGGTGAACTTTGGTGTACTCACACCTTGATCTGTCTTTGGAGCCATAGGAAGAACCGGAAACTGGCGTGTTTTGGTTTTGAACCTCTTCTGGAATAGTGAGAATGGCCAGGGAGACAGCTCTGTCTGCAGGCAAAGGTCTCTAACCTGGTGATCTGAGTATGATCTCTGGGGTTGGGTGGGGGGCACTTGGTGGAAGGAGACACAAGACTCACACATACAAAATAAATAAATGTGTAAGGGGAGAGATGGAATTATGGACTTGTGATGGCCAATAATAAAATATAGATATATAGAAAATGATTTTTTAAAAAAATTCTTAGATTTATTCATTTGTGTATGTATGTGTGCATGTGTGCGTGCTTTACCTGCACGTATGTCCCTTCACTACACAAGTGTAGTGCCCTTTGAGGCCAGAGAAGGGTGTCAGATCCCTTGGACCTGGAATTACAGACAGTTGTGAGATGCCATATGGGTGCTGGGAATCGAACCCTGGTCTAAGAGCAGCCAGTGCTCTTAACCACTGAGCCATCTCTCCATCTCTGATTTTTGTGGTTTAAGGTAGGACTCACAATGCAACTGATGCTGGTCTCAGGCTCTGCCTGTCTCCACACGCCAATCCCTGAGATTAATTTATTGATACCATCCCATTATTTTATGGGATTTCCCAGGGGGCAGATCTCAAGTACCATGCAGGAGGAAGGACTACTGGCGAAGTCCCTCTGCATGCTGTTGAACACAGAAGATCCTAGGAACCCAATGGGAAAGATTTGCTGGTGTTGCTCCATCTCTACGTGACTGAGAAGCCCCCATGTGGCACAAGTCAGCGGGCTTGGGTCGGACTCTGGAAACGTGTACAGATATGAAAGCCGAGCATGCTATTTAACGTCACATGGTGCAAATTGTTTCTCCAACGCAGGCTACTGCATTTTTGGTAAGTTCTATAGACTTCTTTTTTCCTGATATGCTTTTACAGGTAATTAATAATGCAATTTTGGTTATAATGAACTGAAGGGTTCCTGAAGGGTTTAGACTTGATGTGTATTTGATACAAGAACAGCCGCTTTCATTCTCTGTGATGGTTAGGTTTTGTTCAGGTTGATGGAAGCTGCGGTCATCTGAAGAAGAGAAAACCGCAGTGGGAAAAAGGCCTCCATCACAGTGGCCCATGGCAAGTCTGTGGGGCATTTTTTTGATTAATGATTGATGTAACAGGGGCTAGCTCATTGTGGGTGGTGCCACCTCTGGGCGGGTGATCTTGGGTTGTATTGAGTAAGCCATGGGGAACAAACCAGTAAGCAGCACCCCTCCATGACCTCTGCACCAGTCAGTTCCTGCCCCGAAGTCTCCCAGTGGATTATTGTTGCGCCCGTGTCATTGGACCCCCAAACAAGACCACCACAGACCCGGTATCTGATGCAAACACATTGGGGTTTATTGATTACAAGTTCGTTAACTTGAACTTAAAATCCAACACACCACCAGAGCCGGTGGGGGAGAACGGTGCTGAGGCTTCAGGGTAAGGGGATTTTAAATGGAAACACCCACCAGCAGCCACCCCCCCCCCCCGCAAGCCTTGGCGTTTTGGGGTTGGGTGAAAGTACACAACTTTTGCATTCACTGGTTGGGGTATAGGGGATTTCAAAGCAGCCAAAACAGTGGTCAATCAAGTAGCTACAAGGACACTTGAAGCAAACAGATGTAAGCAGATGTTGTTTGGACACCCTGGTGGGTCACTTTGACCAGGGCAGGCACAGTTTCTTGGGAATGTTTATGACTTTGCTGGACTGCATTCACCCCCTTAGTTAGGTCCTGTCTAAAATGGAGTTCTTTCTCAAAGTGGAGTTTGTTCTGCTCCTTCAACTATGACCAGGGAGATGTAAGCCATACAAACCCTTTCCTCCCCCAAGTTGCCTTGGGTCTGTGTTTTGTCGCAGCAGCAGAAAGCCCAGTAGGACAGCATGTATTGCTTCTGAGCGTCTGATAAACTCTGTATGTCCTTTCAACTTCAACCACAGGATTCCAGAGACAGTGTTTTGGGTTGGCAAGACTCCTCTTTTAACTTTTGTGAATAGTTCATTGCTGTACAGGTCAAGCTTCAACCAGCTCCATGGGTTGAACTGGACCTGCTCACCAGAGGTCATCACATCTGGCCTTGTTGGGGGTTGATAGTTCCTCTGGGAGGGACAGGATGGGGAGGGATATAGGACCCTCATCTGAGTGTTCGGCTGCCCGTCCCAACCAGTTGTGTGCGGTTTTACCGCAGCTGTGTGTAGCTGCAGGATAGGGGTCAGAGTAAACACGTGGGAGGGGTCTCCCACCGCCACAGCAATGGGAGTCCTATAGACAGAGCTGCAGTGTGTGCATGTGTGTGTGGTTAGCTGCATGCACTAGCGACTTCTCTTCCACAGAGAGGCCGAGAGTTTGTCAGACTTTAGCGAGGTCTGTTCTCTCATTCGGACAATGCCAGCCGACCCTAGAGAGATGCCTGCTGGTGACCTAGTTTAGAGCCTCATCGTTTGGGGTACGTGTGTTATATAGCGAGAACAGGGAATGGCAAATTGATTTGGGGAGATGGGGCCTGCAGTGGGAGCTGTGAACATCAGAACGGTTGCTATACCTACCGAGGTCTCCTGAGGAGCGTCTGACTCCCTGGGTTACTGTAGAGGGAAATCAGGGAAGAAGACATCGAGACTGTGAACACCCTGTCACACAGAAGTACAGCTGGGGCAAACTAGAGAAGGTACAAAAAGCACCCCTCCCCCCTCTTTGAAGCAGGATCTCACTACATAGCCCTGGCTGGCCTGAAACTTACTATATAGACCAGGCTGTCCTTGAACTCGCAGAGATCCACTTGTCTCTGCCTTCCAAGTGCTGAAGGCATGCATCACCATGCCCAGCTTGTACCATCTTTTTTATTCAGACTCTTTTAAAATGCAACTTATTTTAATTTTTTTTACTATTCTTATTATTCTTTTTTTTAAAAACTCTGACACTTTCATATGTATATTATATATTAATGAATTTTAGTCATTTTCACCTCCATTCCCACCTCTTGCCACCTTCTCTGTCCTTCTCTGCTCGGCTGAACCCCTTCTCCCCGAAAAGGTCTCCCTCCTATTTCACATCTTCTTTTCATGTATGGTCCACAGAGTTTCACTGGAGCCACTGACGTGAGTGGGGGGTGAGTTATTTACCAGAGCAAGGGGTGTCCCAAAGAAGCAAGTGACAGTCCTTCCCCTAGCAACCACTAACTGTATCTTGGCTGTTTGATCTGCTCCACAGGCTCACCAGTGCAGGCTAGTCAGAAGCCAGAACCCCAGGGGGCTGCTGAAGGATACAGATAAACCCCTTCTTAGGAGAAGTTAGAAGGTGAGCTGGACCTGAGCTTGCAGCTTCTGGGGATGTCTGCTTGGTTCACAAGCACCTCTGTGTTCTTTGGGTTTTATCTTGACTTCTCCAGTACCGAGTCCTTTGGTTCCCCAAGCAAGATGAGCTCATTATCAGACCCTTTGCTTCAGCATGCACGTATGCGCACGTGTGTGCGTGTGTGTGCTTGTGCACGTGTGTACGTGTGTGTGTGTGTGTGCACGTGTGTGCGTGTAGATCCTGGCACAGGGAATGAAAGGGCACTGAGGATGGCTCACTCCTGATGATGACAAGCCTTGCTGAGAGTTTTTTCTGTCTCAGCTTTGCCCTGTTGTTTCGAGTAGCTAGCTCTCTCCCCCGTTGTGTGTAAGAGGGACTCTCTTGGTTTCCATTTTATTCTTGGTGAAAACTGATCCACATGCAGGTGTCTGCGTGGTGCAGCCATGGCAGCAGTAACAAGGACCTTTGTGTTCCTTGGAGCTGTGTTGTGAAATCTTAGTTTGAGGCAAGTCACGTGCATTCATGCTGTGGAATATTTGTTTATGATGCAAAGATGGGCTGCTTTGTTTAACTCTGTGAAGATGTGTACTTTGTCTGCCGAAAACACCTAGTTGGTCTAATACAGAGCTGAACGGCCAATAGCCAGGCAGGAGCAAGGATAGGTGGGGCTGGCAGGCAAAGAGAATAAATAGGAGAAATCTAGACTCCAGAAGGAAGAGGGTGGATCAAGAAAAGGAGGAGAGGAGGATGCCAGGAGCCAGCCAGCCAGCCACATAGCCAGCCATGGAGTAAGACAGAAAGAAAGACACATAGAATAAAGAAAGGTAGAAGCCCAGAGGCAAAACAAAGTTACAAAAAAACGAAACAAAACAAAACAAAAACCCCGGAATCATTTAAGTTAGAAAAGCTGGCTAGAAACAAGCCAAACTAAGGCTGGGCATTCATAAGAAAGAATAAGTCTTTATGTATTTATTTGGGAGCTGCATGGTGAGCCCCTAAAGTGTAAAAAAACAACTATAAAGCAGTTGTTATTTTTCAGTAATACACACGCACACACACACACACATATATATGTATGTGTGTGTGTGCATATATATGTTTTAAGCTTTAAGTAGCATAATATAATTAATGCCTCTCAAGATCATAATATCCAGAAGTTAAGGAGATTATTCTAGAAAAATACATTTTGTGATAAATATATATAATAGTATTCAGTTAAATGGTTACTAAAATGTAGGTGGTAAAGATTTGATGTAGGTACATTATTTTCCAGAACAAACCATAAGGAGCCAGTCTCACAGTTGGTATAGTTCATGTACAACATGTTTGTATTTTTCTCCAACCAGGACTCTTTTTCTACATAAGATAACACAGATTTCTTTACTCCTGCAGAAAAGCATATACACGTGAAGCATCTCTAAAACATCTACAGGAAAAAAAAAACCCTCTATGCTCCCATCTGTTCTAGATGGCTGAACATGCTACGGGCCAGCCACACAGTCCACAATCGCTTCTTCGGACATTAAAATGATTGAATTCCCCAAGCAGAAAATGAAAACTACGAAATGGGCAGAATAACAAGCATTTCTTCTGTTCCATTGAATACAGGATTTGAATACACAATTACCGAGCTTTGGGTTGTTTTGTGCTTTAACATTTAAATTTTATCCTATCCAATTGTGGCAACTATCCTGTGGGAAATAGCCAACGTGACAACAGCTGAAATGAGCCCGAAGGTCTCGGGGATAAGTGGATTTCGTCAAGCAGTGCTGGAAAAGCCCATTCTTGTGTATAATTTTGAGAGAAAGTCATTAGTGCCTTGTGTTTGTGTTGCGGCTGACAGTTAAAACAGCATAGCCCCCGAGAAGAGCAAAAATAGGATGCCCTCACCGACTCTGACTCCAGCCCCGTCCCGCCAAAACATCAGGGCATTTGCAATGATAAGATGCTCGTAGGCTCCAAGTGAGCCTCAGAAAGTTCAAAGGGACCACTAACCCAGTCTTTGGAGTCCTTTGCCTCAAAGTGTAACCCCATGGGCCAAAATCAGAGACGGGTCCCCAGCTCTTGAAGGAGGACAACTCTGTTCACCTTTCTTCCAGGTGACTTCCTGTCAAGATTCAAAACCAGTCCAGTAGACTCGTTTTAAGCTCCCAAGAGGAGGAGGTATCAGAACGGTAATTCCCTATTCCAAGAGGCTCCTTGCTGCAGGGTGGGGGTGGAGGGGGGTGTTCGGCAGCTATGCAGTTGAACAGCCATGCGGGCTAAGTACAGAGAAGGAAGGGGCGTCCAAGAGCATAGCCGGTGCTGGTAAAGATGCTCAGAGAACCAGTCCACAGTGGGCACTTGCAGTCCCTGGAGGCTTCTGGGATGTTTCTGAAGGCCCAAGGCAATACATTTGCGAATTCCCCTGATTACAGTCCTGCACACGCGGGTTGACAAGGATGGAGGAGGGGCTGTTTACCACTATATGTTTAATGCTGTGCCAAGGGAAAAGCGATTCGCCCACAGTCGGTCCTTTTCGTTATACGAGCAGGTCTCCCTCCCTCCAGAGAAGGGACACAGAGTGAAAGCTTCATTTTTGAGAGGGGGACACAGGGTCAGAACTCATTCTCGCTCCGGTTTCCCAAAGTGGGGTGTTGGTCCAAGCCTGCAAGCTCCTCTAAAACCCTGCCGGTTACTCTCTGTGCAGGACAAGGAGCTCCTGGCATGTCAGCACCTGGCAGGCAGGGATCTTCTACTCAGTTTCAAAATCAATTTTCTAGTTCAAATTTTGTAATCATTGTTCCCAAAGATTTTTACGGACAGAGCAGAGGGATCCAGACATTGAAGACGAGCTGCTGAAGTCCAGGTGGTCAAGTGATCTCACCCAAGGTCGCCCAGGCTGTCCCGCTGGCTTGGGTTTCTACTTCTCCTTTATGCTGACCTCCAGCTGACTCAATAGCCTGACTGTAGAGAGTCAGATAAACAGGTGCTGAATCCGGCAGCTTAGTGTCCTGTCCTCCCCTCCCCCCGCACCCCCAGCTTTAGTTCATCGCTCACTCTGTCATTTTAAGAGGTTCTTGATTCTTAGATTTTTTTTCCAAAAAAGTGTTCTTTATGAATAACCCTCAATGTTTCTGAAAATGAAATCATATGGACTTCATGGCCTCCCTAAGCCCCAGATCTTAATACTGAAGATAGATAAGAAACACGTGAGATGCACATTGCTTTGAAGCAAGATACACAAGTTGTGTGTGTGTGTGTGTGTGTGTGTGCGCGTGCGCGTGTGTGTCGCTGTGTGTGTATCAGAGGACAGCTTGCAGAAGTTCTTCTGTCCTTCCACCATGTGGATGCCAGGGATTGAACTCAGGTCTCTGGCTTAGCAGCAAGCACCTTTATCCACTGAACCATCTTGGGGGGCCCCTAGCTATGACATCTTGGTAAATGATTTGACCTTCCCTGAGCCTCACCTCAAAGTAAGAAATAATGCTTATTGCAGAGTCTTCTGTGAGGATTTAAAGACACAGTGAATGCAAGTAACCTTCCAAAACACCGACTCCAAAGGGAATGGAGGGGCTCCCTTAACTTTTCTTGGTTTGGAACCAAGAACCATTTGGTTTTACCAGCCCCGTTTCCCTAGAAAGTAGAGCCCAAGTCAAAACTTTGGTGTAAACTTGGTCAAGGGGGCGATGTAGGGAAACACACGTGAAGGAACCACGTGAGGTAGAGAAGGCAGCAGGTAGGTCACAAGATGCATGAACAAACTGCCCCCGTGGGATCTGGATACATGCAGGGTGGGCACTTGGTAGCATGGGGCATTTCCAGAGAGGTCAGGCGGACCTCGCTTAGGGAAGGAGAGGGAGAACATATCCCCCAGCTCCTTTCTGTCTCGTCATCACGTGTCAAAGCCACCTCTATTCAACATTGGAGTGGGGCAGGAGCTGGAGGCTTTCTGTCTGTTTTCCCTTGAGGATCTGTCTGTGAGATGTGAACTTAGGAAGCGCCTGGCACCTGTACCTTGGCACTGACAGCAAAGCTCCAAGGCAGGAGGCAAGGGCACTGCAGTAGAAATTGCAGGTAAGGGGTTGAGGACAAGCGGGACTTGTTCTGAGTCCCACAGGTAGCCATAGCAGCTGCTTCCTCGAGCATTGCTGATTCCTGGGTACTCTGAGGATGGGCATCTCTGTGTACCAGCAAGGATGGTGTTGCTAACAGATCTTCCCTGAGGGTTGTTTCCACAGTACTGGGCAGACAATAGTGGCTGCACACACCAGAAAAGGGAGTCTAGTGTGAGAACAGGATAGGAATTTTGAACAATTTACATGTGTGGAAGGATGCAAAACCAGTTCCTGATGCTGCTATAATGCTCTTCTGAGGAAAGATCAGGACAATGGGTGGATGCAGAGGCTTGGATTTGCAGAATTAGAGTGAAATTTCAGTGACCTCCAAGTCCACACTCACCCACATCTCTGTACCTACCCTCTTAGCACAAAGCTGGTAACGAAGTGATGGGGCTGCATAGCATCACATAGCAGATACAGGGATACAGGCCCAAGATGTAGATGAGAAAAGATGAGGCATGGGAAAATGGGTTTCAGCAATCAAGAGAGAGAAATCAAGAAGATAAAATCTTGGCCTGAAAGTCAGGTCTGCCTATACTCTGAGCACTTGAGAGAAGGGTCAGGATTTCAACAGTAGTCATCCTGAGCCATGTTTCAGCATCATTTCAACTGAGCAAAGCATCCAGAGAGTTGCTGGGCTAAAGGCTTGTTTGGGGATTGTATCTACCCGCTCTGATTGGAGGAAGGGGTGAGCAACTGGTCTCCTGTCTGGAAAGCCCAAGTCTGTAGGCCCTAGACACCAGGGTACATCCTGTGACCCTACCCCACCCATTTTGCAGCCCCAGGAGCCAGTCAGCAGAAGCTCCCAGAGGCATGGGCTTCACCTGCACCAATTGGAGGAAGAATCAGCACCTGTACCTAGAATTACCGCAAACCCAGATGTGGAAGGACTCTTAAAAGAAATCCCACACTAGCTCAGAATTGAGAAATAGATGTTTTCTTATTTAGGGGTAGACTCACAAATCAGAATACTCTGAATGGAGCTCAGAAAATGAATCCTACAACCAGAACAGAGAGGCCGGAAAAAGGCCAGACATATGCTCTACATAGGCATATCTAGTATAAGAGGCCATGCCTCAGTGGATGGGTAACCACTAGCTACAAGGCTTCCTACAGCACCCCCTTTTGTTTAAATAAGAGAGTTCTAAGCCTAATACAAAATTATACACAACAAGAACAAATATATTCAATAATTATCCTATCCTAACTAGCTTAAGTCTTGAGTAATAAATAACTTGGGCAAGTCACGAGAGGACAGTAACTACAACTATCTAGTCTTCAACCCCATTGAAGATCCGAGAAGGGAAATAATATTACTTGAGTAAGCAGGAAGTGCAATCAAGCAACTTCCAGAAATGTGCAGCAAATGAGAGACAACTGGCTACCTGGGCAATCACCCAGAGTCTCATTTGCAACGTTGAAGCAATCAACTTTGGCTAAGGCCTAGAATAACTGACGTACCATTTTCAGAGGCAGGAAGATTTTCAAAACCATCTTATCCTGTCTTGGCAAGATTTGACAGTCCTTCTTATTCATTTCTGGATATCATGTATCTTGTCAGAGGTTGAGGTATGGACATTTCTTTGCACAAAGGCCAGTTTTGCCGGGAAGAAAAAAAGCTCCAAGTGGAGTGTCCTCAGTGTTCAACATTATCTCTGGACTAGATTGGTGCTGCCAGGAGCAATTGTGTCTCACTTCAACAGAACCCTAAGTTATTTAAATACCATACTCTACAGCTCTTTGAAGTGGTTGAAGGTTGCTTATCTATGCAGAATATAATCTCTATGTATCTAAAGAACCTGATTAGTCTAAGTATGATAAACATAGATGACTATTGATCTATAATCCTTAATACCCATATAACTTAAAGACTAAGACTTCATATTAGAATATTGTACAATAAACAATTGTGCAACAAATGAGGACAATGACCTCAAAATGTAAACAATGTATAAGTATCTTGAACAGAGGTAGAAATGTATATTGCAATATGATAAATATATAAATATATAAAAATGTTTTAAGCAGAAGTAGAAGCATGCATACAATATTCAATATAATTTAACTTTGTATCAATGTACAAGAATATATAGCAATGTAATTGCCTATAAATAATAACTCACAAGTATTCACTCTATTACTCACTATTATTATTAGTGTGAGTAAGCTCACACTAATCTATTATCCCATCCAATTTTACCCTTTTTCCCCCCAAAGAGATCCTTGAGCCTACAAAATTAGGAAGGATGCTTAAAAGAAATCTCATACTAGCTCAGAATTGAGAAATTGATGGTTATTTATTTAGGGGTAGACTCACAAATCAGAATCCTGTGTTTGAATGGAGCTCAGAAAACGAATCTCGCAACCAGAACAGAGAGGCTGAAAAGAGGCCGGACACATGATCTACATAGGCATATATAGGATAAGAGGCCATGCCCTAGTGGGTGGGTAATCACTGGCTGTAAGACTTCCTACAGCACCCAGATGGGTTGACGTCAGTGTAAGAATACATTCAACAACCCAAAGAGCAATATGGTACCACCAGAACCTAGTGGTTCTACAGCATCTCAACACGGATGAAGCAGAGGAAAACGACCTTAAAAAAAAACTGTATGAAGATGATAGAAGCCCTTAAAGAGGAAATGAAAAATTCCCTTAAAGAAATGAATAAAAAGACAAACAAATTGGAAGAAATCAACAAAACCCTTTAAGAAAGCCAAGGGGGAAAAAACCCCAATCAAACAGGTGAAGGAAACATTTCAAGACTTGAAATTGAAATGGGGCAATAAAGAAAACGTAAATTAAGGGAATTCTGGAAATGGAAAATCTGGGCAAACAAACAGCAACTACTAACACATACAGAGCCAACAGAATTCAAGAGATGGAAGAGAATCTCAGGCATTGAAGATACAATAGAGGAAATAGATTCATCAGTCAAAGAAAATGTTAAATCTAACAAAGTCTTCACACAAAACATCTAGAAAATCTGGGACACCATGAGAAGACCAAACCTAAAAATAATAGGGATAGAAGAAGGAGAAGAATTACAGCTCAAAGGCCCAGAAAATATATTCAACAAAATCATATAAAAGTTTTCTAACTTTTTTTTAAGATCAATAGTTAACATGTGCAGATACAAGAAACTTACAGAACACCAAATAGACTGAACCAAAAAAGAGTCCTCTCACCATATAATAATCAAACCACTAAACATACAGAATAAAAAGAATATTAAGAGATGCAAAGGAAAAAAGCCAAGTAACATATAAAGGCAGACCTATAAGAATCACACCCAACCTCTCAAGGGAGATTCTGAAAGCCAGAAGGTCCTGAACAGACATTTTACAGACACTAAGAGAACACAGATTCCAGCCCCAACTACTATACCCAGCAATATTTTCAATCACCATAGATAGAGAAAACAAGATATTCCATGGCAACACCAGAGTTAAACAATACCTACCTACAAATCCAGTCCTACAGAAAGTACTAGAAGGAAAACTCCATCCCAATACACCACCACCACCACCACCAAAGCAAAACAAAAACAAACCAGGAACTAACAATAGCTGGTCATTAATATCCTTTAATATCAATGGGTTCAATTTGCCTATAAAAAGAAACAAGCTAACAAAATGGATACAAAAAAGAGCATCGTTCTGCTGCATACAAGAAACACATCTCAACTTCAAAGACAGACATTTTCTCAGAGTAAAGGTTTGGGAAAAGATTTTCTAATCAAATGACTCTAAGAAACAAGCTGATGTAGCTCTCCTAATATCTAACAAAATAGACTTCAAACTAAAATCAATCAGAAGAGATGGAGAAAAACATTCTATATTCATCACAAAAAATCCATCAAGTTGAAGTCTCAGTTCTGAACATCTATGTCCCAAAATACAAGGGCACCCACATTTGTAAAAGAAACATTGCTAAAGCTTAAATCACACATCAAACCCCACACGCTAATAGTGGGAGACTTCAACACCCACCCCACTCTCACCAATAGAGAGGTCTGCCAGAGAGAAACTTAACCGAGAAATAAGGAAGCTAATGAATGTTATAACCCAAATGGAAAGAATCCCCAGCACTCGGGAGGCAGAGGCAGGAGGATCTCTGTGAGTTCGAGGCCAGCCTGTCTACAAGAACTAGTTTCAGGACTGGCACCAAAGCTACAGAGAAACCTTATATCGAAAAACAAAACAAACAAAAAAACAAAGAAGCTGGAACAATCTCACCCTAGTGACTTGGCAGCACACCTGAAAGCTCTAGAACAAAAACAAGCAAAGTCACCCAGGAGGAGCAGATGACAGGAAATGATCAAACTGAGGGCTGAAATCAATAAAATAGAAACAAAGAGAACTATATAAAGAATCAGTGAAACAAGGAGTTGGTTCTTTGAGAAAATCAGCAAGTCAAACCCTTATCCAAACTAATCAAAAGGCAGAAGGAATATGCAAATTAACCAAATCAGAAATGAAAAGGGGGACATAACCGACACTGAGAAAATCCAGAGAATCGTCAGGTACTACTTCAAAAACCCGTACTCCGTAAAATTGGAAAATCTAAAAAAAGAAAAAATGGACAATTTTCTGGACATGTACCACATCCCAAAGTTAAATCAAGAACAGATGAAGAATTTAAACAGACCTATGACCCCTAAGGAAATAGAAACAAAAGTTCACTTAGAGGACACAGTTTAGCTTATTGTACATTCGCCCATAAACCAGTTCAGGTTGGATTTCCCGACCCTGCCCCCAGTCTCCCACTTGAACATAACCGAATAGAATTCAAACCTGATGGCTGTTGAGGGTAGAAGAAACTTACTCCATTGTTCAAAGTGGGGTCAAGGTGGCTAACAGGTCACTAGGTGCATTTTTAGGAATGTGTGCTTAGTCCAAACCAAGTGGAGTCCCAGGCTGCTAGATTATTCCCTATGCTTGACCCTACAGCCTCCTGAACGCTAGAACTGTAGTCACGTGATGCGCCGAGGCTGCTGCTACAGACTCTGTCTTTAAGGGTTAGGGTGGGATGACGCCTACAGACTGTGGTGTCCAGTGTATAAAAAGCGTGGCAAATGTGTTGTCAGGAAGTGAACATCTGGACTAGAAGACTTTTTAAAGCACAAATTCTGTGTACTACGAAGTACAGCGAAGACCACAAATCACACCTTCGTGTTTATCCCTTTAGTGTTCACAGAGGTCAAGTCGTGGAACTGGCGCAGGTGCCCGTCGATTGCTGCGCAGAAAAAGAAAACGTGGTATGTATAGAGAATAACATCATACTCGACCCTTAATAAGAACAAGAGCTTGTTCCTTGCAGGGGAATGCACAGAAATGAAGGTCACCACGGAATGCAAAAGAAACCAGATCCACAAAGACAAATATGGTACGCTTTCTCTCCTGTGTGGAGGCCTAGAACAGGTGTAAAAATTCACGGGGCACTGCTTAGGGGTGTGGAAGGGGAGGGAGGAAGTGGGATAAGAAACTGTTAGCAAGGGAAAATGCTTTCTTAATAAAAGCTATTACTTTGGGCAATTAATTTACAATTAATAAATAAAAGCGATGAGCCAGTCTGCGGTGTGGCTTGCACCAAAAGTGTTGATGAATAAAAAAAAATTAAAATTCTTGTGGGATCTCACCACAGGGTTGAATCTGAAAGAAACCAACAAGTGTGGTTGGTCAGTCTGCTCCTGTTAGCCTTCCCTCATGGTCCTTTCTATTGCTTCTCTTCCTTACTCCCTCCCTCTTCCTTCCTTCCTTCCTTCCTTCCTTCCTTCCTTCCTTCCTTCCTTCCTTCCTTCCTTTGTTTTCCTTCCTTCCTTTTTCTTCCTTCCTTTGTTTTCCTTCCTTCCTCCCTCCCTTCCCCTCCCTTCCTTTTTCTTCCCTCCCTCCCTCCCTCCCTCCCTCCCTCCCTTCTTCCCTCCCTTCTTTCCAATCTTTCTTCCTTTCTTTCTTTCTAAACAATTCACTGTGATGCTGTCCCCCCCCCCCCAATGCCCTCTGGAAATTTGCAACTGCTTTTAGGGATAGCCAGATGAAGTGTCATTGAGCACCAGCTGTAACATAGAAACTAGAAATGTGGCTATAATTCTTTTGAAAAGCATGATTAAAGGGAATAAAAGTAGTCAACTGAAAGTTTGAGTATATGTCAGATATAAAACACCTATTCCTGTCAATCCTCTCCAAAGAGGAAATCTTTTGGGGTTTAACTTTTAATGCATTCAGCCACTAATATTATAGTAAACCCAGCAAACCTTACTGTTAAAGTTGTGGAATATAATATGCAAATATCAAAAATGCAAATATCAATAATACATACTTGACCTGAATAATTTGTTATCAACATTCACCACTCTGCAGCTACTGGATATGTGGTTCAAATTTATCCTTGAGTTCCAGATGAGATATTTCCTTGCCCAGACAAGGGTAGCTTCCTTACAAAAGGACACACAGGGCTCTGATTATGTAAGTCATTGATAACCCTGTAGAAAATATAGTGTCTGAGGGAACACAGGTTCTTCCCAGGTAACCAAACAGCTGGTGCTTGGCTGGTTCCTTCCAGCCACTTAAAAGCCAGGAAGGACCAGGTGGGAGTCATTTACTTGTGCAAAGACCACCCTTATATATCAGGAGCGCAGGTGTAGAAACCAGCGTGCTGGTTATAAGTTAGCTGGACACAAGCTAGAGCCGTCTGAGAGGAGGGAACCTCAATTAAGGAATTGCCTCCATCAGATTGACCTGTGCGCACATAAGTGGGACATTTTCTTGATTGTTGATTGGTAGAGGAGGGCCCAGCCCAGTATGAGCAGGTGGTCCTGGGTTGTATACAAAAGCAGGCTGTGCAAGTCACAGAGAGCAAGCCAGTGAACAGCCTTCCTCCATGATCTGTGCTTCCGGTACTGCCTCCTGCTTCCTTCCCTGAGTTCCTTCCTGCCCTGATTTTCCTCAGGGATGGACTGTGAACTGTAAGATACAATAAGCCCTTTCCTCCTCGTGCTGTTTCTGGTCATGGTCTTTATCATGGCAACAGAAAGCCAACTCAAATAAAGAACGCAGCAAGGACGTCTCAACCTCTCTTGCTTGTCTTTCAAGATCATAGAGCTTACTGTAGGCTATGTTGATCATCAGATCGGCTTAGCCCCGCCCCGCCCCGCCCCAGGCTCAAGAGGAAGGACCGGCCTATCTATTAAGCTCAATCGGGAGGATCTTGTGGGCACATTTAGTCACAGACTCCTGGAATCATCTGTGTAATTTGTTAGCAACACGTTACAGACGTATATATTCTGTCTCGTTTGCTCCGCTTCTCCCAGCTAACACTTCAGAAGCCGATAGCAAGTGATCCTGGGAAAGTGGCCCTGCTCCTTTGAATATGGCGTCTAGGAGGGTTCAGAGGAGCCCTGGGCGTTTTCATGGCTTATTTTCAAAGGATTTCCTGGAGGAAGCTTGCAATCTCCGCACGGCATGATTTTTCTCACTGCTTCGAGAGCCGCATTCTGATTCACCCTGAAGCTACCGAGCCTGCATCAAAGCCTCCCATATAAGACAAGAGAAATTGCCTTTTCAATCGAAGTGATGAAAATAACTCAAATTTCCAGGGTGCCTCTTTCTGAAGATCTCATGGCTTGGTGAAAAGGCGTCCCCCCCCCAAAGCCCCAGAAATCTTTCTTTCCTTATATAGTGCTTGATTGGTAAAGTTTCTCAAAAAGTTCAAATGTATTTCTTAGTATCTTTCTCATCTTCTGATGTTGTGTCTTCAGGTTCAGCACATTTCAATTTCACTTGCAGACGTCTCTCTTTAAAGAGAATAAATCCGAGTCAGTGTTGATGTGCTTTTCTTAGTTCTCAGAGGGCTCAAGAACCCTGGAGAGCCATTTCTTAGCTCTTTCTTCTGGATCACTCGCTGCTGACTTCATCCTTCATCTTATTTGGGATATTCTCAGCCAGGACCAAGGAGATGATGGCACTGCAGCCCTGGGTCACAGCCTTAGGTGTCTTTAAATATTAACAGAATACCGTATTCTTGACCTTTGCGTCTGATACCTTTGCACTTGGTTCTCCCAGGTAGGTGAGTCCTGCGATTTTTCCTTGTGTTAGTCTGGTCTCTATGCTGACAAAAGACCACGGCCAAAAGCACCTTGGGGAGTGTCTTCGTCAGTGTTTACTATTGCTGTGACGAGACGCGGTGACTCTTGTAATTGAGGGGCTTGCTTATGGTTCAGAGGTTTAGTCTATCATGGTGTGGAGCATGGCTGCCGGCAGGGAGACACGGTGCTGGAGAAATAACCCAGTGTCCTACATCTTGATTCAGAGACAACAGGAAGTCAACTGACTGGCACACCGAGGACAAGTTGGGAAAAGGACGTCCAAACCTGCCCCCACAGGGACACGCTTCCCACAGAAGCTGTGGCCCAGATTAAAGGTGTGCCCTCTGGCACCGAGGTCTGAATTAAAGGTGTGTGTCATCCAGGTTCCTCCAACAAGACCACACTTCCTCAACCAACAAGGCCACACCTCCTAATAGTGCTATTCCCTATGAACTTATGGGGGCCCAAAACATTCAAACTGCCACAGTGAGGAAAGGACTTGTTTGTCTTGCAGTTTATAGTCCATGCCTGAGAGAAGCAAGGGCAGCCCTCAAGCACAGACGGGAGACGAACAGTGCTGTCTAGCTTGCTCACCCTTTCCTATACAATCCAGGCTCACCTGCCTAGGGTGGTATCCACTCTCAGTGGGCTGGGCCCTCCCACACCAATCATTAATCAAGGACTGCCCCACGAATTTGCCTATGGGCCAATCTGATGGAGGCATTTTCTCAGTTGAAGTTCCAGTTCTCAGATGCTGCTAGAGTCAAGCTGACAAAAAGCTTTCCTCTGTGCTCCTGTTACGGCAATGTCTACGTTTGCCACCAGTTTTGCTTTTAACAGCACAAAACAAAATTCAGCATTCAACACATGCCTCAGTCAAATGAAGTTTGAAATCAGCCTGAATGCCAATACCAGACTACCTGTCACGAGGCACCACGTGATTATAGATTTTGCACCTGATAATATTTTGTGAGCATTTCTCTGTCATTACTTTTGGAAATATGCTCTGAAAACAGCATGAATTTATTGTGTAAAAGAACATTGACGTTTCCCCTAGAACTCTGGATGCGGAATCGATGGCATCACCTGACTCCCTGGAGGGAAACAAACGGCCACAGACAAATGTTCCTGAAATGATGGGGTGGCCTTCTTGAAGACACATCTTAAGAGAAACGCAATCAGACTTCTCCAGTCCAGACCCTCATTATGGGCTTGTTTTAAGGGATTGGTGCACATGGTTACGGAGTGACGGGTCTGACATCTGCCAGGCAGGCAGCTGGGGACTCAGACAAGAGCTGAGGTCACAGTCTTGAATCTGAAACCCGCAGGGCAAGAGGCAGGCTGGAGGCTCGGGTAGCACTTCACTTCAGTGTCTCAGGCAGCACTTCTGTGTCTGTCACCATTCCACACTAAAGACAATGAACATGGCTTATAGTCAGACCTTTAAGAAATGGGTTAGTTCCCCTGCTGGTATTTTTCATCTACATGAAGAGATGACATTCTTCCCAATAGCATCTAAAGATTTCCAACTGAACTTTAGGCTTCTGGAAGGGTGCAGGGATGTAGACTTTAGATAAAACCAGATACTCTATCAGCATCTCCTGATCTGAACAGCATCCCAGAAGGAAAACTTGAGAAAAGCCAGTCTTGGGAACTGCCCAGAATTAGCCCGAATACAAGTTGAGTCTAGGGCTTGCCTATTCACATGCTGGCACAGAGAGCCTGGAGGTGGTGCCACACAAACGTGCATGCGAGCCATGCATGGGGAGGTCAGGCCACAGGATTTCATGGGATGAAGATGCTAAACCACGGAATCTGGATAACAAAGGACAGAAAGGAAATGAAAATGTCAAAGCTGGAGGCTGAGGAGAGGACTAAGCATAGGGGAGCAGAGGCAGTTCTGACAGGGCTGTGACGGAATTCCAGGGGATGCACACAGGAGACATGTGACCCATGGAGCAGGGCTCTTGGGGACAGGATATGGAAATGAGCTTTTATGAGACAAAACGGAAGTTTGGGGGACCTGAGCTTTCATCTTCTCAGCATAAGATGACAATGACGGCTCTGATGATGGGCTAGCAATAGTTAGTTAGTGTTTCTGGAGGACTTCGGAAGGTTCTGAACGGTGCGCTGACTGTCTTACAGCTTGTATCTCACCTAACAGAGATAAGAGAGGATGAGCTCCTTCTTGATGTCTAGTATACTCCCAGGGAGAGCTAGATACAATGGAGCGGGGAGAGATGAGGGGTTCAAGGAAATTTGGGGGCTTGAGGGTACTGGGGGACCAGAGCATACTCACTGGACTCTCACATGGCTTCCCTTTATACGGACTCTAGCTGCGTTAGATTGTGAGCCTTCCCAGTTATCTCATTTTACTTTGGCAGCCTCTCTCTGGGTGAAGTCATAGTCTGAGGTCTTACAGTGGACCTCATAGTGAGTGCTACACATAGTCTGACCTCGATGTGTGAGTTGGGAGGACGACACGTTCAGACTATAGCTGTACCGCAGACCAAAAACCTCTCAATTTTAAGTCTAGGTGGATTTTTTTCCCCAAGTCAGTTGAATTTTACCAAAACCTCCTAACTATTACAGGAACTTCACAAAAGATCCTGTGGGAACAGATTCCGAGAAAGTATGGCCAGGTCTCAGCCTCTGTGTCCTTGGGAAATCTGGATGCATCCTCAACTCGGTGAAGGCACTCAGTAAGCTCTGAAATACTGAGACCCTGCCCCCATAGGTTCATTTGTCTGAATACTTGGCTCCCCATTTGTTGGACTGCTTAGGAAGGATTGGGAGGTGTGGCTTTGTTGGAGAAGGTGAGTCCCTGGGGCTGAGTGTGTCCCGTGCCACATTCCCAGTGAGCTCTCTGCCTCCTGCTTGCAGGTAAGGATGTAGGCTCTCAGTTACTGCTCCAGCGCCATGCCTGCCTGCCTGCCTGCCTGCCTGCCTGCCTGCCTGCCTGCCGACATGCTCCCCACTGTCATGGTCGTGGGCTCTAACCCTCTGGAGCTGTGAGTCCCAATAAACTATTCTATAAGTTGCCTTGGTCATGGTGTCTCTTCACAGCAGCAGATAAGTAACCAAGACTCTGTGAGTCAGGCTCCTAGGGAAATCCTGTGTTGCTCAAGGTGCTGTCATCTCCGCACGGCTAGGGAAAGAGCACGTGGTGAATAAATTAATCTATCAATGTGTGCTCGTCTTCCTGGGGGCTCCTGGGTCATGGCTCAGAAGAGTTCCCGTGACTCGTGTTTGTTTGTTGTACATTTTCCCACCCTGAAATTATCACCGGCTTTGCGGGATCCTAGGCCCAGCCTTGGAGATGTTTCTGAGCTTTGCTTCCGGGCAAACGCTGGTTGCAGATTTTCCTTCATGTAGAGCCAGAGGCAGTGAGCAGCCCTGTCAAAGGGAAGGGAGGGAGAATGGCTAATTTTTAACAAGCACAGTTTGTTACAAAGAATATACCAAGATGTCTGAAAAGGGGGGAGGCCGGGATATCTGTAGGCTTTGGAGGAGAGTAGGAGGAGAGCCCCAAAAGATGGGCGGGGGTGATATATTTAGTTACCGATGTGAACTGCCTACTTGTCTTCCAGGAAATGAGTCAAGGTTTTAGAAAGCGAGGTGGCAGTTTTATGTAGCAGAAGAAAAGAGCTTAATGAAGGGTGGTGAGGGACGTCAGGAGCTATTCCTAGCAGACATTCGTGAAGTGTAAGTTCACCCAGAGGGAAGCTACGTCTTCACATAACGCTCCATATGTCAGAACGGACTGCACTCTTTGAGAAGACGAGCTACCTACTCCTTTCCTGGTACCATAGGAAACCACATGTGCCCACCACCGCCCCTTACAGGATCCTACTTCCCCGTTTTGGGTCCAGCCACACTGGTCAGCTTCACAAAACTATAGATATGTGCAGTGTGTTGTCTGTGTATCTTCTTCTGGTATCACTTTCTGGCTTTCAAACATTCCTTTGATCTCTCGAAGGCTTGTTAAATCCCAACTCCTTCACGAAGATTCCCTTGATCCTTCTAATTTGAATACTTTTCTCTGTCCCCTCTGGAGACCTTATAGAATTTTATAGTCGTGATAAAGATACAACTGCCACCTCACCTACTGGGATTTGGGGAAACTTGTTCTGACTCTATTAGAATTCCAGCGGATTATTTAATTCACAAAGATATAGGCCCTGGCTATATCTTCTTTGAAGCCTTGCCTGCAGAATAATTCTTGTGCATAAAAGTGCCTATCACCACCCATTGAATGAAACAGACTCCATGTCTGCTGGGTGTTGCTGAAAGAATGGGAGAAAATGACCCCCTTTCTGTGAGAACACTGTTATCCGGAAGTGGGGCCTGGGTTCCTCATAGCGTGGGGCTCTCAGGGAGCCTGGACTGGAAATGTGAGAGGGATGGGTTTGGTTGCTGGGGCTGTAGAACGGGAAGGGTTTTAGACCGGTGCTCGTCCGCTGTCTTTTTAAGATGTCTCAGTGCAGGCCGGTAGGCAGTCTCACCAGGGAGTTTGTAGAGGGTCGTTTTCATGGCGTAGTTAGAGTGCGCTTCCTTTAGCAGCAGGTCTCAAAGTGTTCGTCCAACTCTGTTGTCCATAAGTTGACACACTGGGGGAGACGAGGGCTTTCTTCACCCCTAAATCAGTGAAGTCACAGAGACAAACCAAGGGAAACTTCCCTCTTAGTAATCGACAGCCTAAACTCACCCAAGTCCCTAGAATATGCTTGTAAGTGGCATCTCTTTTCCCTTAGTTTTGTGTATGTGCATGCACACGGGTGTGTGAAGGGAGTTTACACGCTTGTGTGTGTGCATTGGCAAGCATGTGGAGGGGCCATCCATATTTGGGGGGGGGCGGGCAGAGTCTCTTACTGATTTAGAGTTCACTCAAGTAAATCAGGCTGCCTGGACAGTGAGCTCCAGGGATCCCCCTGCCTCTCTCTCCTCGGTTCTGGGATTAACAGCACGCACCAGCATGCCCAACTTTTTCTGTGGGTGGTAGGGATCAAACTCAAGTCCTCACGCTCCCGCAACAAGTACTTTTCGGGTTGAGCTATATCTCTGGCCTGACTCTGATTTTCCTGGGAGTTTTGGATCTGGTGACTGTGGTGGTGTGCGGTGAGGAATCCAGAAGCGTAAGAAATGCACACCCCAATTTCTGTTGTTTTTACTGACAAATAGTGGGGCTTGAAGTAGATTTCGAGCTTCGTTTTGTGTTTAAGATGTGACAGTAATCCCAGCTAACCGCTTCAGGAAACTCTCGACCCTGATAGCTTGCTGTAACACATGCCTGGGGCCCATTAGCCAGTGTAATCATTAGTTCCCGAGCAGCTGTTTGGGGTTAGGGTTGGCACCGCAGGACCAATACCACAAAAGCCACTTTCTGCCTTTGTTTCTTTCCTCATAAACTCATTTTGCCACCAGTAATTAAGATCTTCCACAAATTCCACAAGTCTGTGCCACCTAAGAACGCTACGGGTGATACAAAAAAAAAAAAAAAATCAACTCTCTGGATTTGAAAAGCCATCTTGTAAACTGAAGAAGCCTTAGGAATAAATAAAAACATTTGGTGGAGATGAAATGGAAGTGACATAGGAGGGATTTGTGGCCTGAGAAGGGGCCAAAGATGTAAGCTGGCACGAGCCACAGCCTTAGGCAAACCCAAGAGCTAGACAACAAAGCAAGGGCCAGGACCTTGGGCGTCTGGGTGACTTTCATGCCGCGTCTGCCCTCTAGTGGCTGCAGTCCATAAACCCTTTGCGGAAACAGGCACTTGGAGCAAAAGAGAGGAAGCTGGCTGGGGATTAGGATAGCAGAATTTTAGTAACGAATCAGCCTCGCCTGCAGCCACCTCTTCTTCAGGAGATTGCCCATTCTTCTAACCTGTTCCCAGTGCCTGGCATAGTAGAAGGCTCGGCGGTCAGAATGCCCGATTCCGTCTTTAGTCGTTAAACGGAGTCGATTTACCCAGCCTCCTACGGTCTTAACCAAGAAGAAGAATACCTAATTTGAAGGTTATATGAATTAATTTATGTGAAACAGTCTGGCCTGAAGATGGAACATTTTAAGCCTAAATCTAGTTCTCACATCCCCTTCATCTTTATTCATGTTTCGAGTGGATAGGTTTGATGGGGGGGGGGGGGGGGGGGGGGGGAGGGGGGGGGGGGGGGGCTGAGAACATACACTGATCCCTAGTCAGATTACCTTTGACGTGTCTCCAAGTAGCAGAAAGCTACCAACCCCTCTGAAAAGAAAATGCTCACCTTGGATCGATAAGCTCTTGCGATTGCAGGTTTTGATGAATGGGCTCATCGTGTTTTTCTATCATTTTCTCTTCAGATGTATGAGTCTGTTTGTTCCTTCTCAGCTAGAGACTGCATCCCACTCACCCAGGCCCCCACCTCTCTCTCTCGAGAGAGTTTTGGTTATTCGAGACAGGGTCTCTGTAGCTCAGGCTATCAAGGAATTCAATATATAGCCCAAGATGGGCTATTGAACATGTGGTGATCCTATCTAAGCAGCCCGAGTACTAGGATTATGGGCACAAACAACCACATCTCACTTCGAAATGTATCTGAGTAGAATTTCTTGGGATCCATGTCTGAGGTGAAGGGCTGTCTTTCCAGACAGGCATATGACTGGAGTCAGTTTCCTCCCAGAGCCAAGCAGGGTATCTGTGGGGGTGGAGTTCTCACTGGCTAACATTGCCTCACTTCCCAGTGGCTTCACATCCCACACTCAGGGCCTGAGGGGAGTCACAGCGCTTCCTCTGAACCTTACTGGGAAGGGGCATATTAAAGTAAGAAAGTCAGAAGCTGGCAAAGTTGGGAGCCCCCACCCCCAGTGGTGGTTGTGGCGTCATCAGGAGTGTTCAGGCATTTGAAGGGCTAGATCTTGAGACCTCACAGATCTCAAAGTGATCCAGGCAAATGGCAGCTTCTCAGTCATGGGCTGTCGTATGTGAGGCTGGTCCGTGGGAGCCTGTCCCTCTCTCCTAACCCATGCTGCTGCAGAGAGCTGAGGAACAAAGGGGAAAAAACTGGGAATCTACGGGGGCGGGGGGGATTCTTCTAGCCAGAGGGGACAAACAAGTACCTAGCATGTTTGGAAGCCTTGAGGAGAATGTTGAGTGAGTGAGTGTGCGTGTGTGTGCGTGCGTGTGCGTGCATGCATGGGAGGGGGTCTGGGTTGAAGAGGTCACTTCACCTTGTGAAAGTGTTGGCTTCTTCTCAGTGAAAGAGAAATAAGATTTGAGTGAAGAGAGAGCAGTCATATTTAACATCATCAAGTAGGCTCTGTTAAGCCAAGACTGGAAGAGAGAAGGCGTGGAAGCAGGAAGATTAAGTGGGAGTTCGAGAACCCTCCAAGCAAGATACCCACAGCATAGATAAAGTTCGTAGTTGCTATGTCTTGAATCTGGAGTCTACCAAAGAACAGGTCGCCAGCCTGTGGTACTACTACATGTAGTGATGGAAGCTTTCAGGGGTGGGATACAGCCTTTGAGGGTATGTCCTTGAAGGTGACAGTGGCTCCTCAGGCCCTCGCCTCTTCCCTTGTTTCCTGACTAGAGTGAGGTGAACTGGCCTTTGCAGCCACATGCCCCTGTTGCAGGGCACTGTGCTGCCGCAGTCCCAAAGCATAGGACTCAGAGACCGCCGACCTAAACTGCTAACCTGGCTGCCACAGAGTCTTTTCCTGGGCTTGTCTCCTCGGTGACAGGAGGCTAACTGACTTGGAGAGAAAATGACTTGTGGATGAGATGAGGCACCAGAGCCCAGTCTAGTCACCGTTAAAGACTGTCTGATAGCTCTCCTGTGGGGCTGGAGAAGACGAGGGCAGGGAAAGACAAGGGCAAGTGGTTTGGCTTGAGCCGCTAAAAAGATCAACTTGGAGTTGGTAAGGTGGAAAGGGTATGGGAAGGGCTGCTCCCTGGGAAGCATGAAGTGACATTTTAGACATGTTATGTTTTAAGGTGCCAAATCGCCATCCTAAAGCAAATGCCAATGTGAAATTGTTTACATGACCTGAAAGTCGGGCAGAACGCTCAGGCCTGTGATCGGAATGCAAATGAGTTCTGCATACACATGGCATGTGAAGCCAGGAGTTTGATGAGATCGCCAGGGATGTAGACAGAAGAGATCCAGTTATGAAACTCCAGGGCACTTCTGTGTTTAGACATAATATGGGGCCATCAAACAAGACTAAGGAGGTCTATAGTCAACAAGACAGAAGCTAAACTAGGCAGTGAGGAAAAGAGATTCACAAAACTGGGGACAAACAGCCACTCCAAATGGCACTGACAGGCCAACAAGCCACACAATGAAGACACAGCACTGACTACTTTAGCAAGGAGATTATTAGTGATGGTCGCAATTTCCACGGAGCCTAAATCCAGATTATGTAATCAACTTTGAAGCTTGTTAATCTTGCTCATCTTTTTGAAATAAGTATATGCAGCCTGGCAGTGGTGGCACACACCTTTAATCCCAGTACTGAGAAGGCAGAGGCAGGTGGATCTCTGTGAGTTCGAGGCCAGCCTGGTCTACAAAGTGTGTTCCAGGAGAGCCAGAGCTATTACACAGAGAAACCCTGTCTCGAAAAACCGAGATGAGAGAGAGAGAGAGAGAGAGAGAGAGAGAGAGAGAGAGAGAGAAAGACTTTGCAAGCTTCTCAGATAGAATGAACAGGAAGCTCACTCATGTCTTGTGTTCTTGTGTTCTAGCATGATGAAAAGAGTATTTGTTGAAAGAACAAATAAATTCATGAAAAGGAATATTCTAGGCATTGGCCTTGCTGGTTGTTTAAATGAAATTCATCCCACATTTTTTAGGTATTTGAATGCTTGGCTTGTGGCACAGTTTGGAGAGGCTGGGAGGGTGTGCCCTCGCTGGAGGAAGTGTGACACTGGAGGTGAGCTTAGAGAACTTAAAGACTCACACCATTTCTAGTGTGCTCTCTCTGCCTCTTGACTGTGGCTCAATGTGTGAGCCTTAGCATCCTGCTTCTGTTGCCATGCCTTTGACCCAGCATCATGGCTTCTACTCCTCTGGAACTGTAAACCCAAATAAACTCTTTCTTCTTTAAATGGCCTTGGCCATGCGTCTTATCACAGCAACAGAAAAGTGACTGATACAGACTATGGCTCAGTGTCTTTTGATGTGCCCTAGTTATCTCTGTTCCTACTGGAAATAACCATCCAGAAAGAGCCATTAAACTCCACAGGACTTTTATGATGGACCATGTTCTGTAGTGAGCACATTGATATGTTTCTGATGTGAGATTCCCTTCTGTATGCCGTGAATATGTTTTATTACCATTAGTTAATAAAGATACACTTTGGCCTATAGCAGGGCAGACTATAGCCAGGCTGGAAGAGATATAGAGAGAGAGCAGGCAGAGTCAAGGAGACACCATGTAGCTGCTCAAGGAGAAAGATGCAGGAACCTTACCAGTAGGCCACAGCCTCATGGTGATACACATATTAATAGAAATGGGTTAATTTAAGATGTGAGAGCTAGCTAGGAATCTGCCTGAGCCATTGGCCAAACAGTGTTGTAATTAATAGAGTTTTTGTGTGATTATTTGGGCTTGCTTGGCCGGGAAACCAACATGCAGTCTTCACTTACACTTTTCCTTATTCTATCCTCAGAACAGCACTGGAGAAGAAGCTCGAGTTAGCTATTGCACTAGTCTCATTTTGCAAGTAAGGAATTTGAGGAAAGGCTAAGGACTTTTCAAGGCACATAGATGTCAAAGGAAGGAACACTATAATATGGACCTGTATCATTAGCCACTGGGCATTTACTTAATTCAGCCACCATCTTTGCTCAGGGTTTCTTCAACAACCTCCAACCATGCCCTGCTTAAGTTTTACACACACCATAAACTAGTTTGTTGTTAGTTTTACTTTGGAGATAAGGTCTTATACCATAGCCCAGACTGAACTAAACCTCACTGTGCAGCCCAGGCTTTCCCTCAAACAGATGACAAACCCCTATCAGCCTCCAGAGTGACGAGGATTATAGCTTATGGTAGTGTGAATGTAATTGGCCCCCATAGTCTCATAGGGAGTGACATTATTGGGAGATGTGGCTTTGTCGGAATGAGGAAGTGCATCACTGTGGGGGTGGGCTTTGAGGTTTCAGGATACCACCCAGTGTCTTAGTCAACCTCTTGCTTCCTGCAAGATATAGGACCCTCAGCTGCTTCTCCAGCACCATGACTGCCTGTACACCACCGGGCTTCTTGCCATGATGATGTTGGACTGAACCTCTGAGCTGTAAGCTGGCCTCAGTTTAGATATTTTCCTTTGGAAGAGTTGCCATGGTCATGGCGTCATCACAGCAACGGGAACCCTGACTAAGACAAAGCTAAAGTCAATTTTGTAGGTTAGCATACAGCATAATGATTTTTATTGTAGCATCTTTGTGTGTGTGTGTGTGTGTGTGTGTGTACCACTGTATTTTATTCCCATCCCTTCCCCTCTTCCATCCTTATCCATTTCCTCTCTTGTGTCCCACACCCCATCTGATTTCCTTCCTTCCCCCATTAGTCCCAAATTCTGCTTTCTTTCACGTGTATTCTATATCTCCAGCTTCTCCTAAGAGTTCTTCATGATGTCCATGAATATCTTCATGACATTCACGATACCCACCCCCTTTTCTCCCTCCCTCCCCCACCCCTCCCCCCATCTAATGTAAGTTCTACATAGATGGGAAATCCTGAGACTTTAGATTTTCAGAGTCTGTCCTATCTCATTTAGCACAGTACCCTCCAGTTGCTTCTATTTTCCTGCAAGTGTCTCCATTCCATCTCCTTCAAGATGACATTTCTATTTAAAGTTCTTCAGGTGTTCCTGGTTGCCCTTGGGACAAGTTTCAGAGTCCACGATGAAGCTTTCAAAATTGCTCTCCGTTCTTCTGTCTGCCTTTCAGTACTTCCTGATTCCCCCCTCTCCCCACCCTCACCTCCACAGCTTCAGAACACTTTGCTTTTTAAAACTTTTATTACTTTTTCCAAAAGGAAATTACATTATGAACCATTTTCCTTATTGTAATATTTCCTCTCTAGGGCTACAAATTCCTTAAAATGCAATTTTCCCTTTTCACATTTATAGTCAAGAAATAGTCATTATGTGTATTATGATGCAAGATGTTTGGTGTATGTAAATATGGGGCGACTGACTCAAGTGAATGACTGTTTCTAGCACCTCATACTTTTTGTGGTGAAAGCATTTAAAACCTCTTGGCAGTTTTCAAATATACAATATATTATTGTTCATTATAGAAGCCACATTGTGCAATCAATCCCCCCCCCCAAATATCCCTTTTTCTAACCAAAACTTGGCAACATATTCTCACCATCCTTCTGCCCCCACCCCGCCAGAAGCTCCCTAAACCACCAATTATTTGTCTGCCTGAATGGGTTCATTTTTTTTTATTTCATATATGAAGAGAATCATGTGGTACTTGCCTTTCTCTTCTTGGTTTGTTTCACTTCGCCTAGTATTTCTCCAGGTTTGACCACGCTGTCATCGACACAAACTTTCCATCTACCTAAAAGTTGCCTTGGCTAAGATCTTGGTTGCCAACCTGAGCACATCTGTGATCAACTAAAACCCAAGCAGCTGGGCAGAACTACAGGGGATTTTCTAAATTGGACCATTTGAGGTGGGAAGATCCACCCAAAATGTGGGCCCTGTCTTCTGGTGGCAGCAGCATAAAGGAATGAAGGAAGCTTTTGCTTTCTCCTGCTCACTGGAAGGTTCGCCTGCCCTACTGCTGAGGCATCCCTTTACTGGGGTTAGAACCAACTTCTTCAGAACCCAGACTAAAGACCAGCAGCTCTAGGAATTCTCCAGGACTCCAGCACCACACTGGGATGTCGGGACATCCACCCTCATGGAATGACTTATTCTTGGCTTTTCTGTTGGGAGACAGCCTGGGAACCATTCTAACAAATCTCGTGGGGTGTGCGTGTGTGTGTGTGTATTTGTGTGCGCACGTGCATGTGCCTGTGTCTTTGTCTCTGTCTGTCTATATTCATTCTATCAGTTCTGTCCTCTTGAGAACCCTGGATAATACAAAAGACATTCCTGTAATGCTGTAATGAACACAGACACCTCTACAAGATGCTGGTATCATTTCTAGCGGCATTTTTCATAGTTGGCTTGGTGATATTATTTACTTGGATATGAATAAAATATATCATGGTGAAGATGATGGCATGATGATTTTAGAACCAGTGTTTCTGGCCTCCAGTGAGGCCCATCCTGGCATAGCTGGTAGGATAGAGATATTTACTTCATGGTGGCCTGGAGGCAGAAGAGAACCAGGGAGGGAACAGAGACAAGGATACCCTTAAAAGTGACACCCCAGTCCTCTACTTCCTCCACTCAGGTTTCAGGTCTTAATACCCTATTAAAATTTGAAATTTATGCCTGACAATGCTGAAGCATGCATAGGCAGCCCATATGTGGCGGTTCTGTTGAACTTGTCCATATTGGGTTTCAGGGTCTAAGTGGATGAGGACGACTGACCAGATCTCTTCTTCCTTAATACACTATACCATGTGATAATGAATTAAGTCATTGATGAAATCAGTTTTCCGTGATACAGCCACTTTTCAATAGTGCCACCAGCCAGGGAACAAGCCTTCAACACAGGAGCTTTTGGGAGGCTCATGTTCAAGACACCACAACCGGTTCATTTGGCAACCCTGTATCTTAATTTTTGTTATTTTTAAACATCTACATGCTGATTTCTGTGACACCTGATTAATTTTCATTCTAGAAGACAGAATAAGGATGCGATGCCATTTAGTCTATACCCTTGCCCACTACACTGATTTTGTAGCATTATTCGCTGTGGTTTTAATTTGTATTTCTCCGTAACTGGTAATCCTGAGCATTTCCCTGTACACCCGTGTATCCGTTTCTTTTCAATTGCTGTGATAAAAATGCCATGAGCAAGGCAGTTTATAGAAAGAGGGGTTTATTTGGTTTACTGTTCTGGAAGGCTCAGAGTCCATCACAGAGGGGAGGCATGGCAGCAAACAGCAGGCAGAACAGGTGGAGCAGGAAGCTGAGTGTTCTCAGCCTTTAGCATAAAGCATGAAGCAGGGAGAACCAGAAATAGCAGGACTCTTTAAACTTCCAAAGCCTCCATCCAGGACATCGTTCCTCTACTGAGACCACACCTGCAGCAAAACATCAGCGGCAGGCTGACTTTATAGCAAACAGAAGATTATTTAGGTTATGATTTTAGACGTTGAGTGTCCAAAGAGCATGGCGCAAGCTTTGGCCAAATCCTCCAGGAGGGTTATGCCAAGCCAGAGGGAAGCAAATGGGGACAGGTGCAGGCTTGTAGACCTGAGCTCTTGAGAACTAACCATCATCAGTGAGAAGACATTTCCATTGCCTTCTAAAGCCGTGCCCACACTGATCTGAGCGCCAAGCACCGCTCCCTACTTGCTAGAGCCCCCCCGACATCTGATGGCCACCACATTGGACGGCATGCTTCCAGCATGTCACAGGTTCGCCACAGCACATGGCAAAGGGTCCTTTGTGGCTATAACAAGTGAGTGATGGTGAGCCCGGGATTTGATGTGGGCTTATCCAGGTGGGCCTATGCAGCCCAAGTCTCTGCTGAGTCAGGAGAGACAGAATCAGAGACAGCAGAAGCCTCCAGAAACCAGAAGGGCTAAAAAATCATGCTATTTCCTCTAGCTTCTGAAAGGAACGCAGCTCCAAGGACATCGTGAGTCAATCGTGTTGGGGTGTCTTAAAAGCAAATCTTCTATGGGCTCAACTGGACCCAGTTCCTGGCATCTAGGAGAGGGATCCGGTGCTCAGGCCTTTGTGAACTCAACCCCAGTCTGGGAACCTCTAGGACAATCCACAGCTCCATGAGGGGCAGCTGTCACACTGGCCACTAGATGTCAGGCTTTGCCCTCCTCCCTGTTAGCCACCTCCCCTCCAATCCCCTCCACCCCTTCCCAGGGTTGTTTCCTGAGCCTTGTCCCAAATAGCCTCACAAGCGCAGTGTAGTTTGGGGGATGCCATTACTCACAAGTACAGCAGAGGAAATGGAGGCCTAGAAGCCAACTCAGTCACCAGTCAGTTGGGGCCAAGGACAGGTTGTGACATCCCATTTTGCTGTGCTGCCTTAATCAAGGCAGGGGCTTTGCATTTGTGGGCGTTTAACATATAAACACAGACATAAAACACATGGCCCTAAGGACAGAACCGGGAGGAAACCTCAGGTTCCTTTCAAAGAAATCTTATTACGACATTGTTATTCATCTCTAGTTTTGTTCCATTTTCATAAAACGGAAGGGGAAATCTTTTAAAGAATTAAATAGGGTGATTTTAAATTTCCTGAACAGTCTTTGGATGAATATGCTAAGGTTTAGTATTGAACATGTCAGAAGATATTTATGCATGGCCTCTGATAGAAGAAAGTGGATGCTGAGACCAGAAAACATAAAGTCCACTGAGCACAGAGGTCCCCAAAATCATGGCTGTCCAAACCCTCTGTGCCAGCAGTGTGTGGTGATTGAGGTATGGATGATTTGTGTGTGCGTGTGTGCATGTGAGTGTGTGCATGCGTTTGTATGTGCGTGCATGTGTGCACGTGTGTCAAAGGGAGAATTCTGGGAAAGATAAACAAGAAAACTTCTGGCATTTGGGCTCCTAAAATTCCAGTTATGGTGGACTTTATGAGTTGATACTTTCCCTACGATTCAGATTGAAAGCCTCTACTACCACGAGCAAGTAAGCACTCTCAACCCAGACCCATCTACCCGGTGGATGGGCAACTGTAATCTGTAATATTCTGGGTAGACTTCTCACCAACTTTATGAACACAAACAGGAATATTGAATTAATTTTCAAGACAGAAAAATGTTGTAAGGGATATGTATATATTCATATAAATATCTATCCGATACAAGTATGAATATATACCATATATATGAATATGTATATTCATATATATATATATGTATGTATCCTTTACAACTTTTTTTTAATCAACTAGATAATTGTGTGTCAAGGCCCCATGAAGATCAGTTAAATGCCCTGTGTAATCCTGACCGATGCATTGTGGGAGGCAGTTTATGTGTATGTGCACCTGCCACTGAGCGGTCCCTAAACTTCCATGCTGTTACTACACTCAGAGTTTAAAGACAGGACCGGCAGCACATTAAGCTGCCATGATGGATACCATGCTCGCCCTTTGAATTGCTCGGGATTGGCCACTGCCACAGCAGCAGGAGCTTAGGGACAGTCGGGGTAAGGCTGGAACCACAGCAGGGACTGAAGGAAATCAGGACCAAAGGTCCATCGCCAGTGACCCAAAAGCAACGACCTTTCTCTATTTTCTCTGGGGTTCCAGGAAACCCATCTGCCTAGCCCATCTGGCTCCCAGGCAAGGCCCTGACGAGGTCCAGTAACTCTTATGACCACTCTGCACCCATCTCTCCTCACATTATAGCCATCTCCTCTCTGCATAAGGGACTGTGCCTTTTGAGGGCAGAAAACCATTTTCTCCTCCTGGAAGCATATGACTACATTCCCAGCCCTTAGGACAAACAGCCGCCATCAAGGTTCCTGTGCTGGAAGGAACGGAGGTCACGTAAACAAGATCACCACGTAGTTCTGTTTAGAAACAGTACCAGCCTTCTCCAGCTTCCTTGTGTTTTCGAGTCTTTACCGTCTAAGTGTATACTTGCATATTCTTGCATTTGGTTATTAATTGTTTTACTTGGTTAGTTCTTTGCATCTTGAGGGAGGGCAGCTACTGACTTGTGACATAAGTGGTGAGTGGGCCCTGGGCCCTCCCTCCTTGAATTTCCCTTTTGGATACCGGGTGAGGTCACCCTGTATTTACACTTGATTTTCTTTTGATTTGCACCACTTAACTGTGGCGGTAATGACTTCCCCCATCGGAGTGTGCATTTCATGAAGCTGAGACCCTAAAATCCACTGCCAGCAAATAGTTCAATAAGTTTGTAGGAAAGCAGAGCACCTGGGGTATACCGAGTCCTCTTGTGGACTGTGTGGACAGATGGCTGATCCTGACCAGTCTTTGGAACTGAATGTGAGAGCTGCCCAGAGTCTCCCTTGGTCTCCGGAGTGTTAACTCAGCACCACAACCTGGGCCCCAGATGCTTCCAGAATGTGTGATAACCAAGTCATTTCTTTCGTTGGTTCCTGGGATTGTCCAGTGTAGATCATTGTGCCACTTGGTTAGTAAGCACCCAGTCTCTCAGAATGTCAAAAACTATTCAGGGGCACTGAAAAGATTTCTTGCCTTGTAGTTTTAGAGACAGCGACACAGGTCAGTGTTTTGTGGGGATTCTAGCCGGTCCACTCACATCCTCTCCTTTGTTTTCCCAAGGCTCTTAGAAAAGCAAAGCGAATGGCATATATACATAGTGATGAGAGGCAGTGGGGACACAGGGCTTTTGAAAGTGAAGTGGATTTCAATACTAAAAAAAAATAGATAATTTCCACTTAAAGTCCTGTGTGTAAGGATAATTGAGCAAATAAAGGCTCACTTTTTGAACCTGGTAAGAAATATTTCGTTGACTTGATGAGTTTTCAACTCAACAAAATTGCTTTTCAAGAATCAGCTGGTGCTTTTGTTTGCTTGGCTTTGTATTTTTATAAACTCGGGATTTTGTTGTTGTTGGTTAAAGGACTTCAGATTTCCTGACATGAAGGGCATCTTCGGCAGTGGGTTTTGGTATGCATGGAGACAGCTCTCGAACCCGTGTTTATACTCCAGTTCTTTGTTCTTAAGCGGGCTTTGAGGTAGGCAGATTCCTTTATTTATACAATTTCATTCAGTTAAAGAAAAGCTTGCCAACTATTCAAGACTTAAAAATCATGAAATCCTGAATGTCACCAAGGGAGAGATGGAATAAAAGGTTTCCGAAGCAGTTTGGGCTGCTGCTGGCCTTGACTGTCCTGTCGTGCCAAGTCCTGGGGTTGGCCCTGTGTAAGAATGTTCTTGTGAGGTTCCATGCCACAAGGTCAGAGTCCACTGGACGAATCCCACAGGTTGCTCTAGGTCTTAGCTGGGGTTCTCCTGCTGTGAAGAGACACCATGACCACAGCAACTCTTAAAAAGGAAAACGTTTCATTGGGGTGACCCACTTAAATTTTCAGAGGTTCAGTGCATTATCTTCAGAGTGCAACATGGTGGCCTGCAGGGGCATGGCGCTCGAGAAGTAGTTGAGAGTCCTACATCTTGCAGGCAACAGGAAACGGTCTGTCACACCGGGCATTATCTTGAGCGCTTATGAGACCTCAAAGCCCGCCTCCACTGTGACACACTTTCTCCAACAAGACCACACCTACGATACAAGGCCATACCTCCTAAGAGTGCCACTCCCTTTGGGGGTCATTTTCTTTTAAACCACCACACCCTGGCACCTCACAATGTTGTAATCTCAGCAGAAGATGATGAGTTTCCAGTGACCCAGGTTGTCAGGTTTGTGTGGCAAACACTTTTAGCTGCTCAGTCATCTTGCCTGCCCTAGTGATGCATTTTAATAGGAAACTCTAAATCATACGTTTCATTGTCTTACAAGTCAGAATGGATTAAATGACATATACCATATAATTATAATTGGTATGCCAGGGACAGAAATATCTATCATTATTCAATTTGTGTTAAATTGCCCATTGTGCTCAATTTGTGTAGACACAGATTTGATGGTGGGATGAAGAAATTGGATTGCGGTTCTGAGATGCATTCTTGTTTTTCTTCTTATTGCTTTGGGATTTCCAGATAACGATATGCAGAGAGCACTCACCTTCCTCTTGTAGAGATGGCTGGAGGCTACAGCTGTGAAGCAAATTAGTAATAAATTCCTGAGGAGTTTACCAGTTGCCTCCCCAGACACGATTGGGCCAATTATGGCAATCTGTCTAATCACTATCAGGTCTGTTCACTGGTAAGCACTGCTCAGTACACCCTTATTTACATCCTGACCTGGGCAGGACTTCTTCCATCATGGCCACTCTCAATGTCACATAGGGCCTCTTCATAGCCACTTCTGCGTCCAGTTGCTTTCTGCTCTGGGTACCAACCTGCCCCAACAGAACAACCAGTCAGGATTCTCTTTGCTTTTGGGGAAAAATAAGTCAACCAGTTGTAGTGTGCTAAACAGACTTCAGGCATTTGACTCAAAAATGGGATTTCTTGGCTCCTAGATAGTTAAGATCCTTCTTGATAAAAGGTTATTAAAATGATGGACACAATTCTTGTAAATATAGCGGGCATCATTACAGTTCTCCAAAAATACTAAATTTGTTGGGTCATGATATATGTTACCCCCTACACTCTTGATACTTTTAGTCCCCTATACCCAGCAGACATCCATTTATTATAGTCACTAAGCAAGGCTGCCCTACAGTATAAGGTGTGGTAGGGAACCAGATGGTGAAGCCAGCCCACATCATAGTTCATAAGAAATAGATTCAGGGAGTTGGAGAAATGGCTCAGTGGTTAAGAGTTCTGATTGGTACCCAGCACCCACATGGAGGCTCACAATCACCTATAACTCCAGTTACAGAGGATCTGATGCCCTCTTCTGGCCTCCATGGGTACCATATGCATATACATATATATATATGTGTGTGTGTGTGTTTGTGTATACACACATACACATACAAGTAAGCAAAACACATAGGTAAAAGAAATCTAAAAAAGCAAATAGATTCATGCTATTGCCCTAACTTCATACATATAAATATGAGTTAACATAAGTTGTAACTTAAAACCAGCAGATCATGACCGTGATAACAGTATCAAGACAGTGACCTCTGGTTTCTCATTTGTTCCCTGTTGGAACTGTTAGTCTTCACATGAGCATGGTTTTGGAATCTTTCCGTTTGCTAGTTAGTTTAAAGCCTTCTTCCAGTGATCATTTTTTGTTCTGTCTCTGGTCAATTCAGCTTCGCCTCTGTGAATTCCTTCCCAGAGTACTGTCCCTTGCTAGCTGCTGTTTTTCCAGATTTACTGCTATATTTACTCTGTCGAGAATGCAGTGATCATCCATCAAATCTCTTTTCTATTACGGCTGCCTTTTCAGGTCCCAGCATTTTCTATGAAGCAAAATTGTGATTTGCATTTATAGTATCACATAAAGGAGGCAGGATTTCATTCATCAGTGACTTTGGTGTGTTTTTGTATTTATTGATGTCAGTGTGTTTCATGTTAGCCATCTGGTCTTACTCCTTTGCCTGGGATTATTGCACTATTGTGCCGTCTACAGAATTAGGATTTTTCTATTAGTTCCAATAAATGTACATCATATTTTTATGAGTAAAATAACATGTCTCCTATAAAATGACAATAAAATCACTCTCAATGGCTAAAGTATGATCAAATGCTAAATTTGGCCCCAAACTCATAGAATTTGGAAGTATCTTATACATAGGCATGGACTCTCCGTGTCTCTTCTCCATCAATGTAAACGCCATCTCAGCATTCAGTCCTGCAGCATTGACTTGGCGCCTTCCGAATGTCTCTATCACATACACACACTCGTGCACATGAGCACACACCCACACATGCACACACATGCACACCCACACTTCTGCAGCAGGACAGCCTCAGTCTCCACCAGGCACAGCTCGGAGAGTGGCCCTGGAATAAACTCTCGTGTAGGGTTTCCCATACCCCCGAGGGCCAAGTTTTATTTCATCACCAGACTTTCTGCCACGGCTTCCCCTGCACTAGAAATCTCACTGTAGGGGTGACATTCTCGAAAGTGTGACTTGAGTCAATCAGCTGGCCTGGGCATTTTCCCATCAGTGGGATCTGGCTTTTTAATTGGCTCTCAGGCATTACAGTTATTTGAGTTTCTGACTCCTTGATTCCTGTGTCAAAGTCACCTTCACTTCGCAAAGCTGTGTGTATCGTCAGTCATTTTCCCTTCTGGTCCAAATTCATGCTTACTTAGGGGAGGGGGAAATGCGGTGTGTGTTTTACGGCGTTAGTGTAACGCAGTGAAGAGATGTCTCATTTATTTATAACGTGAGATTTATGCCTCCATCCAATTCCAAAAGGGATCTGAGGTGGCTCACGGAGATGTTGACTTGGCTCTATCTGAGTGCCTTGAACTGTAATTTATGCTGGTGGCTTTGGCTCGTCTATCTGCCTTTCCTTGGTGTTCAGTGATTAATGTCCGTGCGTGGAAGAAAACTTGGGCTGAAGTTATAAAACATCTTCTCATTCGTGAGATTTTTGGCAAACCTGCAAGAGGAAATGACTTGAAATTACACACCAGGCAGGGGAGAGTCAAACGGCTATTTAAATTTTAAAGAGGAATGACAATTGAAAGATAAAACCACCTTTAAAAAGACATTTCTACCAGCAAACTGTAAATGCCTCCGGTGGCACTCGCGTGTATGTGACAGTCCTCGACATCCCTTTGAGAGCTGGAGATGCCACTGAGGCAAGAAGGTCTGACGTCTTAGTCGCCTTTGTGCGTGCACAAAGACACACTGCAAAGTTGTTAACCAAAGGAGTCAAATGAGCTTGAGATTGGCCAAGAATGCAACTTCTGGGTGAAGCGCTCTTCCTATATTTTGCCATGTACAACAGCGAGGAGTAAAATACAAGCAACAAGGGAATAGGAAGGTGGCGAAGGGTTGGCCAGGCTGGAGGAAAAAATAGCTGAAACCGACGCTTGTGCTGTGTTATTAGGTGGCGGACTGGCTGCACAGATGGCTGCGGGCTCTTCAACAGAATTTGACCGGAAGCTCTGTCTCGGTAATGGCAGGGTTATTAAGGAATTGAAGTCGTGTTCACTGTCCAGACAGTCCCTAACCTGTATCACCCCGACCTGTGCCAGTATGTTTTCCCTTTTGCCCCAGGTACTCTACTGGGGGCACTTCTCACTTGTCACTGAGTAGGGCAGGACACACATAGGAAGTATCCCAGAAATCGAAGGGGAAGCAGGGTGTGTTGGGATGCGGCAACAGTTATCAGTTCCTGTCTACAAGGCAAGGAGCTCTGGCTTTTCTCCCCTGGGCAGAGGACCAGCAGGTGGGGGATTCCCCAAGCCTCACTTTTAGCTCCCGTCTTTACAGTGTTGGGAGGCATACGACTCTGAACCACAGTGCTTACAGGAGAGTCGTTTACCTGAGCTCGGTCACACACAAGTAAATCACCATCCCCTTTTTTGGGGGTGGGGCTTTGAATTTTTAACAGTCCCTATACCAAGGTGATTTCAATAAATCTTAAATCTGGTACCCACTGGACCTAACTAGATCATTTCTCAGTTTCCATTCTATGCTAATATTCCATTGTTCCAAGGCCACTTGAATTTGCCTTATTTTGTCCCTTTAGGGAGAAGTCCTGGGCCACAAATATCCAGTAGTCTCCAAGGAGCCATCTCATCAGCCTCTTCAACAAGTCATGACTTGGCAGGCACTGTATGCAGATGTGGATGGGTCATGGCCCAGTCCTGTGGAGATAGAAGTACTGTAGCAGGATTCCAAATGCAGCCCGACAGTGACTTTCTACTCATGGCCAACCAGATGGCATCAAGTGACACCCAGGAGAGGCAGAGTAAGGCACCCTGCTGCTGGGTAAGCAGGAGACTGCTTGCCAAAGAAAGGCTGTGCAACCAGATAGGGCATCAGGCTAGGTTAGAAGAGAGACTTCTCTGGATGACACCAAACTGCCAGGAAGTAGAGCAAGAAACATGCTGTGCTTGATCACACCCAAAATTCTGAATATGTCAGAGGCAAATCATCCTGTTCCTGGGGGACCACAGAGGCTTTCACAATTACCCACATTACCGGGCTTCTGGGGCGCTTTGGGGTGCAAGAAGAGCTTGCCACCCCAAGAAGCTCCATTGACGTCAAGCCCTAGAAACCCAGCCAGTGCCCCGAGTCAGGTCATTCTGTGAACATCCCCCTCTTCCCGTTCTGTGTCTCATTGGAATAAAATGCAGCTTGTGTTCCCTGGGCCTTACTTAGTCTGCTCACCTGTGAGATGAGGCTGAACTAGATCATCCTGATGGCATGTTCCAGAGCTGAGTTTCTATGGCAATGAAACAACCAAATAACAGAGACAGGAAAAAGAAAAAAGAAAAAGACCTGCTAAAGGAGATAGTTATGAGGAAGGAGATAATTGTGTAAAGAGAGAAAAGCTGCCACGAGGGAGAAGGAAGTCTTGTTGAAGACCAGGCAGAGCATGAATGCCCCTGAGTTCACACACACTCACATACATGCACAAAGACACACACGCATGTGTACTTACATATACCCACATACACACATACATGCATGCATACACCAACATGCACACACACATACACACACACGCACACACACATATGAGCACATGCGAATGAATGCACTTGATGAACACATACATACACATACCCCCCCCACACACACAAGTGCTTGTTGACAAATGCACTTGGGGTGCATTACCTGAGAGAAGTGAAGGCGAGTGCTCCGCTCAAGGTAGAAGCTGACTTAATCAACATTAAAGCATCTCCCAGAGAAAACAGCCCTGACAGGGCAGGAAGCCGGATTCCGACACCAGGGTTGCATTTTAAAATGATAATTGCAGGAACTAATTAGGTCTTGAAAGAACTACATTAATCTTGGGGGCAGGCAATGTCCCCAGTGTCATAGCTAGTCACAAAACATCACTCCCACCCCCATCTCCACACTACCACCTTGGGGACCAAGATTTTGGCTCACAAACCCTAGGCTGGGACAGCATGGGAACTATTTTCTAACCAGGACAGCCCTCAAACTGTCTCTTCCGACAACCTCTTTGGTTTTCAGACTTACCCCTCCCTCCCAAACACCTGGCAGTGATCATGGAAGCCCCTTCCCTGAGAGATCCATTACTGTTCATCTTGGGCTTGAAGAGACTTCCAGGTCACCCCCTCTAATGGCTCCCACTAGAATATAAGAGTGTGGTCATTGAATTGCTCGGAACTGCAGTTCCATACCCCCATCCTGCTTATCCCTGTACCCGAACATGAGGACAGCAGAAGGGGAAGTTCACGTCCCCCACTAGTTTAGAAGTCTCACTGTGGTGGAGTGGACAGTCAATGACTGTGTATCTAAGCGCTGGTTACAGGAGGCGGGTAGAGAGCCATGTCAAAGAAGGATGCTAAGTGAGGTCCAGAGCACTTAGCCAGACCCAAAGTGACAGCAGGACTGTCCTGGAGGAAAAGGCCTGGCCTGCTCTGTGTTTAATTTCTAGCATGGATTGAATGGAAGTGAGTAGAGCTTGTGCTATCTATCATCTATCTATCTATCTATCTATCTATCTATCTATCTATCTATCTATCTATCCATCCATCTATCCATCTATCATCTATCTATCTATCTATCTATCTATCTATCTATCTATCTATCTATCTTTTGAAACTGTTCAGATCTCCACTGTTCACTCCGAGCTTGAGGTTGATTCTCTTTCCTTGCCACTTGTACATGTTTCATTTCTTCTTGTTTGTGTTTTATGGAATATTTCTCTCTAGTGAGAAGGCGATACATTTATCTTTTTTTTTCTTCAGAACTTTTCTCCTAAAGGTTTTGCCAAAAATAATCTCTGAAATCTGTTCTTCAATAAATTCATGTTTTATTAGGTTGTTTTGTGGGATGTCTCTTGGTATTTGGTTCGGGAGGTGTCTGTTCCTTCTTCAGGAGTAGCAGATCTGTTTCTCCTGGTGCTCTGGGTGTCTAGGAGCCAGAGAGATTCAGGCACCATCTACTGCCTGCCTCGCTGTGATATCGAGATAGATTCCCCCAGAGGCAACCCATCTGTAAGCGATCTCCCAATTAAATGTTTGATGAGTTTCCTGGGTCATGATGTCTCTTCACAGCAATAGGACACTGACTAAGACACCAACTAAGAGACTCAGCTCAGTATCTGGCACAGAAATGTTAGTTACCACCACATCAAAGGCCCTGTGCCTTCGGAGCCCATGAACTGCCTTCTGAGAATGTCTGTGCATACCAGAGAAGAGACCCAGTGAGCAACATGAAGAGAGACTGTTCTGCAGTATCACTGATGCAGAGACATGATTGACTATGCGAACGAGGAAGTTATTTCTGGGAATAGGTTATCTTTGCATCCATTGCAGAAACAGTGGACAGCATTGGATTTCACAGGCTTCCTCTGAAGTTAGATGTCCTGGGATATCAGGGGCCATGGAAACTTAGGCCGTCACAGACAATGGTAAGTATGAAGGTGAGAGCTTCTGAAAGCCATGGGCATTTCAGTTCAGGAAGTGTCCCGCAAGTCCTACTTCACACCTAACATGTTAAGGCAGCAGAAAGACACACCTTCAGGCTCCGTGTCTCTTCTGTGAAAGGTTTAGTGTCTGAAGTATTGGCCACTGGAAAGGTTTTTGTTTTAGTGTGGACTTTTCCACTTGGGGCATTATGATGAAACTCACCAAGTTTATTTGGGATTTTAGTTTAGGGACCCTCGATCTGCATGCAAAGCTGAGATTCTTCTAAAATGAGTGGACACAGAGTAGGGTAAATGCCTCCTCCGTTGCTGGGTAAGAGGAAACATAAGAGGACCAGAGGGGTCCATGCATGTTGTGGCCTTTGGATGGGGTTTCTCAGTGCCATAATGTTGGACTGGTGATACACAAAGCACCAAGAAGGTGAGTTTTATTTACTTACTTTTTTACAGTTTCTATAACCATAAACAGGTTCTTGGATGGTGGCTCACCGTGGACCAAAATAAGAAGGCTGTCAGACAGGGGAAGGAGGGCCCGTGTAAGCTGAGTGTCAATGGAATGCTATCCACTACATCCAGATCATTCTAGAGGAGAAGTAAGCCTTTAACACACTCCAAGATTTAGTACATATTTAAAGTGGAAAAAAAATACCAGCAGCCACTTTCATTTAAAAAAAAATGTTTTTATCAGTTCTTTGAGACTGTCATTGTTAAATGCATTGTTATTTTGATAGCATTCACTTCTAACTCATTCCTTTACTCCTCTCAGATCTGCCCCCACATGCCTACCACCTCACTTAATGGTCTCTTTTTTTTTTTTTCAAAAGTTTGTCTTTAATAGCCCATGGAGTCCAATTTGTGCTGCCTACACACTCCCGGGTGTGGGGCCATCCAATGCAGCCTATTCTACCAACCAGCAGCCACACCCTTCAAAATTAACTTCCTCCCCGAAAAGCTATCAGTTAGGGGTGGGGCATCATGAACCCCTTCCCACTCCATGTTAGAGCACTGACATGTCTTCTGGGTAGAGAAGCCGCTGTGCTCATGAGCATATAGCCACCATGACAGCCTGCATGGTGTCAAGGTACCTTCATTTTTATAGTCTAAAGGAATCAGTGCAAGATGGTCTTTTGCTTTTGACATGCTGTGCATTGCTCAAAGTGCTCTTGGACTTGTCGTTGGATAGATGGAAGGTAACTAACTGAGAATTTATTGAACACATCGAACTCCTGGGTACCAGACAGCATCCCAAAGCTTCTGCAGGCTAGCATGATTTCCTGCTGGATGCTGAGGATGCGGCATTATTAATAGTCTCATGTAAGGAACTAAGATTCAAAAATACAAAACAGAACAAACAAACAAAAACCCCACTTTCCTTCCAGCTCTCCTCTTCTCTACCATGCAGATTAGAAAAATAAAATAATGATTTCTGAAATTACAGATGGACAGTGACCTCCTCATCTGGAAAGATCTGGAATATTCTTTGATTGCCAAATGGGCACAGGCTTACTGGGGCTTTGGGTGGTCTGCCTACCTGCTGTTCTGATTTATGCTTCCTTCTAGAAGTTTTAAAAATAAGTTAAGACCCACTAAAAATGAGGCATGTGTCCATTTCTGTCTAAAATGACAGAAGGAAATTTAGAAAAATGGCAGTGTTTGTGTGTATCATAAATCTAAGGTGACAAAAGCCATTGTGGGTCCAAGCCCAAACCAGAAACAGAGAAACACCAAGTCTTATGGTCAAGCTCAGACCCAGAATACCCAGCTTTGGAAGAGTTCAGGATTTGTTTTCAAATTTGATCTGCTTCTCCATATTCCCACCAGTACCAAAACAGGGCCAACGCTCATTCCTCAGACTGAATGGGCAAGGCTGCCTGTGAGAAAGAAGGTGCTGGCCCAGATGTGGAGAGACAAGAGCACAGGTTTGGAGATCTTCCCACCCTCAACAGACTTCCAGCTCTACTTGAAAAGCCCTAGCGTCTATGAGAACTCCTATTCTACCCTTTTCTCCAGAGTCCATTAAAAAGAATATTAAATCGGAGCCAAAGAGATGGCTCAGTGCTTCAGAGCAGGGAGGGATTATTCTCCCAGAGCACCCGGGTTAAATTCCCAGCCCCCGCCACAGGGCAGCTCACGACCATCTTTAATTCTAGTCCCAGAAGAAACATTACCCTCTTTTGACCTTTGAAGGCACCAGGCACACAAGTAGTAGTCAGCCATACATGCAGGTAAAACACTTGTGTGCACTAAATAAATAAATCAATCTAAAATAATACCAAAGAAAATGAACAATGTTGAAGACACCATGAAATTGCACCTTAAAAGAAATACAGGAACACACTGTCTTTGCAAACCATCCAGACAGTATGGGTTAAGCAAGCATCCTTCAGCCTTCCGCTGCCAGTCCTGGCTTTCCTCTGAGCTGGAATTTTCCACTCTTATCGGTGTTTAATCCCATATCATTTATTTATGCCACAGATTTGCATGTGTAAGCCATTTGACCTCCGGGTGCTAAGCAGAATGAGTAAGTGACCCACTCACTTGATTCAGAAGTCCTGAAGATATCTAACTCCTCAGCGTTTTAAAGGGCCTCCTATGAAGGCTAACCTCCGTGCCAACCCAGCTAGATGGAGCGATGTCTCAGGAGGATTAGTAAAGCAGACTCATGGGTGTGTCTATGAGGATGCTTCCAGAGAGGACTGGCATGTGGGTCTGCAAGGGAAAGCAAAAGACCCTCCTTAAATTTGGGTGGCACCATCCAATGCACTGGGAGCTACCTGATGGTTAGAATAAAGAGCAAGCCAGGGCTTTGCTTTCCAAGGAAGCGTGTCTATTGCTGCAACCATGCCCATGAGCCAGAATGCAGCTTCTTAGGCCTCTGGACATGGATGTGTACATACCAACGGCTCTCCTGAGCTCCAGGCTTTCATTTCCAGCCTGGGGTGCATCGCTGTTCCCTTGCACTGAGGCTCACAGCTCCTCTGGCTGAGCAGTAATGAGTTCTCTGTCTTTCCAGCATGCAGTCAGCCATCTTTGTAATATCCAGCTGCTCACATACACTAAACACATAACTTAGAAGCCAAGCCTTCCGAAAGTCAAATTAGAAAAATGTGTCTACCAAGTATGGTGGTGCACCAGCCCTCTGGAGTCTGAGGCAGGAGGATTGTGAACTCAAAGTCAGCTCAAACTACATGGAGAGACACTATTCTATACAGAGCTAGAGAAACTTAATCTTCATAAGGAAGTGCAAAGGATTTCAAATAGCCCTAAGCAAAAAGTGTAAGATGGAGGAAGCAGAATACTTGATTTCAAGGTATAATACAAAGTCAGCAATAAAAACAGCATGCTCCCAGCACAAAATCTGACATGTGGGCAGATTTTGGAATTGAATACAGGACCCAGAAGTAAACAAACACACACAGCTACAGTGTTTCAATTCTGACCAAAATGTCAAAAACATTTATTGAGGAGAAGACAGACTCTTCTATGCATGGTGTTGGGGGAAAAATCGGTTCCACATCTAGTTGCATGTCTGTTACCCTGTACAAAAGTCAGTTCAAGAGTCGGGGAATGATGGAATTATGTTGCAGACTCAAAAAAAAAAATCAAAGAAGACATTTTTTTAAAAAATTAAATTCAAAATGAGCCCAGAACCTTAATCTAAGACCTGACACTCTCACACAGCTAGAGGGAAAGAAATATAAAGGAAACACTTTCAGATACGGACACAGGCAACATCCTGGCTAGGAGTCAAATACCAACAGCAAGAACTGACAAATAGGATCATAGGAATTTAAACGTGTCTGCACAGTCAAGGGAACGGCTATCCGATGGAAGAGGCAGCCTACAGAACAGAAGGAAAATTTTCCTAGTTGCTTATCCCAGAGGGAGTCAATGTGCATAACACATGAAGAATTGAACACTAATAAATCATTTTGGTCAGTAAATGGTCAAATGAATTGAACTCTTTCAAAAGCCGAAAGGAACAAATTATTATCAATAAATGTGTGAGGGAATGTTTCACATCCTTAACTGTGAGGGAAATGAAAACCAAAACCAGATGGGATTCCATCTCACCCCAGTCAGGGGGACTATGAAAACAAACAGCGACAACAAAAACACCCTTAATTGTGTAGCAAGAAAAAGGAGCCCTCGTTTATTGCTGGTAAAAACATAAATGACTCTGGCCTGGGTGAAAACTGATAAGTTCTGTAACAACTATATTTTAATGTTGTGATGAAAACACTATGACCAGAAATGACTTATAGAGAAGTTTGTTTTGGCTTATGTTTCCAGGGATGGAGTCTACGACGGTGCAGGAGGCATAGCAGCCAGCATGGCAGAAGGAGCTGGAAACTGAGAGCTCACATCTTCAACCACACAGAGGAAGCAGAGAGAGCAAACTCAAGTGGAGAAAGACTTTAAACCTTCAAAGCCCACCTCTGGTGACTTACTTCCTTCAGCAATATTTTACCTCCTACAGCAGTGGTTCTCAACCTGTAGATCCTGACCCCTCTGGGGGTCAAACAACCCTTTCATAAGGGTCACCCAAGACTATCAAAAACACAGATATTTATATTATGATTCTTAACAGGAGCAAAATTACAGTTATGAAGTAGCAATGAAAATAATTCTATGGTTAGGGGTTCAGCACAGCATGAGGAACTGTATTAAAGGGCTGCAGCATTAGGAAGGTTAAGAACAGCCTCTTAAAGATTCACAACCACCCTAAACCGCGCCATCAACTGGTAACCAAGCGTTCTCGTTCTAACACCTGAGCCTATGGGGAATATTTCTCATTCAAATCACCACTGGAGGTTTCTCAAAAACACTAAAACCAGAACTTCCCTATGATCCAAAAGCTATCCATATGATAACACACTCAAAGAATCAGTCATCAAACAATAGCTACTCTTGCCCTGCTCATAATTAGTTACAGGCTCAGAGTAGATACCATCAAAGGATGAATAAACTAAAAACAAATGTTTTGCATCTTTTTCATGCACACACATACACACACATGCTCACCCACAGTGGATTCCCTGCTGTTCAGCCCTAGGAAAGAAGGAAATCATTGTTTTCAAGAAAATGGTTGAAACTGGAGCTCGGCATATTTAGCCAAGTGTGTCAGACACAGATACTACATGCTTCTTTTCATGTGGGGAATCTGTATTTTTGAAATAAAGATGTGGAAATAGAACATGAACTGTTTGGCAATGGAGTCCAAAGGGAACACTTAGCAGCAAGAGGGACCTCGGCCATGTGTGCAGTGACAAACCGCCAGGTCGGGGTGCATGACCAGGTTTGGAGTAGGGCCGAGGCATAACCAGCTTCGCCTTTGCAATGGCTAGAGTTGTCGGGTAATGGACAGGTGCCTAGCAAGCCAGCCCAGAGGCAGGGACACCCGTGAACGTTGTCGCAAGCATCCAGCTGAGAAACGAAAAATGCCTGCATAGCAGGAGGGAGAGAAACACGCTGTGGGTGTGAAAGGAATGTGTGGATGTTTGCTGGACCGCGTTATGTTTTTATCTGTGTCATTTTAAATGAAAGCATTCCCTCTCACACGTGTGTCGACTTGGCTCCCTCACTTTCCCGCCAGCAGTTAAGGTCTCAGAGTGAGAAAGCCCAAGAATAGCACGCTAGTGGGGACTTCTGGGTCCTGTGTGAGAAGTCACACCACTTCACATGTGTGAACCGTGTTTCCTCACCAAGACTCTCTTAAGTGGAAAGGCAACTTTGATCTCTTTGGTTTACCAAAAGGAAACCGAGTCAAAGAGAGGGCAAGTGGCACGTGTAGCACGTGACCAGAAAGTAGGATTGTAATGTTAAGCTGGGGGCGTCACCCCAGCCCTCTAACACCCCTATATCCAAGAAGTCTGGGGTGATTGGAAGCCCCTGGCCTGGCAGTTTCCCTGGCTTGGACTCCAATTCCCGGCCTGCCAAGCGCTGACCCCTCCCTGGGAGGGCCAGGACCACTTCCCCAGGCTATTTAGGCTTGCGCTGGAAAGAAGAACACGTGGTTTGGGTTTGTGTGTGTGTGCTCTGTCTTTCCCCTGCCATGCCCCCAGCCACCCGGACTGCCGTCTATTAAACACCAGCATTTCATGTGTTTTAATCTGGTCTGATTGGATTTCTTTGCCCCCACCGAGCGGCCGGTCTTAGGATTTTTCCTAACAAAGATATTTGATATAAGTTTTAAAAATCCACGAAAGTGAAGTGCACCCACACTCCAAGCTTACACCAAACTTGGGCATGGCCGGTGTAGAAATAAGATGGTGGTACTGGACCTGAAGGAACGGCAGATGAGTCAGGATGCAAAGATCCAGAGGTGCGGATTCAGAACTGGGCTCATGGGCTACGGACCTAAGGGCCTGGGTTTGAACATGGGCGAGTCTACATACCGTGAGGAGCAGGATGAGAGGTCATGCATGTGGTACCCCAGCCCAGAGGAGTCCAAGAAAATGGCTTCGGCATGCTATTGGCACAGTTGGGTGGAAATGCAGTGTCATAGCTGGCTTCTGCGGTCACCTTTGACACATCTGGGAAGAGGAAACCTAATCTGAAAAGTTTCCCCATTGGCCTGTAGGGCTGTTGATTAATGCAGGAAGACCCCGCTGCCCGTGGGCGGCACCATCGCTGTGCAGGTGGTCCTAGGTTGCTTAAGGAAGATTGAGCAAGCCAGTAAGCAGCACTCCTCCAAGGCCTCGGTTCCAGTCTCTGCCTCCAGGCTTCTGTCCTGAGCTCCTGTCCTGACTTCTCCGAATGAAAGGACTATGAAAAGAAACAAACCCTCTCCTCCCCAAGTTACTTTTGGTTCTGGTGTTTATCACAGCAGCCGAAAGCAACTAGAACACATGGGAAAATGGGTTATGTTCAGGTTCCCTTCTGTGGCAGGCAGATTCTGACGCTAACTTTATGGTCCACAATGAGCTAGCTGATCAGAGAATTGGCGGTGGGCTGTTTCTTTTCAGGATCATATGAACACGTGTGGGGCAGTTGGGTGAATTGTGGTTTTATAAAACAAACGTACTTACCTATATCAGTATGTGTGGCACACACACACATGCATTGTTTAGTTATTAAAATGTGAGTATCCATAAATAAGACATTTATGCAGTGTTCTCCTGTTGTAAACAGCGTTTGTTATTCATGAGGTGGTGACCAATTATACAAGCAAAAGTCCTTTCTCATGCACAGACTTCTCTCTGTCATATAAAAATGATCTCATTCAAATCATATACTATTACTGCAAGAATCATCTGAAGCGTGTGAGCACAGCAGGACCTGTGAGTGGGAGAAAAAGTAGCCTAGGGAGATGGCCAAGACAGGCTTGCTGGTAATTTTGACCAGAGAGCTCTTCATGGCCCACTTAGACTGCATGAGTCTTGCTGCTTTCTTATTTTAAAAATGTCAAGCCAATTACTGGCTTTTGAATTTGCAGAGTCTGCCGGCAGACCAAATCCAAAGTTCTTTCTTGGTTCTCATAGACCCTATAATAAAGAACTAAGTTTGTCTGACCCTTATCTGATCTAACATTAGGAGCAAGGTATTGTCTTCAGAGGAGGTCCATGCTGCACAGGGAAGGCAGGGAGGACTGGTCTCCAGCACTTCTGCATCCGAAGTTCATGGTGCACAGGAGCGGTGGGGAGGACCCAGTACCATCACCTCTGCATCCAAGGTCGATGGCACACAGGAGTGATGGGGAGAACCCAGTTCCATCACCTCTGCAGTGGGAGTCCATGGTACACAGGAGCAAGGGGGTAGACCTTCTCCGTTCTATCACCTCTGCACAGCTGGCTAGCGGCCTCCCTGGGATTCTAGGTCAGGATTGTCTCATTTGGTATCTCCTGACTTCTCCTAAGCTTTTGTCTACACACATTTTTATCGTTAAAGTGAATATTTTATGTTAAACTCTGGATTCTTTAGGCTCTAGAAATAGCAAAGGGTTTCAGGACATTAGGTTTCTGCCTCACCTGGTAACATCTGGCCACATAGACAAAACTGATCCTTTCTCGTTGGGGCTTCCTCCAGTTCTCTCCTGCCTTCTAGTTCTGGGGCTGAAGAGTGTGTGATCACCATGGTGCCAGCATCCCTCACACCAGCCCAGCCTTTTTGGTTTTCCTAGTATAGAGCCAGGCTCTGATACATGGTAGCATATGAAACAATTCCACGCGTGCCACCATCATTTTGCATTCTAAGTGTAAAATTATAATAGTATTAAAATGAGAACAATACGTGATGGCATTTACAGTTATAGATGGACCCAAGTTCAAGAGTGGTACAGGGTTGTTAAGGCAAACACGATGGCTCCCGTTAGAAAACCCAAGAAGCATCTCTATTCAAACGATATCAAAGAGGCATTCCAAAATGGAATACATGCTCTTCGTCCTCAGAGTAGGTGTGATGCTCTGAGGTCTATCTATGTACAGACCCAGGAGATGCCATTCATGAAGTCTCTAGACTTTGGTTTTCAGAGATGAAGACTCAACCAGAAATTAATTAACAGAGCAGAACTCTGTCTTACACTAGCTGGGAAACCATCTCACGACACTACTGGGCTTCAGATAACCATCAAGAGCTCCTGTCTTCTGTGGCCCCTCCATTCTCTTTTCTCAATGAGCTGTAGGCCTCATTCCAGCTCTGAGGCCCTGGGATCCATGAATGGAAGAGTTAATATTGAAAGGAAAAGGGGTCAGCACGTTGCCAGGTGTTGGCTCTCCACTTCCCAAGGTACCAAAATGATTTGAAGGATGGGAAAAGTCTGGTAAAGTGAGTTTCAAAAAAAGGGGTTGAAAAGGAGTAAAAATCATTGTCAAAACAAAAACAAAACAAAAGATGGATCAGGCAGACCAGAGTGTACCTACTGGTGAGAGGTTGGTTGACAGCTGGGGAAGGCAAGACAGAAGCTCTGAGATCCCAAGAAACCTTTAAGATGAAGGAGTTACATCTTAGGGTAGAGAATTTAACCTTAGGGCTGGGGACATAGCTGAGTGGTTTTAGTACTTGTTTAGTATGTAAAAGCTCATAAGTTCAATTCCCAGCATTGGAAAATAAAAATGAGAGAGAGAGAGAGAGAGAGAGAGAGAGAGAGAGAGAGAGAGAGAGAGAGAATGTAGTCTTGATCCAGAAAATAGTATTTCATCTGGGCAATTCTGTAGATCACATCACACCCCTATGCACCCTTTCCCTTCAGCACTAAGGACTAAGTTTCCAAGATGACTTGGATATAGTAGTATTGGAGTCTTAAGGGAATTACAGCCTAAAATTCCCCGGGATGTGACAGATGCAATTGAATGATGCCCAGCTGGCATGATGTTCGGCTATCAAACAGACAAGCAGCCTTATAGACTCAGTTTTTAAAAGTCAGTGGCTGAAGGTTCCCACCAGTTTGCATGTGGTCTGCTTGAATCCTAGGTCATTTGTGGTCTTTGGCTACAATCCTCCTCCCCCAAGTCAGTCCGCCATGGATTAGAAAAGAAAGAAGCGAATTCACCGTCAGGCTCTCTGACTGCGGCACTGCCTACCCACCCACGCATTTCCAAACAGTAGGCAGGGCATCCTTTCCCCAACTTACGTGGTTGAGAAGTTTGGTACTGTGCTCCCTACAGCCTCTTACCTCTTTAAAAAGAAAGAACCTGAGACGCGAACAGCAATCATTATGTTGACTGCGTAGAAATGAGATCATAAGTTCCCAAAGGTTTCCAAGACAGTTTAAAACAGAAAAACGAAACCAGCGGCTCCCCAGACATCACGGCCGCCCTTCTAAGTGTCTCAGAGCCTTAGCCAGACACGCTTCCTCCATCCCTTCACGTGGCCACCAGTAGTTTTGGTAAATTAGTTTGCATTCTCTGGATTCGTCATGCAGCTTTGGCAGGAAGTTTGCCATCAGAAGGCAACACTGGACTCAATTTAAAATCCCTTGAAAAACAAGTAGGGCCCATCGCAGGTTTCGCTGCCCTCATTCTGAGAACTGCACTCATTCAGCTGAAGGGTTCAATGAACCCCCTTCTGCTTTGTAAATAGGTCTCAGAGGGCTGAATTAGTGAAGATAACTCAAAGCACAGAGAAATCCAAGACCCCTAAGGCCTGCATGGACGTGCAGCATGGGCACACGCTGCACGAGGAGACCAGAAGAGGACATCAGCTCAACTGGAACTGGACTGTGATGTTAAGTTGGGAGAGTCACCCCAGCACCTGGCATCCATCCCAACACCCTGGCCTGGGAGTTGCTTTGGTCAGGACTCCAAATCCCAGCATGCCACAGGGTATTTAAGTAGGCACCCAGAGGAGGAACACGTGGTCCTGGGATTTGCTTGTGTTTCCCCGTTTTTCTGTCTCCCCTGCCACACTCTCGGCCACCCAAGAGTGCTGCATCTAATAAAACACGAGCATTTTAATTCGGTTTGATTTGGCCTGATTGGATTTCTTTGCACCGGCAGAGCGGCTCATCTAGGATTTTTCCTAACACGGGCTTACAGAGGGTTGAGAGTCATGGTTTGGGTTCCCAGTGAGCCATCTCCACAGCCTTTTAAACATTTTAATGTTTATTATTCTTTCTTGGTTAGCGAGATTGGGTGCTGCTGTGAATCCAGGCTGACTTGGCACTTGGCACTCCTCCTGCCTCAGTGTCCTGAGTATTATGGGCACGAGCCACCACATCTACCTTTTCCTGAAGAATGAAAGGGAAGGGACAGAGGACTCAACAGGCTTGAGTTGTTTGGGCCCAGCACTTTGGTACCTGGGAAAACTTACAGTGTCGATGGTGAAAAACCAACCTAAGTTTATCAGCTTCATGGACCAGCAGATGCTGAAGCAGGGATGCCCTATGCCAGCACCAAGAGGAAAAACTAGATATTAAAATACCTCCAGCAGACCTGGGTTTTACCTCCCTAAGCAAGCTATGTCCTACTTAGCACAATAAGGCCTTGATCTAAGCAAGCAGATTTTTAAAAAACAAATCATACTTTAAGTATAAGGGAGATTTGTCCTCTATGGCATTTCTAAAGCCTTATATCTTTTTAAAGCAAACTAAAAACCAAGCTATGTCACTCTTATTCCCCCTGGAAATGTCAGTGATAACTTCTGCCCTCCATTTAGTCTGTCTCCAGAACCTTCAATTTCTCAGCTCCAGTTACACCCACAAGCTCCTTGGGCCTGTGGCATCATAGCTAATGGTACAGGCTATCATATCTGAGTGGTCTTCTGGGCTGAAGGACAATGCATGCAGAGGAAACTATGGTGGTGGCCGCTGCCTTTTTGTTTTGTTTTGTTTTGTTGTATTCGCTTGGCTAATCTGTCCTCCATGAGGCAAGCTATCCTCTGGGGAACTTGTTCATTGACACCAGAAGCGCTCCATTCTTGTAATTTGCCCCACTCAGGCATCTATCAGTTGTTCTGCCCTGCAATCCTGAAGTACTGGACCTTTATCGTAGCAGCTGGATACAGGTAATCCAGGCATCTCCATCACTCCAGAGCACCTAACCTGAGGCAGTGGGCCTTTTTTATTCATTTTTGGACCCGTGGTACCTGGGATAGGCCACTGCTGCTACTTAACTGTTGAAAAGAAAGAATTTTGTAGGAATGAATTGCTTTGTAAAACAAAGAACTATTGGTGTGAGTCAGATAGCCTCTCCTAACCCTTCTGGCTTGGTGGCCCTGGGATCCGTCTGTTGGGGTTTCCTAGATGGAGCAGGACAGCAGGCCATGCAGCTTTTGGGCTGATGAAAGGGTGGATTGTGTGTGATGGTCCCACGACAGATGCAGTGGCTCACCCTGATGTGGGAGTGATTTCTTATTAATAAAGAAACTGCCTAGGCCCCTTGATAGGCCAACCCTTAGGTGGGTGGAGTAAACAGAACAGAATTCTGGGAGAAAGAAGCTTAGTCGAGGAGTCGCCATGGTTCTCCCACTCCAGACAGACGCAGGTTAAGATCCTCCCTGGTAAGCCACCTCATGGGCTACACAGAATATTAGAAATGGGTTAGAACAATATGTAAGAGCTAGCCAATAAGAGGCTACAGATAATGGGCCAGGCAGTGTTTAAAAAAATATAGTTTCCGTGTAATTATTTCGGGGCATAACCTAGCCATGCGGGCGGCCGGGTGCCGGGGACACAGCCCTGCCGCTCCTATCGCTACATCACCCACCCTGATTTCAAAGGTGACTGAAGGCAGCGATGGAAGGACTGAAAACCTCAGGCTTCGATCCTTTTTTGACGTCTGCCTTTTTTTTTTTTTTCAGCAGACTGGAAAAAGTGGAACCCAACCGTCTGGTTTGAGTCTCTTCCTCTTGCTCCGGAGGGGCGCCATTCTCGAAGTTGTTGCTTCTGTGTTTCCACCGGCCAGGCCCCAGCATCCTTCTCTTTTCCTGCATTCAGCTCAGGTTCAGCAACACCTGTCAAAATCCCAAAATAGTTTCCTTTAGAAAGCCTCCTACACAACCACACAAGAGAATGCTTTAAGCCAATATTTTTTATTTGTAGGTCTGGATGTGTGCCCGAGTGAGGTTTTGTGTGCTATGTGGGTGCTGGTGCCCGTGGATACCAGAGGGTGCCCGGTCCTCTGGACCTGGGAGTTCCAGGTGATTGTGAGTCACTGTGTCAGTGCTGAATGGGCCATGGTCCCCTGCGAGAGCTCTAAACACTCTTAACTGCTGAGCTGTGTTTCCCAGAACTGAAAAAGTCCCTCTTTTTGAGACAGTCTCTGACTATGTAACCCAGACTAGCCCCAAACCTACCATCCCCCTGCCTCTGCCTTCTATGCACTAATATGCCTGGCCTTTTTTGCAAACATTCTTAAGTATTTAACATGTCTGCTATAGATCCCTAATTATATCAGACTTCTTCTTAGGGAAAAACATTCATATTCCATGTCTGATATCCTCTTCCCACACCCTAGAAAGGCACGCACAGGCTCTCTTCCGACGTTAACCAATTGAATATTCATGTCTATAGGAGATCTGTCAGCCCTCTTGGCATGAATCTTCCCACCCAGAGATTTACATATGCTTTTTAATTTGAGTGATTTCTACCTCCCTGACACTTCTCAAAATTAATTAGGACTCCCAAATTGCTACAAAAATTTTGTGTTGTTGTATTCCCTAGCAGGCCAGGACCCCTTCGGCCGGGTGGCAGTTTGAATTATTTGGAATCACTGGTTCATCTCCTCATATGGAAAATGGGAGCTCTGATATTAAGCCACGGTCACAGATTTGGTGCAAGGGTTGTTTACACAGAACAGAAGCGGCCTTTGCTGTGCCTACCCTTGTTCAGGATACACTCAGTGCTGTGAGTGTAAATCAGCTCTGTGAGGGGAAACTAACCACACTTTGTCTGCCTCTCTCTGTGGTGTTAAATGTCCTCAGCATCTTAGTTTTGATTCCGGGTGCAGTTATCGAATACCTGACCACATGCAACTAAGGAAAGGAAGTCTCTTCTGGTTTACAGTTCAGAGCGTTCCCTCCATTATGGCAGCAGGAGCATGGCACTAATGGGAAACCAAAGGAATGAAAACACCAGTGCTCACCAGGCTTTTTTATTCAGTCTAGACCACGGGACGGTGCCACTCAAGTCTAGACCACGGGACGGTGCCACTCAAGCCTAGACCACGGGACGGTGCCACTCAAGCCTAGACCACAGGACGGTGCCACTCAAGTCTAGACCACGGGACGGTGCCACTCAAGTCTAGACCACGGGACAGTGCCACTCAAGTCTAGACCACGGGACGGTGCCACTCAAGCCTAGACCATCAAGTTTAGGATGGTGTTTCAGGTAAAGAGACACCATGACCGTGGCAACTCTTACAAAGAAAACATTTAATTGAGGCGATGGCTTACAGTTTAGAGGTTCAGTCCATTATCATCATGCCGGGGAGCATGGCAGTGTGCAGGCAGATGCAGTGCTGGCTACATCTTGACCAGAAGGCAGCAGGAAGTTGCCTGATTGCCATACTGAGTGAAGCTGGAGAAAAGAACCTCCAAGCCTGCAGTGACACATTTCCTCCAACAAAGCCACGCATCCTAATAGTATCACTCCCTTGGGGGGCCATTTTCTTTCAAACTACCACTGATGGGTCTTCCTTCCTCTGTGAAACCTCTCCAAAAAAACGCCCTCACAGACACACCCTGAGGGGTCTCCTAGGTGCTTCTAATGTCAATCAAGTTGGTAATGAAGATTAACAGACACCCTTGTAGTTGATTTCCAGTTACATACTTAGAGACTTTCTGAATGTTCTTGTTGCAGGGTGGCTTCGGCAGCACATGAGTTAGTGCACACATCTTAGGTGCTGAGGTCATTTAGAACAAGTCATTGTACACAGTATAATACAGTAACGACTCAGCCATTGTCAATGCCATAGATGAAGGTCATCCTCACCTTGTATCACGTAGTCCTCCCTTTATTATAAATAGGTGGTTTGCCAAGTGTGGATGTCATGAAGTTAGGATAAACATGGCAATCTATTTCTTTTAAAGAGGCATGCATACCTTTCTATGTCCAACAGCTAAGCAAAATGATTGTGCAATACAGTGGCCACGTAGTTAGAATTAAGTGGCAGCAGCACTTTCTTCTTAGATGACTGCTTTATGTTTTAAGTAATCTACAAAAGCCTGTATAAACAATTATTACTCTACCTGATGTTCAACGAATGTTATTCTGTGCTTTCTCGCAATTGTGTGCTTACTATTCCCCATGTTAGACCAGAGAAAAGCGAATTCCAGGTTCCTAGCAGGCAGAGGGAAGGGGGGACCTGCCAGCCACCAAAGGCCAGCTGATCTGATTTCCCGTGAGCTGGCTCAGCACAGTGCTTATGGAAATAAGTTTCCCAACACGACACGTTTTTAACCTATTCTGCTGTTGGTTAGCTAGCTGGATCTGCCGAGGTGCAGCTCTGTTTTTCTCCACTGTTGATTTTACAGCAGGGAGCCGCCTTGACAAATTCTGCTCATTAAAGAGGAAGCAGATTAATTCCCACTAATGGCTCGGATATTCATCTCACTGTCTGATTTGAACTTAGACTTTTTTCCTGTATGGTAACTGCAGGTCCCCCTGAACTGGGTGTGCAGTAGAACAGAACGTTTTCTCCTCAAAGCTTAATGGAAACAGCAGAACACACATTGCACAATGTCCTTTGCTTCTCACTGCCCATGTGGTGTTTCTGTTCCTGACCCCAAACAAGTTATCATTTGAGCTCTGATCTTTTTCCATTACCATGGCTATCCTGCAAACCAAACTTCATTCCCCCTGCCCCGTACAAAAGGAAAAAGAAAGAAAGAAAAAAAGAAAGGAAGGAAGGAAGGAAGGAAGGAAGAAAAAAGAAAGAAAGAAACTCACACGAAGAGCCTATTTGGTTAGCAAGGAACATCACTGTGGTGTGGATAGAGAAGAAATCTTATTTTTAAATGAATTATATCATAAAAAGACACAGAGGAATGTGGGCCGAAAATAATGCTTGCAACAAACCAACAGATTGAGTCTGGGCCACATCAACTCTTTCAGTGAAACCCTAAGAACCCTGCATTGAATTTCATTTCATGTTATTGGCTTCTAAAGGGAGGACTTATCCTGTTGTGTTGACTGCTTAGTTGTCACGGTGATACTCTGAAGGGTTTGGGAAGGAAGGAACACCTGGAGGCCTGTGGGAGGGGGGCCTATCCGTCTGTGGTGGTTTGAAAGAAAATGGCGCCTAAAGGGAGTGGCACTAATGGAGGGTGTGGCCTTGTTGGAGGACACCTGTCACTGTGGACGAGGGCTTTGAGGTCTCCTAAGCACAAGCTACTCCCAGTAAGACAAACTACTTCCTGTTGCCTGCAAGTCAAGATGTGGGACATTACAGCTAATTCTCCAGCACCACGTCTGCCTCCATGCCAGCATGTTGGACCATGATGTTAATGAACTAAACCTCTGAAAATATAAGCCACCCCAGTTAATTTTTGGCCTTTATAAGAGTTGTTGTGATTATGGTGTGGTCACAGCACTAGAAACCCTAAGACACCATCTTTGTATGAAATGCATCCCCAAACTTCCTTGTCAGAAAAACAAATGAAAATATTTTCTTAACCCCTCCTCAATCTTGACTGTATGCATAAAAAATGTTAATTCGATCTTTTTACATAAGATAGGATCATCCAGGTAGAGAGAACCTCAATTTAGAAAATGCCTTCATCAGATTGGCCTCTAGACAATTCTGCGGGGCATTGTTTTTTCTGATTAGTGGTTGATGTGGGAGGGCTAAGCTCACTGTGGATGGGCGCCACACCTAGGCTGGTGGTCCAGAGGGCTATAGAAAGCAGGCTGAACAAGCCCAGGGACAATGAGCCAATAAGAGCATTCCTCCATGACTTCTGCTTCAGTTTCTGCCTCTAGGTTCCTGACTTGAGTTTCTGCCCTGACTTCCCTTGATGACTATAACTTAGGGTGTATCAGCCAAATAAACCCTCTCCTCCCCAAGTCATTTTGGTTATGGCATTCATCACAGCAATAGAAAACAAACCAGGCATGTCCATAGCTGATGCTCTTGATTTGCTCCCTCAGCACCTGGATTCCATAAGCAAGCAAAAGTTAAAAAACAAAACATTGAACTAGACGTGTTTCCGTAAAATTTCAAATCATTCAAGCAACATGGAAGGCCTTAACTCAGTTTAAATGCTTAGTTATTTCCCGGGAGCAGTGCAGGAGTTAGAGCATCTAGCCATAAAGGATGAAGCAAAGCCCTGAGATTCTCTTCCTTGACAAACAACAAAATGCAAATCATAAAATAATCAATATATTAATTACTTCTCAACTTTAAAAGCATTTTAACTCTTTTGCATGTGTGAATGTTTTGTCTTGTTGTGCAACAGTTTCCTCCTCTATGGAAACATTCCGTCCAGCTGGGAAGCTCCTTAAGCAGGAGGGTACACAATTCCTAACAACTTCAGGAAGCCCCCAAAACTGACCAGATCCACGGGCTCCTTCCTCTCAGGGTAAGCAGTAAAAGCTGTGTCTGCTTGGATGGAAGGAAGTGAAGCAACAAAGACTCAGACCAGCAGAGCTGCCTGGAAGAAAGGGTCTAGCCCAGCGTCACTTGGAAAGGATGCTCTCCAATCTGGTGAGCTGCCTTCAGGCTGTTTAGTGAGCTCCAGGTTTCCCAGCTTTTGAGAGATATCACCCATGTTGGGGTGGGCTTTAGTAACGTACCCGCCTTTGAGTCACTTCTGTTCCTATAAGTAACCCCTAACTCACATTCCTCTAGGTAACTCCAATAAAATCCATTGGACTTTGGTGATATCTTTACTTTGGTCTGTCACGGGTTCCCTATCTGGCAAGAGTAGACATGTGTGTTACATCTCTCCAGGAAATTTTTTGTCACACAACATCCCTGCACGTACGTCTATGCACCCTCTGTGTGCAGTGTCCACAGAGACCAGAAGAAAACATCAGATCCCCCTGGAACTGGAGTTACAGATGCCTGGGAAGCAAACCTGGGTTCTCTACAAGAACAGCCAGTGCTCTTAACCATCGAGCCGTCTCTCCAGTCCCACTTCTCACCCCTTATAGCTAATTTGTCAAATGTTTGTTTCACAGTTAGAATCCATAAACCTGGTAATCCTTCTGCGACCAAATGAAAGAGTAGAAAAAGAAGAATGATCAAATCCTCCAAACTGGAGGTCCAGATAGAACCTAAAATTAATGGAACAAGCAACAGAAGTTTATTTTTGACATTTAAAGTTACAAAGGCAAATGATAGCACCGCTATAACTATCAAAACCCGGAACAGACAGGCAGAAGCTTGGATAACGTATGGTCTTACTAGGGAAATGGTTCCATTCTGGGTTCTTAGTCTTGTGGATAAAAGAATTGTAAAAGGACTTAGAAGGAAGATGGATGATTAGTTAGCACTAGAGAGAAAAACAGCAGGAATGGAAGCTGTAATTCTCTGCGGTGGCCAGGAGGAGGGGGAGATGGAGATGGAGGAGAGGTGCTGGGTCCCCTGTCCCAGTGTGGGTAATAGAAACAATAACTAATGGTTTCATTCTCTGTTTTACACAACCAGCAGCTCCAAACTTCAGCCCGTGTTCTTTAGTTCCAAACCAATGTTAAGCCACAAACTGATGCTGTGTCTCATCTGGGGAGCCATTTTTTACATTTTTATAGCTTAGATGACAGCCACAGCATCAACATCTCATCCCATTTATGTTCATTTAATACAAGAAAAATGCTTACTCCATTCTCAATGACAAGAAATCATCCATTTCTTCATTCATTCATATTTTGCTTCTGGAAACCTTGAGAGTTTATCTTTCTTGGTCTTGATTCTCTTATTCATGCATTGTCTCCAATGCTCACCCTCACCCATGTCCATTACTGGTGTTTTCCTTATCTACTCGTCTTTCCTTCCTTCCTTCCTTCCTTCCTTCCTTCCTTCCTTCCTTCCTTCCTTCCTTCCTTCCTTCCCTCCCCCCCCTTCCCTCTCTGGACAGGGTTTCTCTATGCAACAGTTTTAGCTATCCTGGAACTAGCTCTGTAGACCAAGCTGGCCTCCAACTCACAGAGATCTGCCTACTTCTGCCTCCCGAGTGCTGGGATTAAAGGCTTGTGCCACCACCTCCCGGGCTCCCTTAACTTTTGAAATCAGTCCCACTGTTGTGACTGATTGTGGAAGACCTAAGGCAACTTCTAGATCTATCCTAATTTAAGGGCATCAGAATGCATTTGAGGTATTATCGGAAATACACAGTGCCTTCATCCCTCAGTGACCTTGGGACCCATCCAGTCCAGTGGGTCCCACACCGCATGCCAACGATGATTGCTTCACGAGTTGCTCAAACTTCAGCCCGGGTAGATAGTGAGTTCCAGGTTGGCCAGAGCTACAACATGAGATCTTGTCTCAAATGTATGAGAAAATGAGCAAATAAATAAGTATCAGTTGCTCTAGCTCCTCCACTGCCCTCCCTAGCGACTGCTGAGCTCGAGTCCCACCCTTTACAGCGCAGTGATTGCTATCACTCCAGAAAATCGGTTTTATTCTCCTCCCATCACACCTCATCCATGGGGTTTTCCTGCGAGGCCCTCCACGTACCTAGCCTCGGACTGAGTTGCAGTTTCCGTTTGATTCTACAATCAGCTCCACAAACTTCGGTAGAGTTTCCCTATTGTCACAAATACCATTTTAAATACAATGCTATTCGCTACTATATTAACTACCTGTCCATTCATGTGCTTCTCCACGAAACTTAAAGAGATGATAAACAAGAATGCTTTGTTCGTTTTTAAAGAAAATGCTAAAGCAGGAATGTCCTTATCTCCTGCAAGATCAAGGACACTTGTGTGTGTGATACCATAGCCAGCGTTCTTCATTCTGATCAGCAGTGGGGGTTGTGCCTGTTGAGTACACAATACTTTTTCTACAAATGTATTTTTCATATGAGACACTAAGTCCTTCTTTTGAAATCTATAGCAAAGTGCTTAAGATTCAAGCCAACGCCAACCATTTAGAATATGTTTGTTTCATTTTATTGAAGACTGAAGAAATTGTTGAGAGCTGAACCAGAGGAAATTGTTCCTTATAAAGCCAACAGAAGCAAATAGCTTACCATGGCATGTTTATCATAGCCTTTTCAATTCTAGCCATCTCCCCATCGACAGGAGTAGATTGAAAATTGGTGTGTATTCACTTATTCAAACCACAAATGGTGTATGTATCCAGGTGGATAAATCTGGATAGCACTATGGGGTGGAAAAGGAAACAGATTCCATCTACATGGGTTGAAGAAGCCACAAAGGAAGGTCTGCAGAGGGAGGGTGGAAAGTTGCCTTGGCATGAGGAAGACTAGATGGAAGGAAACCAAAGGAAACTTTCTGGGCAAATGTAAATTTCTATAACTTGATCTTGGGTGGTATAGACACTTGTCAACCCTAATTAGTTGGACATTTGTGACCTAGGTGTTGTATGTATGTTACAAGACAATGACAAAGAGAAGCAGTTGAATGCACAGATTTGGAAATTTTTACATCAGAGATGCAAGTGATGGCCAACTTGGGCATGTCCTAACCTTTATGGAATTATTTCCCCAGCATATAAATTTGGTGTTGACATCACAGAGTCCCTGAAGGCCTTTGATGATACCTTGCTGTCCTTGTGAAAGAGGCTTAGCTTTGCTTGGGGTTGTGGGAAGAGACTGGTGAGGCTCCCACTGTTTCCTGGTCCCCATGTGGATGATCAGAAAGAAAAAAGTGAGAGAAGACCTACACTGACTTACCGTTGGTGCTGATGAGACAAACATTGCGAGAGAGACCAAGGTTCAAGGACAAAGGCCACATTGCTTAGACAATTAAGGACATGTTACAATAGACCACACAGGCATAGACCAGACACCTCTTTATGCCACCACTCACAGAAGCCTGTCATGTCTCAGTCCCACCTATGAAGAACTGTGTGCATCATTCGACTAATTACTCATTTCCTCCAATTAATTTAGTGTGATAGTGAACAAATGTTTCAGTGCTGTGTGGATGTCCAACCTTGTCCTGTAACTCTGTAGTCCAACATCATGCTAACACTGAGCTTAGCCTTACAATATTTTTGACTAATAAATTACCCAACAGACCCAAAGTTGAGTACAATTTCAAGATGGAGCCCAGTAAAAAGCAGAATAGATGTCCAATTGAGTCCAACCCAAATCATTATTTTTTAGAATCATGAAATAGATTTTAATAAGTTGAGATTGTTTTGTTATGCAAATTGCTAGTGTATATTGATACAAAAATAGCAAGTGAACATTCATATTGCTTCTTAAGGAAAGAAGAAGAAAACTCACTATGCCAACAAAGGGGTGGTGTGGCTCAGAATTGCTCACTAAAGATACCTTCTTAGGAAATATATTTATCAAGAGGAAGGTGAAAAGTCTTAAAAATGAAAACTATACTTTGTTATGAGAAAAATATGGGAAAATATTTATTCTAAAGAGTTTTTTAAAATGCATTAAAGAAAAGTTCTGAAAGTATGCAGGAGATATGGAGAGCAAGCACACCCCTTGTACATGAGCAAGTGTACCTGAGCTCAGGTAAGCTGAGAGTCATGTTTTGTTGTGGCTGTATTGCTTAGTGTTGCTATGTGCCCCAAAGTTTGGGTTGGAAACATTCTCCAATGCAACAGTGTCCAGAAGTGAGGTCTCCTGGGAAGTGTTGAGGCCCAGAAGACAAATCTAGAAACAGGGCAGCCACTAGCAGAGGACCTGGGTTCGTTTCGCAGCAACGACAAGGCAGACCACAACTGTCCTTATCTCCCTTTCGGGGGAATCAAACACCCTGTTATGGCTGTACGCATGTGGTGCATAGATGTAGATGCAGCCAAAACACCCATGCATATAAACCAAAACAAAATGGAAGCAGTGTTGAAATAGGAGCGGCGGGGCTGCGTCCCCAACACCCCGGCCGCTTGGCTAGCTTATGCCCGAAATAACAACACACAAACTGTATTCATTTAAAGAACTGCTTGACCCATGAACTCTAGCCCTTACAGGCTAATTCTCGCACCTGGTCTAGCCCATTTCTAATGATGTTTGTAAGCACCCCAAGGTGCGCTTACCGGAAAGATTCTAGCCTAAGTCCATCGTGGGTTGCAGCTGCCTGGGAGAGCTGAGCATGGCGTCTCTGCTCCAGCAGAGCTGTCGGGTCTCTCTGGGAGCAGAGCAGAGTCTGACCTCACTTCCTCTTCCGCCCAGAATTCTATTCTGTTTACTCCTCCCATCTATGTTCCAGCCATGAGGCCAAGCAGCTGGTTTATTATAACTTAACCAATGAAATCAACAGATTGATATATGACACTCCCACATCACTTCCCCTTTTTCTGTTTAAACAAAAAAAAAAAGGCTTTAACTTAACATAGCAAAATTACATATAACAAAACAGTTATCAAGTAAAAATTACAATAATCTATATCATAACTAAGAAAAACTATAACTATAGCTAACTATTCTTAACTCCATCAAACAGTCCAGAAAGATACAATATTACCTAAACAAATAAGAAATAAGCAAACTCTCAAACTCTAGAAATGACAGAGACATCTCACTGCCTGGACAGTCACCCAAAGTTCCTCTGTACCGTTGGGGCATCCATCTTCAGCCTAGAGGCCCATAGTTTCCAGCAGACATTTCCACAAAGCAGGAACTTTCAAAGGCAGTCACTATCTGCTTGTCCTGAAGAATGTCTTGCAGACTCTTTCATGAATCAGGAACCCCGAAAGATCATCTCACCTTTAGGCAAGTTCAGCAGTCCTCTCTCTGCGGGTTCTCTGTGTCCAGTTTATGCAATAGTCCAGGCAAGAGCAGTTTCTTGCCCAAATGGCTATCAAACTCCATAAGGATCCTCTTCGATGCCCATCTTCCTCTTGAAGTAGATTGGTGCTGCCAGGAGCAGAGTGTCTCATTGTCATGAAAAGTCCTAAGTTATTAAAACATTTAAAATGCCATATTCTATAATCTTTGAAAAATATGAAGAATGCCTATCTAAAATATATCTATGCACATCTAGAAAATCTTAACTAACATGACTACAAACTTAACTATTATTAATGATTATTCATTAACAACCTATATACATTACAAAATTAACCTTAAATTTAAATCACTAAAGCAAAATCCATATCAATGTAAATTATTCATACCTATATCATCTCCCCCTTTAAATGTAAAAGAACATTTATAAACAATATTTGGGAACATGGGCGCAGTTTTTTCTCTCCAAACTGCTTCCTGCTGAATGGGGGCGTCGTTAATTAGGTCTTTCATGGTATAACCTGTGTGCTAGTTTCATCTCAGTTGGCAGTTGAGCGAAGCAATTTTCTGAAGGTATTCACAGCAACCGTTCAGGAGGGCGTGGTCCATCATACCATATCGGAATAGAAGAAATGAACAGGGTCTCATCCTCTGTGAAAACAAAATAAGAAACTCCTTTCCAAAGTATCATGTCCTTAGATCCAAATTTCAAAGTCAAGGCATCAAAATCTCTACGATGGATTAGTTCAGCAGCATTTATAAACAAATATCTTTTAGCATCTGTTGCTCCTTCCTCAGCATTCAAACAATTCAAAGAGAGCATAATAGTATACAGTATCAAGATTCTCTGTGTATTTTCCATCTTTGTACGCTTTATTTTAACCTCTATTTCGTTTATTTTTACTTTTATTTTATATTCTCTGTATCTCTTTGACCTGGAATAACTCTGTAGACCAGGCTCTCCTTGAACTCTCAGAGATCCGCCTGTCTCTGCCTCCCAGGCATTGGGATTAAAGGTGTTTGCTACCACACCTTGAACTCACAGAGATCTGTTTGTCTCTGCCTTCTAGGCACTGGGATTAAAGGCGTGTGCTACCACACCTTGAAGTCACAGAGGTCAATCTCCCTCTGCCTCCCAAGTGTTGGGATTAAAGGCGTGTACTACCACACACAACTTCTCTTTTTCTTACTTTTTTTTTAAAAACTTTTAACTTTTAGCTTGCATATATTTTTAACACACTGTAAATCATTTAAACATTTTCTTTATCTTTGAATCTCTTTACTGTATATCTCTCTTTTTCTGACCACACGAGCCTTTAAATTACTGAGCAATATGAGTAGGATTAAAGCCGTGGCTTTGCCAGCTAGATCCAGTCCATTCCTTAGCTTTCCAGCCTCATGGCTGAGGTACCGGTTGTAGCCTTGTTTACTGCCACAACTCTATGGCGTTTCAAGGTCCCTGCCAGCCAGTGAGCTACAACAGACAACAGTCAAGTCCTCTCTCGCTAGTTGGCCCTCCTGCCTCAGTCAGAGTTTGCCCTGGCAGGACGGCCCAGAAAGCCGGCATTTTTAAACAGCACAACTTTTTTCCTGCTACGGCTGAAAACCAAAAAGCATGCGTTCAGCTTTTCACCAACACCGTTTAAGTGTTTCCTGGCAGGAACTCTTAATGAGCTGCAGGGTTTTGCAGCTGAAGCTGAGTCAGGAAGCCTCTCTTAGATGAGAGCGCTTGCTTGCCTCTAGCAAGCAGAGTAGACCCAAGAAATTTGTTGCTACCAAGAAAACATGCTTCATTCCATTCTTTCCCCAGCTTTCTCAGGCTTTTTGTGGATTCAGTTAGCCACACGTCTGGGCGCCATCTGTTGAAATAGGAGCGGCGGCGGGGCTGCGTCCCCAACACCCCAGCCGCTTGGCTAGCTCACGCCCGAAATAACAACACACAAACTGTATTCATTTAAAGAACTGCTTGGCCCATGAACTCTAACTAATTCTTGCACCTGGACTAGCCCATTTCTATCTAGCCTCTTCTAGGCTAATTCTCACATATTAATTTAGCCCATTTCTAATCATCTGTGTAAGCACGCCAAGGTGCGCTTACCGGGAAGATTCTAGCCTAAGTCCATCGTGGGTTGGAGTTGCCTGGGAGAGCTGAGCATGGCGTCTCTGCTCCAGCAGAGCTGTCGGGTCTCTCTGGGAGCAGAGCAGAGTCTGACCTCACTTCCTCTTCCGCCCAGAATTCTATTCTGTTTACTCCTCCCATCTATGTTCCAGCCATGAGGCCAAGCAGCTGGTTTATTATAACTTAACCAATGAAATCAACAGATTGATATATGACACTCCCACATCAAAGCAGGAAAAGTGTGAACAGATACTTTCGAGGTCCGTTTGTTAATAGATGGAAATGACCCATAAGCATTGGGCTTCTTCAGTATCACTGATGGTCAGGATGTCCAAGACAGAATGCAAAGGTGAGACACTGTGGATTTAGATTATTGGATAATGTGCTAGGAGAGAACCTGATATGGGAATCAGAAGGCGTGTCCATATCTACCCTTTTGATTTGTCGCCTCAGTTACCTTATTTGCATTGGAAGAGTGCACACACGACATAAATCCGAGCTGCCAAATGTTGCTGTTAATGCCTTCCAATTATTATGCATGAATACTTCAAGTAAGGATTCTTTTATATACAGAAGATTGCCTGTTATAAACTTAATAGGCCAGACGATAAGCAGGGACATAAATGTTTTCAAACCTTGATCTCTGTCCTGTAATTTTTAAAGCTAGGAGAGGCGGCAGAAACAATTTGAGCCAGATGGTCACACAACATTTTCTTGAGGACCTTGGGAGTATAAACGACACCAATAAAACAGAAGAGAAAAATAAGAAAATCCTACACGTGGAATATAGATGATGTCAGAAAGTGGAAAATCTACAAGCAATGAAACAAATGAGGAGTGGGCTACGGTAGCCCAGGAGAGACAGGCTGGGGCGGGGCTGGACTGAGAGACAAAGGAAAGGAGGAAGAACCAAGAGGTAGAGGTGAAAAAGCCACAAGCACCGAGTCTGGCAATTGCACACCTAAAGCTCTCAGAGACAGTGCGTACAGGGGTGGTTCTGAAGGTACACTGTGAAAGACTGGAGACAGAAGCAGTTCTGCTGACTGGGGGTGGGGAAAAAGATGGTGTGTTTCTGGAACGCTGAGTGAGAGCAGACGAGGAACCCGCGTGTGTCCTCTGTCCAGCACCTTCTTTTTCTTTCGTTCTTTGTTTTTTGTCTTCCTTCCTCCCTCCTTCCTTCTTCCCTTCCTTCCTTTCTTCCTTCTTTTTCTTTTCTTTTCCTTCCTTCTTTCCTCCCTTCCTCCCTTTCTTTCTTTCTTTCTTTCTTCCCCTCTCTCCCTCTCTCCCTCCCTCCCTCCCTCTTCCTCCCTCCCTCCCTCTCTCCTTCCCTCTTTCCCTCCCTCCCTCTCTCCCTCCCTCCTTCCTTCCTTCCTTCTTTTTTTTCTGGCCCAGTACTTTAGATTGTCTTTCACGAGCCATGCAGATGCACTCTTTAGAAAAGGACTACATTAAAACAATTGATAGGACTTCCACCCTAACCCACTACGTTTTAAAGTGGTCTTTAAAATCAGCCCCCCACCAATCCCCGGGGAGAGAAAAGCAACTCATTGAAAAGTACTATTTTCATGGCCTTTTCTTCCCCAGTCAAGTGCTAATCAGAACTGATTGACTGTTCCAGCAGTTCAAAGCAGCTCGACTCCCACCCCCACTAGAGAAGTAAAACTCCCTCCTCCTCGTGGAGGACTGACAGAGTCATATATGCAGGGACAAAAAGATATTGATAAGACAAGTATCAGAGGACTGGGCTTGAAGAATTAAGGGCAGTTGGTTCCAGCACACATGACGATGTCGAGCTGCTGCAATGACACTGACATGGCAGTGTCTGCCGGCGTTATTTGCCACGGATAACTAATTTTCTTGGTATTATTAATTTTATTTCATTGGTCTTTTATCAAGTGCTTAAGCCTCATCATTACAGACATTTCAATGGTTCTACAAAGTACAAAACCCAACCACAAAAGTCGGGGGTGTGCTAGGCGGACAGCTAAGAGTGGACCAACTGCTACAGGCACAGAGAGATAACGACTGTAGAGAATTTAAAACAGCAGTAATCCAGTAAGGTCAATTACAAACAATAGCAGATAAACAGTCTTCCCTCGAGAGTGAACTATGCAAGCACACAGGGCTTCTCACAGTCTTTGACTATACTGCCGAAGTGAATCGCTCCAGGGTCTACAGGAGAATATCAGAACAAGTTCGGCCAGAAGTATTTCTTTTTTTTTTTTTTTTTTTTTTTAGTTTTTCGAGACAGGGTTTCTCTGTAGCTTTGGAGCCTGTCCTGGCACTAGCTCTGTAGACCAGGCTGGCCTCGAACTCACAGAGATCCGCCTGCCTCTGCCTCCCGAGTGCTGGGATTAAAGGTGTGCGCCACCACCGCCCGGCTCTCAGAAGTATTTCTTTAGAGTCTTCAAATAGTTCAAACAAAGCACTCAGGCTCCATTTGGGTGCACGTTATCCTCAGGGCCTGGGAGCTGTTGACCAAACGAGAGCTCTTTGTAGGTTTCCTGCCAATGAAAGACCCTAGGATAGGACCTTCCCTCCGGTGAAGACACCGGGACCCAGGCAGACACTCCGAGACCACTGGATGCAATCAGCAAGAGGTTTATTAGGTAAACACAGGTACCTGCAGGCGGCAAAGTCTTTTGGAGGACTTGCGTGCCCGCAGACTGGGAGGTCTTTTTATAGGAAAGAGGGCGGCAAAAGCAGGTTTACAGAAGCAGAAGCGTGGTTATTGGTCGGTTGGAATGAGGCGAGGGGCATAAATGGTTTTTCCTCTCCCAGCACAGATGTATGACAACAGATATCCTGTTCTTATTTTACAGATATCCTGTTTTGCAGACATCCTATTTCACATATATCCTGTTTTGTAGATAGGGGCCCTCACCTCACCCTGCACTTACATTTGTTTTTTGTCAAAGCCTTGCAAAATGACGTTACAGTAGCTAAGCTGGGGTCTTTCATAGGGGCGACTGTTCCTTTTGTGAACTGCTAACATTCTAAGTTTGGCTCATGTGCCGACTACAGGTATCCTGTTTTCCTAAGCAAACGGGATGTTCTCATGAGAGCAGGCTAGCTGCAGGTCCTGAGGGGGTCCTGAGGGTCTCAAGCAAACAGGATGTTCTCATGAGAGCCGGCTAGCTGCTGGTCCTGAAAATCTTTCAAAGAGGACGTTCTCACGGGAGCATGCTAGTTGTGGGTTCTGAGGGGGGGTGTCTGTAGGGTCTTTCACCACCTGTTCTACAGCAACAGGGAAGTCCATCCCCATTGCCTCAGGGAAGTCCACCCCCATTGCCCCTCTGAGAGCCTTGCTATGGGGGTCTTTGTTCCACATGTCTTTCATAGACTGGGGCACTGTTTCCGTCCTGCTGCTTCACTGACACCAAGTTTGACAATCTCACTTCAAATCGTGCTGTTATTCTTGCATTAGATCACAAAATGAGAGTTTTAAAAGAACAAGTGGCACACTGCACTTTAGACTTCTATTCTTGATCGACTCAAAATACCCTCAGGAGAACTGAGTATAATACAATCTTACCACACTACCTTAAAAGTCGGTAAAGCGAATACAACACTTCCCCTAGACACCATAAGCTATCAAATCAAAAACAATCCAGGGCTGCCAGGTGGTGATGATGCAAGATATTAATCCCAGCACTTGGGAGGCAGAGGCAGGAGGATCTCTGAGTTTAAGGCCAGCCTGGTCTACAGAGTGAGTTCCAGGACAGCCAGAGCTACAGAGAGAAACTCTGTCTTGAAAAAATTAAAATTATAAAAGAAAAGCTCGGGGCCAGGTATGAGTTTCCTCTTTGGCTTTTTGCTCAATGGGGTCCCACAGATTCCCCCCAAACATTACAGGCTGTGGTCATTGCTCTTGGTCACCTCCAAGAACCCAATAGTAAGACCCCTATTACTGCAAATACCACAAGCCCGAGCCACAGGGCATAGAGAAATCAAGCTGGTACCAACCTGGAAGCTTCGTCCCTAGAGGCTAAGAATGTAGAGCTAGAAGGTTCTTTTTATACTACCTGGAGAGAAGTCTTCAACAGTCTTGTCCAGCTGTGAGACCTGGGAGCGATGGTTAACAACTGGCGTACCAGGGTATAGTCACGTGTCCAATCACAGCACCAATATTAGGGAAGTAACCAACCTGCTCCACGAGATGAAACCCATGCCTGGTAATGCTAATTGGACAAGCCTGTGGCTGGATAAAGCCATACGCACTAGGGGAGAACCCGGTAGTGTTACTCCACTAAATAGACATAGAAATACCTGCCCACTGAGTTCTCATCTTTACACCTAGAGACTAGCACACCAATCGGCCCTCATCAGAGGAGCTTCTTTCTGTAGTAGATGGTGGTGAATACAGGGACCCACAAGCAGTAAATCTGCAGAGAATGGGAGACCGTAGAGTGCTTATCCCCAAATGGAACCTCTCTCTCACACCCCTTTCCCAAGGCTTGGGGCTCATCAAGGAAGAGGGCATGGAAAGACTGTAAGAGCCATAGGGAATAGACGGATGTCTGGAGAGAAACAGAACTCTCCAGATAGGACGGTGCAGCTGCACACGTGAACTCACACCGGCAGTGACTGTAGGCACAAGGCCTACACAAGACCAAGTTAGCCGAACTCCCAGCATGGGTGAGAGAAGGGTTTATGAAGTCCTGCACTGAAGAGTTAGTGGATATTGATGGCTGCTAGGAGGGAGGGTGGGGAGAGAGAGAGAAAGAGGGAGAGAGAGAGAGAGAGAGAGAGAGAGAGAGAGAGAGAGAGAGAGAGAGAGAGAGAACATGGAGAGAGATGAAGTTGAGTGGATAAAGTGGTGGAGTGAGAGGAGAATTGGAGGGGAGGAATAGGGAGGGATATGACATAAACATACTATATGCATAGATAAATATTAAATACAATATTTTTTCTTTCTTCTTTTTTTGGATTTCTGAGACAGCGTTTCTCCATAGCTTTTGGTTCCTGTCCTGGAACTAGCTCTTGTAGACCAGGCTGGCCTCGAACTCACAGAGATCCGCCTGCCTCTGCCTCCTGCATGCTGGGATTAAAGGCGTGCGCCACCACCGCCTGGCAAATACAATATTTTTTTAAAAGACCGATCTGTCAACCAGAGGAGGCCACAGACTTGTCCTTTCCCTCAGGGTCTTAGTCACAGCTTAGGTCCACTGCCATGTGGGAGGTGACTGCCTGCTATAAGGTTCCATCTCTGAGAAATTACCCTTGCTGAGGAATACAGTTTCCAATTAGGTTGGCCCTGGGCTCAGTGTAATCTAAATTAACATGGGAGAAAGAAAGAAAGAAAGAAAGAAAGAAAGAAAGAAAGAAAGAAAGAAAGAAAGAAAGAGAGAAAGAAAGACCCAGTTTTAGAGAAGGCTGTGAGCACACGCAGCCGCAGATGGTCATCAACGTGCCTGATCCCTTTAGCTAAAAAGACTGGACAGAACACAGCCACAGAACAAGAGTCTACCCAGCTTCTGGAGATACGCAAATCAACAGATTAGCAAATATGTATTCACACGGACATAATGAGACCGTGTTGTTCCGATAAGATCAGGAGGCTGTATTTGAATTTTATTTCAATACTGTTTCTCGTGCCAAACAGAGGAAAGTTCATTTATTCTTCCTGGTATAAGCACAAGGCAAAGTATTAAAATATAGCACTCTGCTTAACATTTGGAGAGCCTATATTTACACAACACGAGCATTATTCATGTAAACACTAATATTTTCTTGGAGACTTTTAACCCAAGGCCAACACTCAAAAAATATATTTTTATCTGGAGCAGCATTATTTATATAAGAATCCAGGGACAAGCCTTCCTTTCTAGTGATCTCATCAAATGTGCAGTAGCTGATAGAGACACCAAGGGACACCGCTATTTGCGGTGACAGCTACAATTATCGTCATTAATGTCAAAGAAGTCATTAATTACCCAGACTCATCTGTCTAGTTTCATTTTATAACTGGGTGTTTCGCACTTCTCTAATTGGCGGGAGCAAGGACCAGAATGCCAGGTGCAAGTCGTCAGCATTTTCTATGGGCTCACTCCTGTTCTTCTGGCTTCTCTTTCATGTGTGCTACCTTGCAGGGCATCAATGAAGTTGGAATTCTAATTATCTGCATGTGCTGGTTCCCAGGAGAATAAGAAACTCATTTCCTTCTAGTAAGGGGGTTGTTTACAAGCCAGAATTGCAAACAGCAGTGTTTGCTTCTGTTTGAAAATGTGGACGGAAGGTGTGCTCAGTGGTTAGAAGCATTGGTTACTCTTGCCAAAGACCCAGGTTTAGTTCCCAGCTTTGTCACCGCAGCTCCCAAAGGGCTCTAGGGGGATCTGACGCCCGCTCCTGGCCTGTATGGGCGTTGCATGCACACTGTACCCAGATGAGACACACAGACAAAAAATGTCTATGCAGCTGGAAATAAAATGTTGATTGGCAATTGTCTGCATAAGCTGGAGGCAAAAGCGTGGTCAGCTTGTAGCTCGGCCAAGTCCCAACTGATCACCGTAAAGGATGGTCAGCGTGGGTGGTGGTTTGCATGAAAACTGTCTTCCGTGGATTGCACACTTGAAGACTTGGTCACAGTGGTGCTGTTTGGGGAGCTTTAAGTGGCACAGCCTTGTGGAGGAAGTACATACGGCACTGGGGGTGGCCTTTGCTAGTGAGAGCTTTGAGCTGCTTCCTGTTCTCTCTCTGGATCTCACGCTTGCTGTTGAGAAGGCCTGCCTGCTACCCTGCCTTCCTGCCCCGAGGGATTCTTATTCCTCCGGAACCACAAACCAAAATTAATATTTTAAGTTCCCTTGGTCATGGTGTTGTATAACAACAACAAAAAAGTAATTAAAACAACTTATTAAAGAACAAATGGGGAACTCGGTCTATATATTATGTCACACAGAGTAACAAAACAATTGACAGAAAGGCCAGGGATCGATTTTCTTAACATGTGACTGCTTTGAAGAAAAGAGCCCCCTAGTCACAGGCTTCAGGAATTTTCTCTCCCAGGTTCAGCCTTGGCATCGGGTTATTTCCCCAAGGCATGTTCCTTCCTCACCATCCCTGAGGAGCTGAGTGCTTCGGGTGCAGTCTAGTTCAGTATGGGTCCAGGAATGGACGGTGCTGAGCTGCTGAGGTGTCTTCTCCTTGTCTCCTGAAACAGCAGAGTATAAATCTGTCCTCATTTACATGTGACTCTTAAATAGTCGAGGAGCGCCATTCCCCCAGTGAGACAGTGTCGGGTTAAGCGTGTGTAATTGTTTCTGTATTCATGTGTTGAAATGATTTCCCGCCCCATTACAATTCTGATGATCTTCCCGGAGACTCACGTTTGTATTTCATTGTCCTTCATGGAGGACAGGGGAATAAAGTTCATTTCAGAAATCTAGTAAACTGGTCTTCCGTGAGCCAGGCATTAAGCCTTTGTTAATGACAGGGACCAGGGTGCGGCTTCGCTTCGTTAGCTGTGCCACCACACTGGCCTTATTTGGATGGTATGTGACAAGCTCCTTGTGGCCTTTCGGGAGTCTGCACTTCAGTCTGAGTTTTAAAGCAGATGTGAGGGCTGAAGTTTGTCTAAAAGATCTGTAAAACAAGAAGTCGCTAACCTGTTGTTATCATCTATAAAGACACGGGAGTAAACAGAGGTCAGTCCTGTGAGGGGCAGCAAAGTCCTTGGCGGGTTCCCCGGCAGGTGGCTTGAAGCCTCTGTCTGGAGACAGACAGAGAGAGCAGGGATGTAGAGTTTATTTAGTGGGATATGGAAGGGAAAGAGAAGGGGGAAGGGGGGAGGCAGGGAGAGGAGAGAGAAGCAGAGAGAAACTGGGGGGGAGGGAAGAGGGGTAGTAGTTACTATAATGATTTCAGCCACAGTAAGGCTGATACTCCTGGGTTCTAGGGCCACGCATGTGCAGACAAGCCCTCAAGCAGAAGTGTCTAACGGCCGCTGGGGATGTTAAAGGGCCCCACATGGCACACATGTGGCATGGATTACATCATCCACATATGACACAGCTAAGCCCTTGTGTGCATGCATAAACCCCCGTCATTTGCATATGACATAGCCCCATCAACCCCCTGTGCGCATTCACTAGGCAGCTTTTAAAAGCTGGATGCGCCATCTTCCTCTCTCTCTCTCTCTCTCTCTCTCTCTCTCTCTCTCTCTCTCTCTCTCCTCTCTCTCTCTGCATACTGACTTCCCCAGGCCTGGACACGCCCCCTCTAATAAACTCCTAAGCGGGTTTTTTGCCTGTTCCATGTTTCCTTCTCACTCACGCCAGGTAATTTCAGTTACCTCCTCAGGAGAGGGACAGAAAGAAAGAGAGCAGAGAGGAGGTGGGGGGAGATCTACTTGCTTTGGTTGAAGGGGGATGGGGTGGGAGTGGGCAGGGCTTGTTTCTTAAAGGAGCAGGGTATCCAGGTGACAGACCAGGCCAGCAGATGACAACACCTGTAAGCCCCACTTGCCCAGGAACAGATAACTTCCTGAAATGTTCATATCATATAACAAGCCATGTGTAGTCACTTCTATAAACAAGGTTGGTTGCCCCAACTGCATAGGATATGCTTGATCACACAAAAGTGGGAGGTACATAGACAGGAAGTACATCAGGATGTATGCATGCCCTGATTGGATGAAGACAAGAAGCATGTAGTCTTCTGGGTTTTGCCTTTATAAATTCATGGCTATTCTCTGGGAATCCCTGGTATGAACCTGGCCAGTATTTAATAAAGCTTTAAATTTGACTAAAAGATTGTGGTGGTGGTCTTTTTCTTATCCAGTAGCATTAACACAGGTTTCTCTCATTTAAAGTATTCCTAGAAACTGATGGGTTGGAAGACCAAAATGCTGGCTCTCTGGTTGTTCTTTTAACAATGATCTGCCCTCTGAGAATCCATCTTTCCTTCCTGTGCCTTCGCTGAAGTGGATGCTGCTCGCCACCTTGGCCCTTCCCATATCCAGTTCTGCATCTAGAAATATTTACCTGCGGTGGTTGTGGTGGATGCATCAAGTCTTACATCTTGAAGTTTGTGAGTAACCAAGACAAGGCCTTACTTTCTACGTTTCTAACTACTATGTCTTGTGAGATGGCAAATTTGGGACGTGTGTCTGGAGACTGAGGGGTCAAGATTTGTCACCCCCAAAGTGTGAGTGTTCATCACTGTCCAGCAGACTAACTCCTGGAAGAGCACTGTCTAGCCTCACTGTGCAAGATCTCGGCCCTTGTAGCATGAATGGGACCTGCCAGGTGGTGGGACTGTTTGTGAAGGATTAGGAGGTGTGGCCTTCTTGGAGAAAGTGTGTCACAGGTTTCAAAGGCCCAGTCATTTCCAGTTAGCTCTCTGCCTCATACTTGTGGACCAAGATGTAGGCTCTTCCCTACTGCTCCAGCGCAATGCTTGCCTGCCTGCTGTTACGTTCCTCGCTATTTTGGACTCTAACTTTCTGGAACCATGAGGCTCAATCTTCTTCTATAAGTTGCCTTGGCCACAGAAGTAGAAAAGTAACCAAGACAGAACTACAGCAGAGTTGGTGAGTCCCGTGTGATTGTTGTGTGCAGCCCGTATCACATGCTCACCCTGATGCATTTTCTCTCTTCATTCCTGGTTCTGAGAAGGAAGCTTTCCCTTGTGAATTACTCAGAAATCCACAGTCTGATAGATAGTGAAACACCGAAGTCCTCAATTTTTAAACTTTAAGAAACTGAATTCTGATTTTAAAGCATGAATAAAATATAGCTCCCTCTCCGCCCAAGTCTCAGGTGCGAGAGCAGCTGTAACCTACACCTTCATCTCACACTCAGGGTTGTGGACTGCCTGACCCAGATGCTGGGACCCGAACTCAGGTCCTCTGTAAGAGCAGCACGCAGTTAGTCTCTGAACCTCTCTCTGTCCCTAAGATCATGTGTGTGGGGGTGTGGGAGTGGCTGCTCAGGCCAGAGGACAATTTTTAGGAGTTGATTTTCCACCTCGTGCCTTTGTGTGTGTTTGAACTTCTGAGCCACCTCACTGACTCCTTACAACAATTTCAAGTTGATGTAACAGTTCCACACATTTGTGAGATGCAGTGTGGCGATCCAGTGCATGCACACAATATGTAATGACCACATTAGGATGGTCTGCATTTCTGTTTTTCTAAAACATTTACCATTCATTTGTGTCGGGGATCTTCACACAGCTCCTTTCGAGGGCTCAGTATAGCACACAGTGATGTTCTGAATCCTGCTGCATGCCAGAACTCTGTATTTTTTGGAACACTGTGTTTGTTAAAGAACATGGTAATACAACACTCCGCCCTTTCTTTATCTTCTTTCTCCTGTATTCTTCATTGTCTATAGACATACAGCATTTACTCTGTGGAATTCTTAGTACTAGATGTAAATCATCAAATGTTTATTTAACTTTTAGGTATTGCACTAAAGCTGTCTAGAAAGAAGTCCATGACTAAAACACAGTAGCGACTAGGAAACGGCACCTTACTTTATGCACAGTTGGGGATCTGCCTACAAAATGTGGGGTGGGCGTGTTAAATATCCTTATCCGAGTCTCATGAACACTATTCTGCTTCAGCTAAATGAAATATTTGGTTTTAGAATAAATTTATAATATTTAAACTTTTGTTTATATTTTATTTTCTGTGTCTTAGCACCTAAGTATTACACCAAGTTTTTGCAGTGCCCATGGAGGCCAGAAGGGGGCATCAGATGTCCTGGAGTTAGAGATGATTATGAACCACCATGTGGGTTCTAGGGACCAAAACTGGGTCCTCCAGAAGAGCAACATGTACTCTTAACAACTGAGCTCTCTCTCCAGCCCCGAATCAACTGTATTTAGCTTCCTCCACGCATGACTAGATTATGCAGTGTCTGCACATCTGTCCCTGGCTCCTAGCACTTAACGTCATGCCCCGCCTACAGGTACATCTGTTCCGTGTTTTTTTTTTTTTTTTTTTTTTTTGGTTTTTCGAGACAGGGTTTTTCTGTGGTTTTGGAGCCTGTCCTGGAACTAGCTCTTGTAGACCAGGCTGGTCTCGAACTCACAGAGATCCGCCCGCCTGCCTCTGCCTCCCGAGTGCTGGGATTAAAGGCGTGCGCCACCACCGCCCGGCCTCCGTGTTGTTTTAAGGTACCAGTCTGCCACCATTTGTTACACCGCCACACAAAGATAATACATCTACTGACTCCAGCTCCTGATGAAGAAAATTCTGCTTACCTGGTCTGGAAAATGCGTTTGTGTTTGTGTGACTAGTGAGGGCCGTAGGCCCTGGCCGTCACAGGCTACGCTGCCTTTGAAAGTTGTTGTAAGTTGTGAAAACAGTAAATTGTCAAAGAATTTGAAAGGCTGTCACAATTTTTCTCTAATAGTACATTATCCTTGGGTTTAGTATTGAATATATTTTGTTCGGTTTCCAGTATATCTATATTTATTTGTTTATGGGCTTGGGCCCTTCAATAATTTTTGTTATTTTACTTCCATGTGGCAGTGTTCATAATAAGATCCAATAACACTAAAAAGTTGCTTTTTTTTTAAAAAAAAAAAAAAAAGCACTTTTTTGTGTGTTGGGGATATAGCTCTGTGGTGGAGAGTTTGCCCAGTGTGCACAAGGCCCTGGGGTCAATGGCCAGTCCACGAATGTGCTCATTGACAACGACGAAGTGAGAGCTGCTCCCAAATGGAGTGGTCGGGAATTCTAGAGTGAATTCCTTGGAGCTCCAGAGGGACGAAATCTCCAGTAGTGTTTCCACGCGGAAGAAGCATGTCCCGGAAGCCTGCAGCAGCTCCCCAGGTGTGCACAGCAATGCTGCTTGCTCATCTCCCACAGGATGCATTTACACCTCCTTTTAACTGCTCCTCCTCACAAGCCGCTAACGCTTCCAAACTGCCTACCGCCTTTTGTATCTGGACCCTTTTACCCTACGTTCAAATGAAAGAACCTCTCGCTTCGTCTTGGCCCCTGTGACTTTAATTCAGTCCTCTAAGCCCATGGTTTGGTTTCCCACAAAGGCGTTGCCTGAAACGCATCCCTTGCCTTTGTCTGCACTGCTGTTTGCCGTTCATGTAAATTCATCGTGCACTTTTGCAGAATTATTAATATTCAACTTAACGCCTCACTTTGTTGTGGAATTCGTACATACTGCGCCAGCCTCTCAAGAGAAAGTCTGCCTAAAACACAGATCCTACATTCAAGGAGTCATTTCTCAACCAGGTAACGGTTATTAGAGTGACAGGTGCCTCACTAAGACACTCAAATACATTCATGAAACTTAAGGGACATTCTTATCCGAGGCTTTCAACGTTTAGTGGGAATGGTAAAGATTTATTTGGAAAACAAAGACTAAATATGAAACAAAACTGGCATCCTCTGGTACAAGGCTCTCTCCACCACTCCCCGTTTCCCGCAGGGACCCACCCATTAATGCTTTCCTTTTTCCGTGTGTCGTCATCTCGGTTCAATCACGCTACTTTTGTAATACCTGTTTCTGCTTCACACAGGGCGGCAAAAGCTCTTCCGCTCTCTGCCCCCTGTTCACTCGACTGAATAACCCTCTAATACCCCGCCACCCACTTTCCTGGATTTTCCTTTCTTTTTTGAGACACAAAAAAGTAATCTGAAAGAGAGATTGATGGGACCCAGCTCTGCACACTGAGCCTTTGCCTCTCTGGTAATTTCCAAGCCGCCTCCTAGCCGAATGCTTCTTAAAGGGAACTCTTCCTTTTGGAGGAGGGATATTTTTCTTGTATCCGGAACAGATGGCCAACTGCAAAGCAATTTCAGTGCTACTCAGGGACTTAATCACTATTAAGATGAACAACACACACACAAAAAAAAAATGATGAACAAAGCTAGGCTTGGTGACAAACACCTATAGTCCCTTTAAGTAGGAGGCTGAGGCAGGAGGATGCCTTAAAGTTCAGCCTGGGTAACATAGTGAGACCTCATCTCGAAAATGTTAGGATGAAACCAAACAAAACAAAGAACATTTGCCAAATATTGATGGTCCATCTGACGGCTAATGTATAGTGAGTATTTGTCATACGTGTGCTTCTATTTCCTCTGTTTCTCATAGTTCACATAATTAAACTCTTACAAGCTCCATATCAAATAGGCATTGATACATGGCTGACTTTTACAGATGAAAAACCAGGACTTAGAAAGGACAACTAACAAAGTCACAGAGCTAAATCAGAGTGGGTATGACACCCAGTTAAGACTCAAATGCATTTTATTCCAGAAGATTCTATGGCTTCCTATTTATTTTCCTGCCCATTTTCATCAAACCCACCCAGCCATCACCTACACACAGGCTCCAGATTCTGGAAATGTTCAGGCCATATTTTCTTTCTCTTTCCTTTTCCATTGCATTCCAAGCCCACATCTAGGGAAAGGAGTTTCACATCAGTGGGTCTGTATAGGTCTGTGATCGCATGGAGTCTGAGCTACGTGTGACTCTTCCTCAAAAAATGGGGGGGGGTTAATGAAAAGAAAAAAAGGCCTTTAATTAGCTCAAAAGCCAACTTGAAGTTGTTGGCTTGATTTTAGCATAATTTTGTGTTACCTGTGATACTGGCATGGAAGTAGCCTCATTTTTTTCTTGTTTGCTCTCAGATTTCCAAACTATAATTATATTTTGGTATTTTAACAACAAAACCAAACCCACTAGGAAAGATATTTGGTCCCTGGAGAAGGAAAGACCCAAGACAAGGCAAGGAGTTTTGCTGGCTGGGGGACCCACTAGATTTGTTTAATTGTGGTTGTCATTACATTTAAAAGCTACATAGGCTGCTGTTGTGCATTGCCCGAGTCTCCATGTCTGACCACACCCCTCACTGGGTGAGATAATAAGAATTGTTCCACATTATTGTGATCAACCCCCTTTCAGCTATTGCATAAGGAAAGATGAGAATGTGTGGCCCAAGTTCATGCCCTAAACTGGAAGTACACATGAAGCAATGCTTTTTCCATAGACTTGCATTCATAAAAAAAATTGTGACAGGGCCTCACTTTGTAGATCTGTAACTCTCTATGTAGGCCAGGCTGGCCTTGAACTAGAATGAGATCCAGCTGCCTCTGCCTCCTGAGTGCTCGGACTATAGCTGTGTGTCATCACCACCTCTTTTCGGCTCTTTACTGGAGTAGACATGAGCACACAACTGTAAGATACTTGTTGAAAGTAGAATGGGTGGATCCGAGAATCTGTGTGCCCCACTTTATTAAATAATACCAAACTGTTTTTCAAATAGATGGACCAATTTATAGATCCGTCTATTATTTATTTTATGTGTATGAGTGTTTGCCTACATGTATGTTTGTGCACCATGTGGGTACAGTGCCCCCAGAGGAGGGTATCATATTCCCTAGAACTAGAGTTTCAATTGGTTGTGAGGCATTGTGTGGGTGTTGGGAACTGAACCTGGGTCCTCTGCAAGAGCAGCTAGTGCTTTTAACCACGGAGTCATCTCTCCAGCCCTGTGTGATGGACAAATTTATATCCCACACATTCCAGCAACACACGAGGACTCCTGTTATCCTGGCAGTCCGGGTTGTCATTGATGCTTGAAGGAATCCTCCCATCTGATGACAAACTGGCATGTATGGCCACTACCTTTCCGGGTACCTACTGGGAGGTGAGCCTTTCATGCCTTTCCAGAGAAGGCTCTGTGCCTTACAGCTCTCCCCTGGGTGTCCATTCAGCCGGCTTCTTGCAGTCTCACTCCTACAAGTCACTTCTTGCCAACATCCATCTTCAAGGAACTGCACAGCAAACACACTAAGTGGCCCTGTCCCAGTGGGAATATGGAGAGTATCTCACAAGAGACGAGGCTATCAAGGTGTTCTAGTTGGCTCACTCTTGTGATAAATACCACGACCAAAATCAGCTTAAGGAAGGGAAGGATTTATTCAGCTTACACTTCCAGGTCTTCTAGGTCACAAGTCAATCACTGAGGGAAGTTGTTGTGTGATATTTTGTTTGTATTCTGACAAATAAAGCTTGCCTGGAGATCAGAGGATGGAGTTAGCCACTAGTTAACCATAGAGGCTAGGCAGTGGTGACACATGCCTTTAATCCCAGCACTAGGGAGGTGGAGACAGGATCGCGCCCCCCTTTTTGGTCTGAGGATTCATAAAGACAGGACATCCTCCCTTCTGTCTGAGGATTTGTAGAGACAGGACCCCCCCCCCCCAATTCGGTCTAAGGACTCATGCGGTAAGGAATCTCTGGTGGCTGCTGCTCTGCTTCTATGATCTTTCACCTTGATATCTGACTCCAGGTTTTTATTGTTAAGACTAAATAGATTCACCCTTCAGGAGGTAAAGGTCAAAACTCAAGGCAAGGATCTGGAAGTAGGGACCTTGGAGGAAGACCACTTACCGACTTGCTCTCCGGATCTCCCAGCTAGCTTTCTTACACAGTGCAGGACCCCCTCCCTAGGGATGGTACGATTCACAATGAACTGGGTTCTTCATAGCAGTTAATCAAGGCAGTGCCCCACAGACACAGGCCAGTCTGATGGAGACAATTCCTCAAAAGAGGTTCCCTCTTCCCAGGCGACTCCAGGTTGTGTCGAGTTGACAGCAAAACCAGCGCAGTGCAGTGGGTAAAGAATGAATGAGTGGTTCTGACCGTTGTGTTGCACGCCGCCCCCATGCAAGAACAATCGGAATACAGCTGATTATAAGCAACTGGAGGCAAATACCGTGGGTGATGTCTTAGTCACTGTACCATTGCGGTGAAGAGACACCACGACCACAACAACTCTTATACAGGAAAACATTTCATCCGGGCTGGCTTACAGTTCAGAGGTTCAGTCCATTATCGTTATAGTAGGACATGGCAGCGTGCCGGCAGACGTGATGCTGGAGAAGGAGCTGAGAGTTCTATCTACATCTGGATCTACAGGCGACAGGAAAAGGTGTGGGGGGGGTGGATAATGGGTGTGGCTTGAACATTTGAAACCTCAAAGCCCACCCCCAATGACGTACTTCTTACAACAAGGCCACAGCTACTACAAGGTCACACTTCTTAACATTGCCACTCCCTGGTGACCAAGCCCTCAAATCTATGAGCCTATGGGGCCCATTCCTTTTCAAACCACCACAGGTGATCACCACTAATGTATGTGGGACCTGTGCCTCCTGTCTTAACACTCAGACCCTCCGACTTGCTTAGGTTCTCTGGTTGGTGGGCTGATGAATTTGGGTAACTGCCCTATCCCCAGCCCCATCCCTCCTATCCTGGCTCTCCTCAAGCTGGGCAAAGGACGCTTAAGGTCAATATGACACAGACCCTTCTAGAACATTCTCTAGGTCACCAGTGCCCTGCCAAACTGTCCAAGCTCTCTTAGAAAGCATATGTGGGTTCTTCTAAGGGCCTGTTGTCATGAAGTAGATATTACCCGTATGTACATGTAGGCCCAGATACCGAGGGGCAGGTATTGGCAGGGTGTGTGGGTGCCTTATGGAGATAAGGGCATCGGGCTCCCAGGCCTGTGTGAAATCTGTTTGTTCTTTTGGACTGAGCAATGAGTAAAATCAGAGAAGGCAGATTTGAGGATCCAGGAGCTTGGACCAGCTCTCTGCATGACTGTGTGCTAGTTAAGACTCAAAGAAGTTTGAGAAGGTCAGGTGCAAGTCATTAGTCAGGTAGGGGGACAAAACATCTTTTAGTCAAGCAAGGGGACAAAACATCTCTTAGTTACTTGTTTTATTATGTTTGCTTATTTACAATGCTTGCCCTTGAACCCAAGGCTTGGCTCAGCCCATTGAAGTGAGATTTCAAACTCAGTCATCCCTTCCGTGCCATTCTGGTTTCCAGCTCCAGGCTTTTCAAACCTCGTGGGTGTTAATTATTCCCTGGAAGAGCTCCCAGGTCCTTCTGTGATCTGACTTTGCACCCCACCTTATCTAGGGGTGTCTAATGATTGAGGCTGTAGCCCTGAGCTTTATGCCTCACTGGCGCTATCAACCGTGGCTCTTGATTAATAATAGAGAGAAACTCTTGCCTCTGTCTCCTCCACTAACCACTGAGGTTATCGCCACGGGCTTTCTGATTAAGCAAAGAATAAGCTTCGTTTAGAAGATGAAGAGTTAGCTTTAGCCACCTCTTTAATGGCTCGGAGAAACTGAGACCAAACAACCCTTTCTATTACCAGTAATCTTTGCCAGATAACACCCCACAGAACACACTCAAAAGCGGGGCGGTCATTGTTCCGTGCAGTCGGTAATTGGAGAGAATCTGTGTTGACGTTCAGGAAGATGTAGGCTTATGGAAGAAGTAGGGTGTTTCTAGTGATGGAGTTTGAGCTCTGTGATCTAATCTAACTACAAATAGATGACTGGCCACTGGCTTCAGGCACCTGGGATAAACAGCTGACTGTGTCAACAAACTGGCTCAGGATCCATATTCACTGTCTGTTCACGTGATAAGGAACAGGGGGAGAATCCATGTGTGAAGATAAGACATGTTTGGGGGCTGATGGCGGAATCTGTCCTGATCAGAGGGAAGCATGGATGACTTCCCCTCTGTGCCGCGGGAAGGTGGCCTGGATCCGTGTTGGAATACATTGCCGGCTGGTCAGAGGTCTGCAGTCTGCCATAGTCTCTGCAGTATGGAAACTCCCTCCCTCCCCAGCAAGGCTTCCTGCTCTCCTCCTGCCCTTATCTGGAGAGTGTCGCTGGGTCTGGAGGACTGACCTTATCTAAAAGCTGCCTCTAAACCAGGTGATGATTCGTCTTTAGCTTGGCCCTTGGCACAGATCCCTGCTAAGACCTGTGCTAGATGCTCTGCCATAGGACAGCCACATACTAAGCCTTCTGATAGGAGCGTGCCACTTAGTGCAAATTAGAGTGTGTCCCCAAGGCTCCCCAGTCCTATATTCCTTATACTCTGGAACAAAGTTGAGCTGTCACCCAGAGGGCTGTCACCAGGAGGGCTGTCACCGGGAGGGCTGTCACCATCCAAGCTCCTGGGCCGCGTGCAGAGCCTTCAGTCATCCCTTCTGCCTCTTTCCCCTCTTGGACTGACGGCTGACAGGCTGAGAGAGGGACCACCCCCCACAGATCAGAGAGAGGCAAATGGGATTTTAAGATACAGGGGCAGTCTCTGACGGGAGACGAGCAGGGCAGAGCTGGTGGGGATTTCCAAAGGGGCTCGGGACCCAAGGCTGAGAATGGGTTCTGATTCTCTGTGATGTTACTTTCCTTTCCTGCCTCAGAGAGTGACGGGACAGAACAACTTCACATAGAGCACCTACCTCTTGGCAATAGTCTTCATGGGAATCAGGAAGGATATTATCAGAATAAGATAAAATCAAACACCTATCACAGAGCAATACAAAGGAGATGAAAAATTCCACACAAGCTGGAAACTAAAATGAGGATACAGAAATTCACCTCCTTTTTGATCTCTGGAAACCGTGGCTATGATGTCATTTGCTTTTGGACATGTAGGTTTCAGAATAAACACCCAAGGCAGGAGATTGCCAAGGTGAAAGATCTGGGTGCATTCACATGATGCCACCGAGCCATCTTTTCAAGGAAGGCTTTCCCAGTGTTGGTTAAGATCATTTCACTCATTCTAGAACATAAAGCTTCAAAATTAATAGATGTGTAGACTAAATGACACGGTGTCTCAGGCATGGGCTTTAAGCAACCAGTGACTTTTATGTCCCCGACATCGTACCTGTGCTGAGGGACACAGGTTGTGTGTCAGGCGGAGTTGCAGTTCCGCAGCAGGTGACACGGGTAAATGAGGCATTACAGGGTCACCTGCTCAAGTGTGTAATTTGACATCAGCTGGAGTCCAGAGAGAGGTGACAACAGGGGAGATGAAGATACTCACAATTCTGGCTGTGAGGAGGCCAGAAGGCTATGATACGGTCAACCAGAACGGGGACCTAGTGTGCATGCCTCACACAGATGCAAGAACTCCACGTGCACAAAGGGTGCCATGTTCCCACAAAACAAACACGTGCTCAGAGCTCCTCCCTGGAGCTGCAGCTGGGTCTGGAGGTGCTTCTGTTTGTGGAGCAGGGGTGAGAAAGATCACTTTGGAATACTGGGTGAGGGTCTAGGAAAAGCAATGGCGAGCCACTGTGTACTACAGGAAGAAGGAAACTGAATAAAGGGAATTTTTGGAAGCTCGTCTGACAGCAGGCTGCGGGGTTGCCACGTAAATGAGAGACTGGAGGCGGTGGAGGCAGAGACGAAAGAGTGGCTCTGATCCAGGCAGGAGTGGCGTGTGACCAAGACTGTAGCTCCGCCAGAGAAGCCCAAGAGACTGTTCACACTCGCGGCCTAGTAGACTTAGCATCACACCTTTACAGTCTTCCAGGGGCAAAAATAAAATGTGACGGAGTCGTGGCTGTCGCTGCCGTCTGACGGAGTGAACATATTTCAAACTTCCTTCCGTTTGGACGAATTCCTCATTCCACTATATGACAGAGTCTATCTAGAAATGTCACCGCACATTTTTTTTTGGTAGCTTTCCTGGTCATGCAGTTTTAGAATCCTGAGATGGCCCCTTCCTCGAGCTCTCCTGCACTGTGGGTCTTTGGTGGGAAGGACTAACATGCTGTGTTTTATCCACGTGGCTTCTGTGTGTGGTAATGATGGGGGTGGCCTGCTGGGGCCGATGGCGAGCTCTCTGCCGCACTGGGGTTGTGGGTTACAGGCTTGGCGACCATTCTGTGGTTTCGTTGTGATACTTAAAGCTTGATGAATGGACCCAGAATGCCTAGCTGGCATTGGAGTGATTATGGCATAATTTATGTTCCAAATGTGAAACCCCAGGAAGCCAATAAATCCAGTGTCAGGACAATCCCAGATGGCAGGCCACTCCACAAAGTGAGTCCACAGGCCTCCGAGAATTGATGAGCGCTGAATCTCAGCGCTCCTTCCATTTGGGGATTGTTTTACCTCTTTAACTCTGTGCTGTGAAGATGTGTGGGTTACAACTGCCTCAGGACTTCCTGTCTCATTAATCCTGGGATTCCCCTCTGCATTTGAAAATGCTAAGACGCCAAAACGCTAAAAAAAAAAAAAAAAAAAAAAAAAAAAAAAAAAAGGCGTTGCTGGCAGTTTAGTTCATTGCTCATGTCTTTGCTCCTAGAGATAAGTACAGCGCACTGGTAAGAAACTCAGGGAAGGCTTTCCCATGTTGATTTAAGTGAGTTTCTGAGATCATTTTTTTTTAAAAAGTATAAGATATTTGCTCATTATTCTGCATTTACTATTATGAAAAGATTATTTCTTATTTTATGATCTTATAATTCAAGCTATCATCTTAGTCCTTAATTAAAAAGGAGTTAGGAAATATACAGATACTCATTACAGAAAAAAGGCTTTAATTCTATTTACATGAAATTGTTTTCTATAAATGGGAACAGAATTTAGATGAAGGCAGAGAGCTGGGAACTACTTGAAAACATCCCCAGAGCAGCAGAGACATGCAAAGACAGACTCTCCAACGTCCTGGTCTGGGCCCCATGTTTGACGACTACCAAAGTTAGCCTGGGGTGCTGGGTGTTTGGTTTGTCTTTGTCATCTGTGAAGCTTACAACTTGATATTTGTGTCTGATGAATGACATAAGAAACCGGGCTTTCCTAGGTACCTTGGTTGGAGTGAAGATGATTTAACGAATATAATTGCACTCGAACAGCTCAGCGTGAGCAATTATCTCTAATTACTGGGAGAGCCCCGCTCTCCTTTCTAAGGAAGACTACCAAGGGGGGGGGGAGCTTGTCTCCAGACACCAATTTCATTTCAGAGTTAATGGGAAGAGTTGGTTCTGCCTGGAAGATTTTTGATGAATTTTCATTCCTTCCAACCCTATTCTATCGAGGAATTGCTGATGTCTTTAGCACCCTCCCCCCCCCCCC
>NW_026068010.1:3772008-3880994 GCF_014885135.2 Alexandromys fortis
TATATATATTGGTTTTTCGAGACAGGGTTTCTCTGTGCCCAGGAACTAGCTCTTATAGACCAGGCTAGCCTCAGACTTACAGAGATCCGCCTGCCTCTGCCTCCCAAATGCTGGGATTGAAGGCATGTGCCACCACTGCCTGGCTAGTCAAGGCAATTTTTAATGTGTGTTGGGATTTGGGTTTTTGGGTCATTGTTTTCTTCCTTCTCCTTCTTCTTCATGTAAACAGGAAGAAGGGGATGTGTTTTGTGACTAGAGTAATTTGGCGCATCAAAACTGGTTGAAAACAATGACGTGTAAAACTGTCTATTGTACCAGCTACCACCACCAAAGCCACCTCTGGCCACTGTGAAGGGTGAAGGTGTGTTGGAAGTTTTTGACGCACATCCTGCTCTTCCCAAGGCCCCAAGGGATTTGTAGTTAGATTCTTATCTACATAATTTTCATCTTCTCTGACCTCCTGCCTGAGGCACAAGAAAAGACACCTTACAGTTTGCTCGCAAGCCAAGGTACAAACCTTCTAAGTTCTAACAATCTCCTTGGTGGACCGTGTGTGTGTCTGTACACGCACGCGTGTGTCTGACAAAGTTGAAGAAAAACACACATACAGAGCAGGAGGGTCAGGACAGCAAAGCCAAGGGGCTGGAGTGGTTAAGAGCACTGGCTGCTCTCGTAGAAAACCTGAGTTTGGTTTCTACCACTGACATGGCAGCTCACACCATCTGTAACTCTAGTTCCTGGGGATCCTGTGCCATTTTCTGGCTTCCTCTACACTGTGGACACATGGCACACTGTCACATGTGCAAGCAACACTCATACATGCAAAATAAAAGTAAATCAATCTTAAAAGTAAAGCAAAACAAAATAAGGAAGAAAAGAAAAAATACAGCAGAAAACTTGGAAACACAGATATTCTCTGGGACACACTGAGTTTTCTGAGTTCCTCGTTTGACCATGCAGATGTCGCAGGGCAGGATGGGGCCTGGATGACTTGGTGCACTGTGTGTAAATATCAGGCAGTGGGTGTCAGGGGAGGAGCAGATGCTGAGAGAGGATCTCCCGTAGAAGAGCTGTAGAATACCAATGGACACATGCCCATTGTTCTGGAAAATCATGCAGGAGAATTACGTCTGACAACATATGTGGGGAAAAAAGAAAAGAAAAAGATCTAAGAAATCTATGGTTCTTGACTTTTAGTGTTCCCATATGAGAGAGAATGAAGGCGTGTTGAACTGAAGAAAAAATTCAGGGAGAGTTAAAAAAAAAATACCAGGATTTAGGATGGTGCTCTTCAGTCTTGGTTCATGAGAGAATTTGTGGCAGCGGTGTTTGTGCACTGAGGTCTCAGCATTCTGGGTTTCTGAGAAATTGTCAAGTGAATCACCACAGAATGAAAAAATGGGGGTTCTGGGATCTCTGGTAGGAACTCTGTGGGTAGCACCATGGGGGATTTCACCAGGTGTTACTGAGCCACGCTGGAATGAGCCACGCAAGTGAGATAGCCTGTTAGCTCCTTGGCGAGGGTCTCCTCTAGGGTCCCCTTTCACAGGGAAAAAGAGAACGTATTTGTTTCCATCCTATAGTAGTCGTCTGACCTGAGGCATGATGGGAATAACTGGACCCCATAAAGGGAGGGAAAGCCCCTGCCAGCCATTTCCTCTTCACTTTCAAGTTGAGACGGTTAATACACATCTCCCTTACTGTTTGTTTTCTCTTCTCTTACTTTTCTTTCACCTTTTTGTTTGATTTTTTAATTTGTTTTGAGACAGGATCTCATTACATAGGCCCAGCTGGCTGAGAAGGCATGATCCTTCTGCTTCAGACCTTCCAGTGCTAGACCTGCTCGTGTGTCCCCACAGCCAGTCCATTGTGTCATGTTCTTATGGTCACTCTTAATCTGTCTGTCTGTCTGTCTGTCTATCCATCCACCCATCTATCATCTATCTCTCCATCCATCTATACATCTACACATCATCTATCTATCCATCCATCAATCCATTCATCCATCATCTAAACTACCTACCTAGCAATCATCTCTTCATTCTAAATCTTTGGCAGTGCATTTTTGAGGATATTTAAGGAAAAAACAAACCTAAGAAGTCTGGCAATAGTTTTGCCAAGGCGTCACCTTTGCAGATTGTTGAAGTCCTTCGATGGCATAAAGTAGGGATGGACAAAGGAAAATCTAACTTGGCAGGAGAATAAACAATTCAGTGATGTCCGCATGTTGGAAGGCTGCCTTAGCTGTCAGAATCCTTTTCAGCGAAGTTGACAAGGTGAAAATAAATTCTCTCATTTCCTCGGATCCGGCCCCATACAAGTAGAAATTCCTATTTTCTCAGAACTTGATTAAAATCAAAGTTACTTTAAAAATAAAATTACTTTGTATAGAAAAACCTGGGAAATTATGAAAGGAATTTGACACAGGGCTCACTCACTTTGTGAATTTCTAAGAGAATGAGGGAGAGGGTGGGAAGAGCAGGGATTGGAGGACCCTGGATCCTTTGGACTTTAGTTAAACACTCTCCAGGACATGGATGCTCCCCTGGTCCCTCTAGGTCCTCAGTGCTCCCCGTCAGACCCCTGGATCATCCATTCATCTAACCAAAGACTCCACAACACACCTTTTACTAGCTTCTGTTTCCTCCCCAAGTCTCTCGTGTTTGAGATTCATGTTTATATACAAACCATCTACGCAGATCTGTGTAGTTTCTCGGAACTCATTTTATAGCTAGGCAATCCCAGGGCTGTGTAATTTGTGCTACCGACTAATCCTCTATAGTCCCACCAAGTTTGGAAATTGTATTTCTAAAGCACCTGGCAATGCAACATCCTGGCTCTCTGTTTTAAAAACTGCTCAATCATGCCACACTTCCTCACAAAGCTCACCATTTCCTTACCAAGTCACTTTGAAACAGTTTCCTTTTGAGATAGGTTCTCATTCTGCATCCCAGGTTGGTCTGGACCTCCCAACCCTCATACCTCAGCCTCCCGAGTATTGGAGGAGGAAATCAAAATTCTTTGATCCAGACTTTTTTTTTTAACTTTGCGTGTGAAAATCACCAAGATTCGCTTGTTCCACTTGGCTTTACTAAAATAAGACTATAGATGGTACTTTCACAAAATACGTGCTTTCCCCCTACACTTAGAGCTCAAAAAGAATCATCTCTCTCTTAAAAGCTAAAGGAAGTTTTATCTTGAAACTCTCTTAGCTAGGACCTTTGGTTGAGCTCTTGTTGATACTTTCCTCCAATCCCTTCACAGCTATTGGTCTATCCAGATTTTCTGCTTGAATCAACTTCTCAGGTTTGCTAAATCTTAAAGTCAATTAGGAAGTGTTTATGAAATTATCTTTCATGTGATTGACCTATAGTTTCTCTTTTGTTGTGAATTCTATAGTTTTCCCAAACTGGATGGAAATAAAATGAATTAGAATTAGGCATGGGGAGAAAAGAAAGGCTATTTAGTGTGTGTGTGTGTGTGTGTGTGTGTGTGTTCCACATGAGTGCAGTTCCCAAGTTGACCAGAAGATGGTGATAGATTCCCCTGGGGTTGGAGTTACGGTTGATTGTGAGCCACCAATGTGGGTGCTGGGAAATTAACACCATTCCTTTGGGAAAGCCGCAACCACCCCTAAGCACTGAGCCAGCTCTCCAGTCCCCCAGAGGTGACAATTGACTCATATATACTAGGTCAAGGGAGTGATTTGTCTACTTTACCTAAATGATGATATTTTAAACATACAGAAGAAAGACTCTAAGAAACTGATCGGTAGAATTCTGGGACAACCTTGAAGCTAAGTTATTAAAGAAACATGCCCGCACATTTTGCTTGTCATTCCCCAAAGAAATAATGCTTTGTTACTGATGGTTAAAGAAAATTCTATGGAAATGTGGAGGCCCTGACAAAGGGATTGTATGTATGAGCGTTGTCATGCTGACAAGCATGAGATCACACGTTCAAAGGAAAATTGAATGTATTAACAGGGATTTAGCAAGTGTTTGCATTGTGCAGGGCTCCTCCTTATCGCTTACCCATGGAGAATTCTAAGAATCATTTGAATGCCAGAAACCACAGGGGTACCAAATTCTAAAGTTATTGTATGTTCCTTATATGCACATGCTATGATAAAATTTAATTTAAGCACAGTGAGTGATGAATGATGCCCAATAATAGAATAGGCACGGCAACACACTGTAACAGGAGTTATGTGGAGGTGACCTATGTATGTATACCTGCATGCACATATATATGCATATATATATAAACTATTTCAATATCTCAGCTGATTTATACTCAGCCTTCCTGTGATGGCACGTATGCATTGATACAATGTCCGTGTGATGAGATGAAGTAATGTGAGAGACACACACATTGTGATGTTAGGTGACCGAATAAGGGTCACAGGATCACAAGTACCACGAAACAGCATCAGTCTCAGAGCAGAGATGACTACAAGGTGATTAGCAAGAGGGTAGCATATATAGTGCAGATGGGCTGGGAGGAGGGACCATTCATGCTTGGTGGGGGGGGGGATAAGGCAGGATTGTACATGATTTCATAGTGCCACTCAGAATAGCAGGCGATGTAAAACTTATGAACTGTTTAGCTCTAGAACTTTCCATTTAATATTAGGATCATTGGACCATAGGTCACTGAAACTGTGGAAACAAAGGCATGGATAAAAGGTCACTACTGTGTTTCTTCATTGGAATAGAGGCGCTTGTCCTTTCTCCCACCCTTTCGGGATTCTACCCACAGCTCCATGCTGGCCACGGTTTCTATCCCCACTCATGATTCTCTCTGACATTTCAGTTAACGGGAGATAAGGGCTTCCCTTGGCCTACAACGTTTAGAGCTATTCTTTATGGGATGCCTTGAACCAACTGAACTCTGCTGCTTGCTCAGCTCTTACAGCACATCCAGAGAGGGCTTTCACAGTCGGTCCAAGTCTTCCCTCTCTGAAGACAGCTCTTAAAATTCCCATCTATGGAAAGGTTCAGTTCAGGCAGATGTTTTGACCCCACACTCTCACAAGTAAATCAGCACTCAAGAGGCCTTTGCTTAGCTGCTAGGCTTCATCCCGACATGTGAAATTTGAGATGAACTTCCTGGCGCACACTGCAGGGACCCCTTTAACCCTGCACGGTCTTCTCAACCACGTCCTGTGTCAACTCCTTCCCCTACCAAAAAAGGAAGGTCAAGAGCGACTGTCACCTTCCCAGTGACTGGGGACACTGATGATACACCACTGTTTCCCAGAGAGGTCAGAGCTCCAGAGCCTGGCATTTCTGGGGGAATGTGTTTTAGAAGACTCTCTCTCTCTCCATATCCTGTTTTCTGCTCACAGCTGAAGAGGAAACCCGGCACCCGCTCTTTGCTGAGTGTTCCCCTAAGGCCACAAGTCACTGCAGTGTCTGCTCATGATGCCTGGGACCGTCTAGCAGTTGCTACCTCTTACCATGCAACATCAGAGGGTGGTTAAAAAATAGCAGCGATGCAGGGTCCTCGCCATCACCGCATTAAACCATAACTAAAACTGTAGCCTCTTCCATCTTGTAAGAAGCTGCAATGCTGACACTCAGTGCAGACATGAGGCAGGGCGCAGGGTCTCTGTCTCCTTCATTGCCCTGTAACCATCAGCTTGGCTGACATGGTTTTTGAGGAGCCGTCCTTTGAAAAGAGGCTGCCCCTGCAAAGTGTCTCTCTGCAGATAAGTACTTCCTTGTTCAGGTTCAAATCACCTACCTCATTATGGGCTATTAACATACTTTACCTGTTAATGAAGATGTCCTCAGAAATGACCCCGTGAAGGGCTCTCCAAGTCCCAGGGAAACTAATGAGAAAGGATGTCACCAAAGCAGAGGTCAGGATTTTGACTCTGTTCCAGCCTTCATCACTGTCGGACAAGTGTCCTTGGGCTTGTGGGGGTGGAGGCATTGACCGCCTCCTGTCTCCCATTAAGGTACAATGGAACGGTAATTACAATACCCACTTATCTTCCAGGCTTGCTTTTTAAAATATCAAAAGGCATAAGACACTCAAATGTGCTTTAATGAAGTAAAAATATCAGAGGGTATTAGACAGTCTTGCACCCTCTGCCCTTGCAGAGGCACGTGGCAACACCCCCCCCCCCTTTGTTTTCCGTTTTCCTGGATTCCGAGATCCTGGCCATAGAAGGCTCTGGAGATATTTGCAGCAGGACCATCAGCACCGCTGGTGTAACTGATGCTGCCCCCTCGCCCCACGTTTAAACATCTTTTAGTGGTGTGAACTTGAGTTGTTGCCCACAAAACTAGTCATAAGATGTCTTCTTTAGCTCTTGGTTCGCTGGCTGCTCCGGACCTGATCCCTCCTGCTGTGATGCCACCGACCCAAAGCCTCCAGAGACTCTGGCCTCAAACCTCTGAAACCATGAGCCCAAACAAATCTTTCCCCCATTCAAAGATGATTTATCGTGGACTCTTGTCAGAGAAAAGGAAAAGTCGACTAGCAGGGAAAGGGGGCGTAGGGGAAGACAAGACGCTTCCTTTCTTTGTCTTGGATTTACTCCAAGACACAGTGCCGCTGACCCCAGCTGCAATTGCGGGTTCCCTCCATTGTGCTTACGTCCTCGGCACGCTCCGGAGCCAGCTAACCTTAGCATCTACAGCTCCGGTGAGCATTTCCCCACAGAGACAGCATCCAGTGTCTGCTTCTAGCACAGCAAAGCGTCTCAGATTCCTCCACCAATCGAAGCTGCGGCAGTTGCAACTGTCCAAAGCTCTACCCGAGGACAAAGACCTACCCAGATCCCAAAGCTCCTGCATGCTGAGTTGTAAACATGCCTGGGAGCTAGGAACTGAACTGAGACTTTACCCCCAAATGAGTAGCATGTGCCCTTGATCCCTGCCTGGAGATGGATGTGAGACCCAGAGTAGAAACATTTGGAAGTAGGGGGATCATGCAGAGGTTTGGAGCTCAGCTCCACAAGGCCTTGCCTCAAGTTCATAATTCACCCACGAATGATGTGTTTTTCACCTACTGTGTGTTGAGCAAGGTGCCTGGTGATGGGGTTACCGCATTGAGTAACGGCTACGAGGACCACTCTGGCAGCTTTGGCTGATGGAGGGAGAAGGCGGACTCCGAAGGCACGGGCTGCAGGCGTGGGATATCTGAGTGGGTAAGACGCACAGGGCCTGTGGACACTGTCCGCAGGGGTGAGGCAGATCCAGTGCCGTTACATCTCTCACCCAGAAAACGCTTTCTGGACCCTGCAGTGTGGCTCCATAGCGATGCCTGCCGGCAGTTTCCTTACTGATCTGTGGTTGGAAGTGTCAATCCCAGCATGCCAGGAGGCTGGCTTTCTTCCCCTGTTCTTGTCTCTTCTCAAGAACAGCAGAGTAGAGAGAGAAACCAGTCAGAAACACTTCCTGGAGCACACACCGTTGAATAGTGTTAATTCTCCTCCAGCCACGAGACAAAAGCACTTTGACTTCACCTGAATTAAAAAAATAAATCCAAATAAAACACCTGGTACAAATACGGAAGTGCCTGTTGGCAAAACTCACACCATGTTTCAAAATTAATTCCCAAGCACGCTGGTGTTTGCCTTTGCTTTAAAAAGGAGAAAATGGCCTTCCTTTCCATTCTTTCTTTTCTTTTCCTTTCTTTTTTAACTATTACAGGGGGAAATTAGACTGTATGGAATTTAGACATTGAATTATAATCCAGTACAATGAACCTTTCTTTCTAGAAAGTCGAATGTTCTTTGCACTGAAGCTGACGTGTTCCTTCGGGATCCTCATAAAGATTCTGCCCTTTCTTCCCCATACACTCCTCAAAATTAAATCGTCGTGACTTAATTCAAGTTCAGTCATTTTCTTTTTGTGCAGACAGGGCTAATAGAGTCATCGGGCTCTCCGAGACAAAAGTGGGTCATGCATTTCCAAAGACAGTCTAGAGTTCACAGAGAATGACTAGAAGAAGTTCCTGAGAAAATAACACCCAGGCATTTGACGATGGTGGTGACAATCTGATTCTGCCTGAAGTGGTGCACGAGTCACTGGGTTTAGAAACCAGGGCCCGTTGATTTATTACTTAAAAAGCCCTCTGGCTATTTAGTCAGCTTTTCATCAATTTTGACATTTTTTTTCTGATTACAATCATTATTCTAAACAGGTGTGTAGAGAGAGCTGCTTCCTATGCAGTAGGGCTATGGAGGGGAAGTCAGTAGAGTTCACTCCCTGCCCTGGTCGGGCCCAGTGTCTCTAAGACAGAGCTTTTAGGTACCAGCAACCAGTGTGTGCCAAAAAGAAACAGAGTTAGACAGTCAGCGATGCAATAAGGCATTTCGTGAGAGGCTGTTACCATAGAGGTAAAACCACACTCAACTCCGAATTCAGCAAAGATAGTTGTGGGTTTATATAAAAAAAAATTGTGAAGGGGGAGTGGGTGTGATGTCAGAAGGGGAGACATTGAAAGCAGGGATTTCATGGGGCAGGAGAGATGGCTCAGTGGTTAAGAGCACTGGCTGCTCTTCTAGAGGACCTGAGTTCAATCCCAGCACCCACATGGCAGCTCTCAGCCATCTGTAACTCCACATCCGGGGATCTGGTGTCTTCTGTTGGGCTCCATGGGCACTGTATGCATGTGGTGTGCTACATGTACGTGTGTGATTCAGGCCCACACAAGTGCACATAAGTACTTTTATTAAGAATTGAATAAGGTATATGCCAGTTTGAAACCCATATTTGCGGCCCCTGTTCCTCTCATGAACTGGTCAGAGCTGTAGAACATAAGACATTACTTCTGAGAAGGCAGGGCTGAGAGCCAAGCTCACGGCTGCACAGATGAGAATCCTGACCGTCCTGGGAGACCTTGTCATGAGATTTGTCGCTTATGAGTCATAGAAACAGCAGCGAGGCCAGGTCAAACTGCCCCAGCCAGTTGTGTTGTCGCGTTTGCAGGTATTTTAAGCTCACCGTGTCCAAATCTGCTGTCATTTTTCTCTCTTAGGTTAGATATTAAACTTAATGGTCTTAGGTTAAAAGGACTGAATTGCTCTATTATGTTTAATTTTTAAAAACTGAAATTCTTGTCTTGGGGCAATGTCTATCACATTTAATACATAGGCTGAAAGTCAGATTTTTCTCCCTAAGCTAAAACTTAATGACTTAACCAACTAACTATTATTATTTTACCACATTCTGGGTGTGAGGATTTAGTGTGTGTGTGTGTATGTGTGTGTTTTTTATGTATGTTGTGTATATGTGTGGTGTGTGTATGTGTGTGGTATATGTGGCATGTGTTATATGTGTTGTGTGCATGTGCATTTGTGTTGTATGTGGGTTACGTGTGTATTGTGTATGTGATGTATGCTACATGTGTTATGTTTGTGTTGTGTGTGTTGTGTATATGTGTGTGTTATGTTTCTGTTGTGTGTTGTATATATGTGTGTGTTATGGGTGTGTTGTGTGTATGTAAGTGTTGTGTGTGCTGTGTGTGTTGTGTTATGTGTATGTATATTGTGTGTGTTGTGGATGTTTTGTATGTGTGTGTTGTGGATATGTTGTGTTTATGTATGTGTTGTGTGTGTTGTGGATGTGTTGTGTGTATGTATGTGCTGTGTGTGTTGTGCATGTGTTGTGTATATGTGTGTGCTGTGTGTGTTGTGCGTGTGTTGTGTGTATGTGTGTGCTGTGTGTGCTGTGTGTATTGTGCGTGTGTTGTGTGTGCTGTGTGTGTTGTGGATGTGTTGTGTGTATGTGTGTGCTGTGTGTGCTGTGCGTGTGTTGTGTGTATTGTGTGGTGTATGTGGTGTGTGATACGCGTGTGTTGTAGGGGAGACTTCTCGCTCAATGAGGATGGAATGACAGTGACAAAAGCTATGGAAAGAAGATGAGGAAAGGGGTGCAGAGCAGAAGAGGTGACCTTTGAACTGAGACCTGAACGAGATGGAAGGGGAATAGCCCAGGCACAGATGGCCATACTTCATTTAGAAAAAAAACAAAAACAAAACAAAAAAAGCCCACAACAATCTTTTTTTTTTTTTTTTTTTTTTTTTTCTTTTTTTTCTTTGAGGGACGGGAGAGACAGGATTTCTCTGTAGCTTTGGAGCCTGTCTTGGCACTCGCTCTGTAGACCAGGCTGGCCTCAAACTCACAGATATCCGCCTGACTCTGCCTCTTGAGTGTTGGGATTAAAGGCGTGCACCACCAATGCTAAAACAATCTTTATTTTACATACCAATCCCAGTTCCCCAACCCTTCCCTCCTCCAATTCCCCCACTTTTCCCCTACCCTACCCTCTATCAACTCCTCACAGAGGATAAGTCTGTCACATCACCTCTGTTGAGGCAGGACCAAGGCCCCCCACCTTGTATATAGGCTGAACAGGGTAACCCTCCATAGGGAATGGACCAGAGTCCATTTTTGGAAAAAGCCAGTTCACGCACCTGCTACAAGACAGATTGTTTCATACTCTACTATTTGATTAGGCCACTGACTTTCTTGAACTGCTCAGCTCATATTCAGGTACTCCACAGAGCACCTGACATCAGCCATTCGGTACTGAGGACAGTGTCAAAGAGGTCAGTCAGTCTCAACCTCAGTTGTCACTCTGGCTTCCAACTTCCCCTTCCATTCCTGCCTCTGGCTCTTCACTTTACACTTACCTTGATTGGTTTTGGTCAACTAGACACAAACCTGTGTAAATCTGGGAAGAGGGAAGCTGAATTGAGGAACCACCTCCATCAGTTTATCCTATGAGCATGTCTGTGAGGTACTTTTCTGATTAATGATTGTTGTAAGAGGGTCCAGCCCACTGTGGGTGGTGCAAACCCTAGGCAAGTGACTCTGAGTGCTAATAAGAAAGCAGGCTGAGCAAGCCATGGGGAGCAAGCCAGTAATCAGTGTTCCTGCATGACCTCTGACCGCTGTGTCAAATCCCACCTCCAGGTTCCTGCCCTGATTCCCTTCTGGATGGACTTTGATCAGGCTGTGGAAGCCAAACAAACCCTTTCCTCCCCAGGTTGCTTTGGTCATGGTCATTATCACAGCAATAGAAAACAAATCAGAACATTTAAACAGATCCTTTTCTATTTTAGTCTTTGCTTTTCAATAGTGCACCATGTGGTCTTTAAGCAATCTATAATTTGCTGGGAACACTTCCTGCCTTACTTGGATCTTCCTATTTCCATTTTATAGGTGGGGAAACACACATTGACTATCCCTCAGACCCCTGCTTTATTTGAAGAAAATAGAAATTGTGGTCAACTAACCTATTAGTCAAATTGACTAACCTATTAAATTGGTCAACTAACCTATTAATTACATCACTATTCTGTGAATAAAATTTTTATCTTGGGTGCTGGAGGTCAAGCCTGGGCTTGGTAGGTACTCTTCCCAGAAGTGATGAACCCAGGCCTGCACTGTTGACAGAGGTTTCTGTCCTTCCTGGTTCCACGGCCATTCAGTCCCAAATAAACACACAGAGGCCTACAGTTATTATAAACTGGTTGGTCTATTAGCTCAGGATTCTTATTAATTAACTCTTACATCTTACATTAACCCATAATTCTTGTCTGTGTTAGCCGTGATGCTTGGTACCTTTTACCAGTGAGGCATTCTTATCTTGCTTCCTCTGTATCTAGGTGACAACTGTAGACTGAGCCTTTCCTCTTCCCAGAATTCTCCTATTCTGGTCTCTTCTCCTATACTTCCTGCTTGGCTATTCTCAAATCAGCATTAAACCAATACAAGTGACAAATTTTTACAGGATACAAGATCATTGTCCCACAGCACTTCCCCTCCCCCCTTTTTCCCTTTTCAAAACAAGAACTCTGAATCTAATCTCCTTTGTTTAGCTTTTTTCCTGACCATCATCCATAACAACTTGTAACCAACACTCTAAACAAAGGCAAACATCCATAATCCATTTTTGGAGAATGTGGGCATAGTTTTCTAGGCTACTTCCTGCTGATTGGGGGCACTGATAATCTTTTGGCATTCACCGTCTGGGGCATGGAGCATTAGAAAAAAAACGAGGGCTTCTAGACCCACAAAAACAGGAGCCAATCACAGTTTCTTATAGCCATGATTTTTTTTTCTGGATGAGCTCGTGGTAAGCATAGGCTCCACAGCTCCTTTAATAGAGGTGCAGTAAAATCTGTGGTTTCTTGAAAAATGACAGCTTCCTGATTCGCCAGCACAAACAGCTCTGACTCTTTTGGGAGGTCCAACTACAGAGCATTTAAATGGGTTTTGTGAGCAGAGTGCTACAACTTGCTTAATGACAACATAGACCCACTGTGTGCCTGAAAATGGGGCAATGTGCCTGGCTCTCAGAGTCAGTGAACATGTTTCTGCCATTGTTGGACTGGGTGAAGCCAAGAGGCAAGACTACGGAGTTGGTCCTAGCCATACCCACTTGTTTAAAAAAAGTGCTCCTGGTCAGAAAATAATTACAGATATGCAATAAAGACAGATTCAGACAATAATAAACCTCTAAATGGGTCACAATAGGTTTAAAAATATACATAGGCTTGAGAGAGAGAAGAAAAAGAATATAGGTAGTTATAAATGGAAATAAACAGTTTAAAAAATAAAACAAAGTCTTTAAAGAGAAAGAATACAGATAGTCATAGATTAAAGGAGTAAAAAAATAAGCCACATAAATATGAAATATGCACATAGAGTCTGGATTGTTTATTATTATGTTTTCTTTGACTTTTTTTTTTTTACTATAAATGAGCTAAGTATAGATAGACATTTCATTGTATAGGCTACTAAGCTAAATCAACATATATGTTTTAAAAGTATCTTGGCTTCAAAATTTGGGTCTATGGATATGTGTTTTGGAAAAGAGTTTCTACTTTTGTTTCCAGAGAGGATGAGAACCCGTGGATTTATTCCAGACTAATGTGGTTTGATGAAACAAGATCTCTCAAAACAATGGCCCAGAAGGTCCAACATCCATGGCAGTTTCAGGACTCCTGGCTGAGATGGACCTAGGATACAGGATATATCATGACAGCTGGAAGTAATTCTAGAAGATGATGACTCCTCTCCCAACAAAGTTTGTCCTCAGGGTTAAGGACATCAATTAGGGGTTGTTTATAGCTGGTATAGGGAGGGTTAGGGATTGGGGTGGAAATTATGTAGGCTCAGGGATAGCGTTGAAAAAAATGGGAAATTGGATGGGATAATAGGTAGATTAGTATGAGCTTACTCACACTAATAATAATAGTGAGTAATAGAGTGAATACTTGCGAGCTATTATATATAGGCAATTTACATTGGTATAGATTCTTGTTTATTGATACAAATTCAAATTATATCGAATATGCTCCTATTTCCATTTGCAATATTTGTACATCTAGGCAAAGTTATTTTCTCATATTGTATGCATGCTTGCTTCTTCTTCTGCTTAAGACATTTTGTATATTGATATAATTTTATGCTATATTTATCATATTTCACTATACATTTCTACTTCTGATCAAGATACTTACACATTGTCTACACTTTGAGGTCATCGCCCTCATTTGCTGCACAGTTGTTTAAAGATTGTTTAATATTCTAATATGAAATCTTAGTCTCTAATCTATATAGATATTAAGTATTATAGGTCTATAGTAATCCATGTTTCTTATATTTATAGTTAGACTAATCAGGTTCTTTAGATCCATTGAGATTGTATTCTTCATAGATAGGTAATCTTCAACTACTTCAAAGAACTGTAGAATATGGCATTTAAATAACTCAGGATTTTGTTAACATGAGAGGATTGCTCCTGGCAGCACTGATCTATTTCCAAGAGAATGTTGAGCACTGAAGACACTCCACTTGGAGCTTGTTTTCTTCTTGGCAAAACTAGCCTTTGGGCAAGGAACTTCCCATGCCTCTGCCACTTACAAAATACACATCTAGACAAAACAAGCAGGATACAACAAGAAAAAAGAGAGCTGAACCTTGCCAAGAGTTCTGAAAAATTTCCTGCTTCTGAAAATGGTCTGTCAGTTACTGTAGGCCTCAGCCAAAGTTGGTTGCTCCAACATTGTAAATGTGACTTTGGGTGATTTATTGTACATTTGGAAGTTGCTTGATTGTAGTTCCTGTTTACTCAAGAAATATTATTTCCCTTCTCAGGTATTCGATGGGGTGGAAGACTAAATAGTTGTAGTTACTTTCCTCTCATGACTTGGCCAAGCTATTTCTAATACAAGACTCCTTAGGATAGAATGATTATTGAAACATTTAGCATATGTTTTTTGCTTGATACCATTTATGCTGACTATAATTCTAATTTTTATACTTGATATTTGTTCTTATTGTATGTAGTTTTGTATTAGGCTTAGAATTATCTTGTTTAGACAAAAGGGGGAGGTGCTGTGGGAACCCATTCAACCAACAGCCTTTAAGATACCAGTCCACTTGGGTGTGGTCTCTTACTTATACTATAAATGCAGCTGTAAAGCTTGGGTTCTCTCTCTCTCTCTTTCTTTCTCCTCCCCCCCCCCAGCTTCTGGATTCAGTTTCTGTTTCACATTCCTGCAGAGGACTGTGATCTCTGAGTCTACCCCTAAATAAATCACCCTTTATTATACTCAATTTGAGCTAGCTGAGCTATTGTGGGATTATTTTATAGAGTCCACCATCAATGTACTTTGAGAATTCTTTCCTCCATATTTTATAACTCACCCTCCCTCCTCTGTCTTTATTTCATTCGTATCCCCTTTTTATTTATCGTTCATCTAGGGAGCAAATGCTTCATTTCCATTCTATGGGTAGTTATCCCTAAAATTTAACAGTTTTTTTTTTTTAAATATCCTGTGATGAACAGCATTTCAATATAGCTGAAATTCAGACTGTTTAACTCTCGCACCCGCTTCACCATCTGCCAGGTTACAGTTGTCTGGAAATTCGTATGGCCTCAGGCTTCAGCTGGAAAATTAGTCCAGGTTGTAGGGTATTTATAGTCACTGTTTGTCCTGAGATATCAGGAAGTTTATCCTTCACTCTGGCTAAGTGCTTTTCCTTTACAATTTTGGCTGTTTCATGGTCTACTCCTACATTTGGAGACAGCGTCGGCAATGTGTATTGTCAATCATCCCCACGTTTTTAATTTCCTATATTATTGTTTCTGTGGTTATTGTGGACTGATACTTAGCATGTATGTCTGTGTGTCTTGTACATGTAGCTGTCTGTGGAGGCCCGAAGGTGTCAGATCCCCTGGGACAGGAGTTACAGACAGTTGTGAGCTTCTGTATGAGTGCTGGGAATCTAACCTGGGCCCCCTTCAAGAACAGCCTTAGCCACTGAGCCGTCTCTCTAGTGCTCCTCCTGTTATGTTTTTAACCAGGTTTCTGTCCACCTTCCTGGTGTCACGGATTGAAACTTCACACGTGTTCCTGTTTACCACCAAGGTTAGCTATGGCTACCTCCTCTTCTTTCTCCTCTGTTGTGGAATAATTTTTCTGTACACTGTGAATATGTGTCACTCAGATTGGTTTAATAAAAATCCAATAGCTAGACAAGATTTTCAGGGCAGAGAGGACACTGGGAAGAAGTTGCCAGCCAGAAATGGAGGAAGCAAGAAAGCAGCATTGGCAAAATGAAAGTAATAAAGCCATTAGACAGAAAGTAAAGTAATAGAAATGGGGTGATTTAAGTTATCAGAGCCAGTCAGAAACAAGCCTTTGCTATCTGGCGAGCTTTCATAATTAATAATAAGTCTCCATGTTATGATTTGGGAGCTGGCAGGAGGGACAGATAAATCTGCCTACACTCCTCTGTTTCTTATACTTACCTACCTGTACTCATTTTTCAGTTATTATAACAAATTGCCCTAGGCTAAGTGTGATTTAGCAGACAGAAATGTATTATCTCTCAGCTCTGGAGGCTTCAAGTCTGAAATCAAGCTGTAGTAGCTTTGATTTCTCTGAAGTCTCTCTCCTTGCTTTGCAGAAGGCCCCCTTCTCATGGTGAGCTTCTGATGTTTAACACCGACTGTCAAAGCAACAGGATCTAGAGTCAGCTGGGAAACAAGCCTGGGGCATGCCTGAGAAGGGTTTCCAGACTGGGTTCCTTAAGGGGAGGAAACCCACCTTAAATGTAGGTGAAGACGTTGCATGGGCTGTGGCCCTGCTCTGAGTAAACACAAGAATGTGAGCTGAGCATCTCTAACTCCTCGCTTCCTGACGGCAGGTGCGGGGCCCCAGCTATCGCAAGCTCATGCTGCTATGCTTCTCCGCCATGATGGGCCACACCCTCACACTTCAAGTCAGAACAAACCCTTCCTTAACTCACTTTTGCTGTGTTGTTGGAGCACCAGAAAAAGGAAGTACTGTAACCGCCAAGCAGATTTTCCCCTCTGAGTGCCTGTCAGGCTGCTCATCATCTGAGGCCACCAGGACTGTCGGGGTAGAGAGTCCTGACTCTCTTGGTTCAGTTTCTTCTCCCCTCTAAAGGCCCTAGCTCCGATTCTCCAGCACCATTCTGGAGTATTAGGAGTTAGGACGTCAAGATTTGGACCTTGAGGGAATATTATACATGACACGGTGGCCCATTTCCTAGTTTTACTGTCTCCAGATCTAGCCTTCCTTTCTATTTCCTGGGGGCAGTTATTCAGAATGCTTTTCGTTTTATCCCATCACTTCCAGTGTTGAATGGACCACACTTTGACTTGCAACACCACTCACATGATCTTCTTAAAATCCGAAGTCGCTATATTATTTTCTAACTTTCTAGGTAGAAAAACTGAGTCACAGGGGGTGGGGTAATTTAGTTACCCAGGTTGGTCACTAATGAAGGACGTGCTCACAGCCAGATCTACTGTCTCGGTGGAAGAGGAACATCAACACGAGATGTGCCCCAGTGTCGAGAATTAGTTCACTCACCGGCCTGCTGTGATAGCCAACAGACTCCGCCAGGCTCTCCTCAGTTAAACCCATGTTTGTAAACCCACGTGGAGAAATCGCTGCAAGACCGTGGCCTCTGTTTGCTTCTCTGCATCAGCACCACTGTTCCATAGACTTCATCACGGTGTGTGTGCATTCGTCTGCCCTCTGAAGCGCTCTCTGAGCTGCAGTATTGAAAACCTTGGATTAGCTGGAATTTTCAGTATGTACTTTTGGGAGGGGTCATAAACCACATCAAAAACACTAGCAGACGGCTTGGTGGAGACTCGAAAGAGTTACAGGATGGTGTAGCAGCTTGATAGTTTTCGATCATGAGGCATTACATATTTCCATCATCCAGGACTCAGCTGGTATACTGACATAAAGCCATGACCTCAGGAGATTGCCTTGGTTCTGGTCTCTATAACGGACATTTCATGCAGCCTTAAAAATCTATACCTTCACCTCAGAAAAGGAAATTGAAAGCATTTTTTTTTTAAAAACTCGCCTTGCATTCGTCTATGGCTTCAGGAATAGGAAAAATGATCAGAAGTGGCAATCATAGCTGTCTGTATCACCTGGCAGCTGGAGTCTTTAAAGAAAAAGAAAGAAAGATGGATCAGAAACATAGAGGCTGTCGTTTTAGACCCATGGGCTCAGAGGGCTTCAAAGCCCCGTTCCTAGTCTCTTTCACAAAGGGAAGCCTGGGCTATGCAGGTCTTCACCCCTGGGATTTACCGGAACAAAGCTACACTTTGGACACTTCAGTGGGTCTGCTGGGCAGCTCTGGGCTGATCCCTTTGAGCTTGCCTTTTGCCTGCTCTGCCTCTCAGTATCCCAGGCACCATCTCTATCCCAGCCGTACGTAGCATCTTTAGATCTGGAAACCACTCACCCTCCCACTCTGGAGAATTCTAGTTTTATTGCAGCTAGTACCACTGGCCATGGGGAGAAAGGAAATAGAAGATGTCTCTAATTCCTACCCAGAGTCAGGTGACCATCTTCCAGCTGCACCATCACCTAGAGTCAGGTGACTGTGGGCAGAATAAAAGATAACAAGTATGTATTTATTTGTGTGTGGGGGGGAACCTCACAATAAGGGTAGACAGTTGTGGTGCTCTGTGGGTGATGGAAAATGTGAACCGAACTCCAGCCACCAACCAAGAGAGCTGGAGCACTCTTCTTGTCTGTGCTTATAGTATCTCGGACCACAGCCTAATGGGCTGATGCCCATGAGCCTATTGCCTAAATGAATTTGCACAGGATGTGACCATCTGCCAGCTGTGCCTTCACTGCCCTACACGTGACCATTGGGGTGGAAGGAGTATTGAGCATGTAAAGCAATTTTAGTTAGTAAGAGTAAATCTCTCTCTCTCTCTCTCTCTCTCTCTCTCTCTCTCTCTCTCTCTCTGTGTGTGTGTGTGTGTGTGTGTGTGTGTGTGTGTGTGTGTGCACATGCGCCTTTTTGTGCTTCCTAACTCTACTGTAGGTATCTATTCCACTTCCACAAGTTTCTAGAAATGCAGTCTCAAGAAAGGACATTTGAGACATCTGAATTCTGTTGTGTATTTACTGCCCTCTTGTGCATCTCCCTCCACGTGCAGCTGTCTCTCAGTGATGACGAAGTGTTGGTTTCAGCAAAGCCCCCTCTATCACAAAATACTCAAACCTTCATATGGCAAGGCGCCTTTGGAAACTGGTGTGGGTTCTTCACATAGCATACAGGTGCCCGCACGGGTGTTAACTCGTTTCAGCAGGACTCCTGACTCACGGTGTGAACACCGTGTATGTTTGCTCTACTGTGCAGCTTAAAATGCTGACAAGATTCAAAGGCCTTAAGGTATTCCGTGCAGACTCAATTTTTCTTTCAACCTGTTTACTTGAATCTAAGGAAACAGAGGTCTGGCTGAAACATCGGGTAACATATTTAAGAGAAGAATTTCGAAGCTGTATACTATTGCCAAGAGACTTTTTTTTTAATTCCCCAAGAAAACATCTGACACATACACACACACACAAATATTTTAAGCTTCATTCACAAGAAAAATAAATCCCTTGCAGGCAGATCAAAGAAACCACTGATAAATGAGAAATTGTACTTTGCCCAAGCCAGATTAATTCAGGGAGAATCATCTTATAAGCGTTCTGTGGTTTCCACATGATTTGGCATGGAGGAAATGGCCAGTCAGAAGTGGATCTCATGCATGCTCAAGCATACAGGATGCTCATGGTCCAGAGGCCAGTACTAGCCGTTACCTTTCTAAGTCCTTGTTTTTTGAATTCTCATCCTTTACCTGACTTCTGTCCCTCCCATCCTGCTCAGAGCAGAGCACACAGGGCAGAATTCAAGCACTATATGGCTATGTCCAGCTGGAGGTCAACAGTGGCTCCTCCGGACCTGGCCCTCTATATCTTGCTAACTGATCTACAGTCAGGGAGCTCAGTCTTGTTGATTTCAGATAGAAACTATTGATCAGTGAAACAATGCCCCAGCAATTAATCATCGAATAATTATTCATGAGGCACCTTGAATTTGTCTTCTATTCCTTGGGACCTGTGGAATCCCCTTTATCTGCCCTATAACTGATGCTATTGTGGTTGGGAAGATGCCCTGTTTAATATGTATTAGATATGAAACAATGAGCCAGCCATGCAAATCAATATTTTTAATACAGGGGATGTTGTCGCGATAAAACTTGCTCTTAGACTCACAGAATAGGAAAATCCATAAGGATATGAATTATTTAGGAGGGTTTCAGTCTAAAAGGAGACTAAATGAATGAAATGAGACTAGAGGCATTGAGGGCTAAAAAATGCACAAATCTACTGAGGCAATGTTCTGGAACGTGGCAGCAAAACAGAGTAGAAAAGCTTTTTTTGTGGTGTCCTAGTTGGCTTTACGTTGCTGTGATAAAATAATAACCAAAAGCAACTTGGGAAGGAAAAGGTGTATTTGACTGATAGGTCTATCATCAAGGTACACCCGAGTGGAACTCCAGGCAGGAACCTGGAGGCAGGAACTAAAGCAGAGAGCATGGACGAGTGCTGCTCACTGTCTTGCTCCCCTGCGCTTGCTCAGCAAGGTCTCTAATACAACCCAGGCCTGTCTGCACTGAGGGAACACTGCCCACAGTGGGTTTGGCTCTCCTCCATCACTTAGCAATTTTCAGAATAGTCCCACGGATGTGTAATAGGAAAATCTGGTGGAGGCATTTTCTCAACTGAAGTTCCCTCACCCCAGGCATTTCTATTGGACAACTGAAAGTAGCCATCACCTACGAGAAATGAGACAGAAGGAGAATATAGGACCATCCTCCACCCTGGGAATCGTGCCTGGTATTTCCCGACTCTTCTGTAGGTGCTTTGAGATTTCTATGCATCCCACACATTTTGCTTACTTCTCATTATGTTTCCTCATTTTACATTCATCACCCAGGAAACATTTGCGGAGTGCTTGCCTTGGGCTGCGGCTGTCCCCAGGTACCAAGTTAGAAGAATGGATTTTGCAGTCTAATACGCTTCAAGTTGGTATCTTCCGATGACTAACTGAGCAATTCCTGACAGCCTTCTGCTTCTATGGGTAGTTGCACAGCTACAGATTCAACCAATTATGAAGCAAAAATAATTTTTAAAACGTACACCTATACTAAATATGTGCAAAATTTGAGAAAGATTGTTCCTTAAGCCGCAGTGCAGCAGCTGCTTGCATGGCATTGGCGTTGTGTTAACTTTTACATGAATCATCTAGAGGTGGTTTAGGCTCATAGGAGGCTGTACAAGCTCAAAGAAAATGCTATAGCAGCTTATACAAGGACAATCACCCACGTGTTTTAGTGTCCATGTGGGGGCCTCAAAGCAATCCCCCACATATACCGACAGATGGGCTAATGGCTACATGTAATTTCTCAAAGCACCAATTAAACCTTATTTGCTGGTGACAAAAATTCACCAATCTTCCTTCACCCACATCAGTATTGCTTTATGGAATTATGCCTCTGTTTTCCATGAAGTTTTGGGATGTGTTCACTGGAGACTGTTTGCCATTTTGAATCACAAGATGACAGCATTCCCCTAGAAGCTCATGGAACATTTCAATTCTTATCTTCCCCTTAGCCTTGAACTTGCCTTTGAGTCCATGAATTATTCACGTTTCTCTGCTCCCCCATACACAATTCTTGTTGGCTATTTAAGGTAATGGGTCTCAGAGTGTTTTGCCAATGGCTGGAGACCCTGTGAAATACAAATGATCTTTCCCCTGGGACAGCCAGTGAACCCTCCGGAGTACAGGCTGCCATCACCACGCTGCCTGGTAAGGTCTCATGACCTAAGTGCTCACATCTCTTAAAGGCCAGTGGGAGGCGGGAGAATGGGGGACATGATGTGATCAGTACCTGGGGACATAAAAGAGATTCTGGATGTTCTTGATGCATAGAGGAAAGGGGATTTACCCAGCTAGGGGACTAGGGAATAATCCCGTGAAAGGGACAGCTATGTGGCAGGATAAAGGACACAGAAGGTCTAGAACCTGGGAGGGAAGAGTGCCATGGTAGAGTGGGGGAAGGAGAAGACCTTTTTCTTAAGCGACACACCTGGAGAGCTGGAAGGAACGGCACGGAGCACCCTCGAGGGATGGAAATAGCTTGGTTGTCCCTTATACAACTGGATTCAGAATCTGCAGAACTTCCTAAATTAGGCTAAGGAATTTGCAGCCTACATTAAGAGCAGGGGAGAATCACAGGAGAGAGATTCTCTGCTGCAGAAGGAACAAGGCTTTGTGTTTAGCTCATATCATACCTGTGTAACCTAGTAATCCCCTCCTCCACTCCCAGCGCTTATACTGGAGGTCCTCAGGCTGGGTAGTCAAAAGAGCATCGTTAAAATAGCAAATCCACACGGCGTTCTTGGGCTGAAATCAATTACAGAAGAAACCAGTTCTGGTCTTTTTATAATATGAATGGAAGAACACACAATCTTCTATAAGAAATACTATAGTGTTAACTGCTAGCCTGGTCAGCTCTGTAACTCAGAAAACCTTGTGCCTCAGAAAACCCCGTTAGCTCGGCAGATCTCCGGGAATATAGAAAGACACTCTGCGAGAGTGATAGCAAGGGGATGCTGTATGGTGTTAGTCTTTAGGAAGCAGACTCTTCACACGCCCACACACGTGTGCGCACGCAACTACACACACACACTGACTGGCTTCCAGTGGTGCTTGTAACTTGTCCCTTTGGCCACAGGAAAAGAAGTACCCCATGACCTCACCCTCATCACCCCTAGAAGACCTCAAGGCAGCATTAATAACCCATCATGGACATGCCCGTGGGTCCTCACCTCTTTCCATAAGGATCACAGGCGTATTGCACCAAGCAAGCCTTCGTTAGCTCGCTTATTCCTTTAAAAGTCCTAACACTTCCAAAGCATTCACATTCTTAAGAACTGGAGCTTGGGGATTCACAGTTCAGTCCGCAAGCCTCACTACCCACGGCTCTCCTGGGACAATGCTCGCCTGTTCTCCTGAGATCAGGGCAGGAGATGTAGGAAAGCCATCGGTTCCTTCTGGGGCTTAATTAACAGCCAAATTAATAATAATTAACCTAACTTGAGTATTTATTGTCCACTAGACACTAACTAGGCTAAGAAGCAGAATCTTGGCGGCCAATGAGGTGGACTGGGGCAACCTAAGGGGGTTGATGTAGTTAGTAACTAACCAGAAAGCTGTGGGATCATTTGAGTGATGCAGCTCAGTGGGTCTGATCCTTCTTATGGAATCTGGAGTTCCTGAAAGCCTTCCTGCTCCAGCTTTCCACTGCAGGCAGCTCAGGACCTCTCTAGGCAGGGAGCTCCCACCCTGTCTGTGAGCCCTGGTCTCTGAGAGTAGAAGTCCTTGGTAGTGAAGGTCAGACCTACGCCTGAGTTCCTGCAGACTCAGGGCTCACTAGCGCCATAGTGTTTGGGAAGGGGTGTCTGCAATCTCCAGAGAACTGGAAGAGGACCCTAAGCACCACATGAGGAGGAAGGGTTGGAGGATAGCACCAATGCCTTCCATGTGCCGGACAAACCGCTCAGTGGCAGAAATAATGACTTTGAAATAGGGGCCATTTGGGGAAGGTGACTGAGGGGATTTGAGACCCTCAGCCTACACCTGAACCTTTGATATCATGGATGTGCAACAGAAGATTCAGATTACAGAAGAAATAATTGTCAAGCACAGCAACTTGATTCCAAGACAAATTGTTACCAATAAATACAGTTAAGGAGCCACCTCCAGCTCCAAGGCTTCGGCATTTGTGGGTGTTTAAACCTGTTTTTCCAAGCAACACAGTCCACACAAATCCCACTGGTCACACCTTCAGTTAAGGTCTTTGCCGTCAAACTGCTTGACACCAAGAGTTGTCAGTCTGGCGTGGCTGAAAGAAATTGAACACTTCCGAAAGGTCAGCATAAATGCTGCCCGGATGGTTTCTTCAGTGCACCTGGGGGTCAGCGCTCTGGACGAAGTTCCCCAGACCTTCAGTGCTGCTTCCTGCTCTGCATCCGGACGGACTTCCACCCAGCAGCCTTCCCCAAACACACCACCTCAAGTCAATAAAGACTTCTTAGTTCACGCTAAAGCACCACTCCCTTCCTCAAGGAATGCTTGTAGTTCCGATTTTATGGGATTTTATTTTATTTTATGGGATGCTTAAATTACTTTGCTTGCTCATTAATTCAGAGACTTACGGCCTCAAGATCCCAAATCCAACAGACTCAAAGCTTGAAGCCAATTGTGCCCATATTTCTTTTTTACTGAAGGTCTCATGTGCAGAAATATTAGTTAAAAGAGACTTGTAAGTACTGTAAGCCTATCTCAGAAATAGTGCATCGATTTAAGTGTAGTTAATATATAGAATTTGAAACAATAAGAACCTGTATAAAAAGCCATCTGGGGAAACTACAGTGAAATTTAAGGCTGAGAACTACAGAGACTAGAGCAAGAACAGGACACGGAGAACCTGGAACTTTCTAGAAGTCCATGCTGGGATTGGGAATTGTCGGGTTGTTTGGGGTTCTTTTAGAATTATTAATAGAACTTATTTGTTGAAGGGTTTTCAGTTCAGAGGGAAAAACTGAAGTATGGCAAGTTCCCACATATCCTGCCATACCCAGCCACTCCCTCTTTTCTCTGTTACTAACTCTGGGATGGCACATTCACACAGCTGGAGAGCCAATATTCATGCGTTAGTATATTGACTGAGGCCCAGAGTTGGTATTGTGTTAGACAACCTGTGGGATTTTGGCAAATGAATATTACATGTACCCATCCTTAAAGGTCCTATAGAATAGATTCTATGCCCTAAAATTGCCCCACATTCTTAGACTTTCTTCCTTTGAATTCTTCAAGAAGTTTTGGAGTTTATCATTTTATATTTAAGTAGATGACGCGAATTTGTCAGTATTTCCCTCTTGCTAGTGAGTTTTATATTTTGATGTTGTCTTCTTACTTATTCACATCTCCCCTCTAGCACCGGGACCTCCCCTGGGCCTATCTTACAGGAGAGGTCTGCGGCAGAAACCCCAGTTTTCCTCAGGAGTCTCTCCGTCTCCCTTCCACGTCTAGGGACACCTGCGCTGGGTGCAGTGTCTGAGCTGGGAGGTTTTCCCCTTTCAGTTCTGTGAGAATCCCCTCTTTCTCTGTCGGGCAATTTGGGATATCTTAGTGTGTGTGTGTGTGTGTGTGTGTGTGTGTGTGTGAGAGAGAGAGAGAGAGAGAGAGAGAGAGAGAGAGAGAGAGAGAGAGAGAGAAGAGGAGGGGAGGGAGAGAGGGAGAGGGACAGCATGTGTGTGTGAGAGAGAGTGTGTGATGTGTGTGAGTTTGAGTGTGTGTATGCTAGTTTGTATGTCTTTGTGTGTGTGTGTGTGTGTGTGTGTGCGCGCGCGCGGGCACGTGTCTTTCTTTTCTCTTGCTACCTTGAAAATCTTTTCTCTATTTTTCATCTTTTAGGGTTTTGTTGCAGTCCGGGGAAGCCCTGGCAGAGCTAAATGTGACCCGGGATTTTTGAGCTCCCTGTATTTCGATATTTCATATCTTTCTGTGGGTTAAGAGGCACCCATTGTCATCTCTGTAAGTAAGCAGTTTGCTCCTCGACCATCTTCAAATATTCCTACTATCACTCACCCAATGTTCGTTTCCTGAAAGTGTCTGGAAGTTCTCACAAGCTTTCCTTGCTTACTTTTATTCTTATTTGTCTGTTTTTCTCTGCGGACAATGCATCTCCAAACAGCCTGTATGTGATTGCACTATTCTTCCTTTTGGTCATCTGTCATGTCCTTCATTTTACTGATTGTAGTTTTCAGCTCAAAATTTTCTGTTAGTTTTTTTAACCATTGTTCCCACCAGTGCTGATTGCTTTTTTGGTCAACTTGATATAAGCCAGAGCCATCTGAGAAGCAGGAACAACAATAAAGAAAACGTCCCCATCAGATTGGCCGTGTACTTGTAAGTGGATCGTTCTCTTGATTGATATGGGAGGATTCAGCCCACCGTGGGGGATGCCTCCCTGGGGTCGGTGGTCCTGGGTGCTACAAGAAAGCAGGTTGAACAAGCTATTGGGAACCAGTTAGGAAGCAGCGTTTCTCCATGGCTTCAGTTCTTGCCTCCAGATTCTTTCTTGAGTTTCTGCCTTGGCTTCCGTCAATGAGGGCCTGTGATGTAGATGTCAGACAAATAAACCCTTTCCTCCCCAGGCTGTGGTTGGTGAAGATTTTTATCAGAGCCGTAGAAACCTCTTTGTCCCAGTTCTCTGTAGGAACAGTGAATCGTTTATTTGTATGTATCTATATATGTATGCATGTATGTGTATATACACATATATATATTTAAAACCCGCTCTTCTTGAAGCCTATTTACTGTTCTAGAGGCCGAGGGACCTGGGAGACGGGAGCTGATGAGTGAAGTCGACTGAAGGTTCACGCCATAGCCAACTTTATTTAGAGCATCAAACCATTTATACAAGTAAGATCATAGAATAGCATTCCTATGAGTTCAGGCTGTAACAATAGCATGTGGCAGTGGGTCATTGGAACCACACCCCCTTCTATCTGCTGCCCCTGGGAGAGGCACAAAAACGCATTCCAGTAACAATCTCCTGCTTTTGAAGAAACTGAGGCCACAAGAGTCTTGTCCTGTTTCCTTGGAGTTTTCTCACAAGCCCTCAGAATCCTCCTCACACGGCTCCATTCCTGGACCGTGTTCTGACAGAAGCCTACCGAGTTTTCTTTAAGATGTATATTTAAAACTCTTTTTTTCAGCCTTTACCCATGCTGTGGCCATCTGCTCAGCTTTCGTTACCTGATTCTGACCATCAGGTGAGGCTATGGTTTCCTGAAGATGCTTGTTGCCATGTGATGTCACCTGGGAACCGAAGGAGTCGTCATGACTTCAAGCCCATCTTTCCGGAAGTCATAAACAGGCAACTTATTTTTCTCTGAGTCTGTGCCTGCCACTACCACATCATCACACACAGTACTCTGTACCAAGAGTTTTGTGAGTGTGATGTTTGTGTATTCCTATTATTTTAGTTGTACGGGGTTAGTCCCAAATGGGTAGGCAGGTGTGTCTTATAGGAAGGAGGGTACCTGAAAAAGCTTTTCTCTCCCTTCAAGTCTCTTCACTGAATTTCAAACCCTCCAATTCACCCTTTCTTAGTCAATTCTTGTACCTCTGTCTCCAAGAGCACCTTCTTTTCACATTGCCCTAACAAAATGCCAAGCAGAAACAAGTTGAATGAGGAGATTTGCTTTGGTTCTTGGTTTGGAGGTGGGAGGATTCAAAGCATAGTCACGTGGTTTCCCTCTACCCTGACATTGTAGCGGCAGGAGGGAAAACTATTTCCCCGTGGCCAGCCAGGACAGAGAAAGGCAGATTCCCACTGCCCCCCCCCCTTTTCCTCCTGTTATTCTATGCAGTCATCATACCATGGAAAGTTCCACCATAGCCAAAGTGTGACTCCCCCATGCATTACTGTGGAAATGCCCACACAGGCTCACCACGGCTGTGCCCTGACAACCTTCTGGGTGACTTTAAATCCATCAAGCTGGTGATGAAGGTCAATCATTGGCTCTGATCTTAACGCTAGAAATTAGCCTTGACTTCCCAATACTCTTTGTGACCTCTTTTTATTGTCCGCCTTGCCCTAGAATTTTTTCCCACTGGATGTTTTTGTTTTGTCTATGTGGCAGCATGAATGGGATCGTTATTTTTCACTGAGAAGTGAAATTCCATTGTCTGTGTAAAGGTGTTATTCCATAGCTCATTCTCCTATGGAAGAATTTAGGTTTGTTTTGTGTTGGGGGCTCCAACACATAAGATGGCTGTGAAAATTCATGAACATGTCATTATTAGATATGTTTGTAAGTAAAGATTGATACGTAAGGGATGTAGAGATGGTTCAGCAGTTAAGAGCACTGGCTGTTCTTATATAAAAAAAAAAAAAAACTTGGGTTCAATACCCAGCACTGACTTGGTGGCTCATAACCATCTGTAACTCCAGTTCCAGAGGATCTGACGCCCTCTTCTGACCTCCACAGGCACTGAACACACATAGTGTATAGACAAGCTTGCAGGGAAAATAATCATACACATAAAAATTAAAAACTTAAGCAAAAAGGAAAATACAATTATAAGTAAGTCTAATGAATAATGAAAACAGGAACACTTGAAATCAAATTACACCAAAAGCATTTCATAGTGAAACTTGTGACTGTAGCAAAACAGTGCTTTGAAGGAGATTAGTAGCCCACCGTGTTATCATTTATCATGGCGACCACAAATGGAAACCTTAAGTTAAAAAAGAAATTAACAAATTAGGACTTAGCACTTGGCACGAGGGAGCGGTGTATAATTTATCCTTTGGCCATATAACTTTCAACTTTAATAAAAATACATGAAGCAGCCATTTGCCATTTTCAGCCAGTGGACAACAGGTAGCTGGAGAGCCGTGTCTTTGAGAGCAAAGACATACACAACGTAAGCATCCCACCCCCATCGTTTACCTTAGACTCTTGTTTGGGAGACTCCAGATTTCAGCACAAAACAGCTTGTCATGCCTTGTTACAGTCTGGATCTTCAGTGTCCGCAGTGCTTTTGTGTTGATGGCTTAGTATCCATCTGAGGGCACTGCTCAGGGAGGTGGTGGGATCTGGGAAGCCTAGCCGGAGGATGGAGATCACTTGGGCTTGTGTTTGACCTTTATATTGGAGCCCTGGCTCCTCCCTCCCTCATCTTGGTTTCTGCTTACCATGAAGGGTGCAACCTTGTCCTGCACGTGTGTGCACGTGTGTGTGTGTGTGTGTGTGTGTTCCTGTGTGTGTGCGTGCTAGGAGCCGCTTTGCCACAGGCCCACAATATGGGATGAAGCACACCCAGAACCTCTGAAACTATGAACCAAAGCAAATCCTTCCCCCTGTGGTGGTTTGGATGAGAATGCCACACTCACCTACAAGCCTCAGGATTTGATCAGTTGATTCCCAGTTGGGGGAGCTGTTTGGGAGGTTCAGGCAGTGCAGTTTTGCTGGTGAAGTGTGCCCCTGGGGCCCAGAAGGGGACACTTTGAGATCACATAGCCTCACCCTACTTCCAATGCCCTGTCTCTCTACTTCGAGCTTGCATTTGAACAGGTGAACTTGCAGCTTTCTGCTCCCATGACCATGCCTGCCACCTGCCGCCATGATGGCCTCTTATCCCCCTGGACCCTATAAGCCCAAATAAACTCTTTTGTGAACTGCTTCCTGTCATGGAGTTTTGTCACCGCAATAGAGAAATTGACTTCAGCAAATACTTTGCTATAGTAATGGACAGGTGCCATATTAGTTATCTGAGGCAGTGTAGTGACAGGGAGTAAGAAAAACCCATCCACCTTCAGTGCTACCGGCGTAGCAGGCCACTTAAACTGGCTGTCACATTATGAGCCTCAGAAATTTGCATCGACATCCCATTAAGACTTTAAACACACATCAGTTTGAGTATATGTATTATGAGATTGAAATTATGAGAGAGTTTGCACAGCATTTTAAACCACCATCATAAATTTATGCACATAAAGCCCATTATGATTTCTCTAAAGAATTCGCATCTTCTTGTCTGCCTGTCTGGTTTTGTTTTCCACACTGTCCTTGTAGAATCATCTCCCCCAGGGTTTGAAGGAAATAATTTAACAGTTCTTTCAGAAATAAATCTTGCTAGTAGACCTCCCATTTTCTAAATTTATGGAGCTTTTACTTTTACCCCTGCACCATCACTGCACAGAATGCTGACGGAGGCCGGCTTCTTTTGTCTCACGTTCTCATTTCATGAAGTCCACTGGCTTTTAACCTCCGTCATGGTCACTGGGAATGTTGCGCAGAAGTAGCTGTAGTGTTTTCTTTCTCTGGGTCAGCTTAAAAGAACAATTTTTGTCTTTAGTTTAGGGTTTTAGCTATCTTTTTAGGATGCTTTTCACAATAGAGTACGCTTCCCGGCAACATGTAATGTTTTTAAGGCTGGCAAATTCTCAGTCATTATCATTTAAAACATTTTCTCTGATTTTTTTTCTCAGTTTCTTCCTTTTAAGACTCCATTTGTTACCACATTAGAGTTTCTCCTTCAAGCCCCTTTGCTTCTTAACCACTTATATTCCTCCCCCACTTCTCTTAATCAAAGGCTGGTTCAATTTTCCTGGCATTCCCTCTCTTTGGGTGTGTATGACCAGCTACTGTGCACATTCATTGCGTTTAATGCAATTTAAGACTCATGTCTCTTTTAATTCCCAGTATTTCCTTTTTGATGCATTTATAGCTCCTGCTCTGCCTCAATCTGACTGTTCTGTTCAGACTGGCTGGCCTCATCTTCTGTGGTCCCGTGCAGTTTATCCTCATCCCACTGTGCTGGTTCTGTGGTCCCATGCACAGTTTATCCTCATCCCACTGTGCTGGTTCTGTGGTCCCGTGCACAGTTTATCTTCTCACCTATGTGGCTTTTCTGTTTCTAAGCCACATCCCATTTGAGCCCTTTAGACCCAAGTGGAAACCTTCGTTTGTTCCTTCAGTAGAGTGTGCCTTCTTCTGAGGACAATTCTGCCCTTTCCCTCTCCGGTGTTCCCGTGAGACAGAAACACAGTTCTTCAGATATACATGCACCTTCACTCAGCTATAGATAATAGATAACTTTATGTACCTTGGACAATTCTAGATACTTACAATGTGCTTTGTATCCATATCATCCTTGCCATCTATATCTATATCCATCTACCTACCTTTCTCTCTATCATCTATGTATGTATGTATGTATGTATGTATGTATGTATGTATCTATCTATCTATCATCATCTATTTATCTACCTATCTTCTACCTATCTATCTTTCTATCAATCATCGATCTAATTATAAATTAATTCCTTTCAAAAATTAAAGCAAAATTAGTGGATATAAGTATGCAGGCTGTTCAGCAGAATGTCTTAAGTTTGGAATTACAGGTTCAAAGAAGCATTCATTAAGAAGATTGTAGTTGAGAAGGGGGAGGAGCCAGGCACGTGGACGGGGAGGATGGACTTCCAGGTAGGAGAAGCAGCAGATGTGATGACCCTGAGGTAGTAGCATGCTTGGCACAAAGAGAACAACACAGTTGGAGGGGAAGGAGCACGGAGGAGAGTGGCTGGAAATGAGGTCAGAAAAGAAAGACAATCAAATCCTTAGGGCTGTATAGGCAACTTAAGGATGTTGCGTTTCGTTCTGCATCAGATGGGCAGGCCTTGGAGATTGCGTGCTAAGATGTACCTTATCTGACTTAGGATCTGACAGCGCCACTCTAGAGCCTGTGTTAGGACTAAACTGCCAGGAGAGCGCAGGGACAAAGCTGGCAGGTCAGTCAGAAGATGACAGCTGTATTCCAGGAGACACAGAACAGCAGCCTTGAGCACCATGACACCAGGGAATCTCAGCGGAAGCAATCCGATTCCGGATGTGGTCTGAACGCTAAGCTGACAGGACATGCTGATGGATGGGCTGTGGGATGAGACCGGCGACAGAGGATCCAAGATGGCTCCGAGGTTCTGAGCAGTCAGCAGGGTGGACTTTTTGAGATGCCAAAGTCTGCTGGAGGAGCAGATATTGCCATGGGGGAGGATGAGCAATGATAAATTTTGAGCATGCATCTGAGACATTTATTAGATGTCTAAATAGAGATGCCAAATAATTAGTCAGATATATGGATGGGAAGTTCAAGGAGAGGTCTGGCCTGCAGAAATGAACTGGGAGGCACCCGTACACGTGGAACTGGTTGGAATTATCTTGTGGTTGGATGGATTAACTGGTTGAGGGCTGTGGGGGCTGTGAGGACTAAAATCTTGACCTTTCCAACCTCAAGGATTTGGGGCACAGGGATAGGTCAAAGAGTCTGAGGCTGAACAGTTTTAGTTATGAGAAAGAAACCTGACAATTTCAGGTAGCTAACAGGTCAGAAGAGACGATTCATGACTCCAGTGAAGGTAGCTGCATGGCCATGGGTGACGAGGGCTAAGATTGGGCTCGATTGGAGAGTGCTTCAGAGAACACAGGAGAAGTGAAAGCCGACAGCGAATCTAAATGAGCTGCAAAACTCGGCATGCTTTAAAGAAACGCAAAGAAACGAAATGCTCTTTGGCGGAAATGTAAGCGTGAGAGGCAGCTCTGCCTCTTAGGACCAGAAATTATGGAACGTTCTAAGGGGGCGAGAAGGGGCATTTTTGAAGTGATGTCACGGGAGGAGGTTGATCGAGTTGTCACTAGGAATGCAGATGGTTAATTCATAACAGGAGGGTGAGCGAGCAGGTCTGGAGATAGGTGCTGATGGAAGTCCATAGAATGTTCCCTTGACCTGCTGAGAGCTGGACTCTGCCGCCAGGGAAGATGACAGCGCTGCCCGCTCTGTCAACTTGTCACAACCTAGAGTTATCCAGGAAGCAGCTCTCAGATGGGCTTGTCTAGATTAGGTCTTATGTGCATATGTATGGGGGATCACCTTAACCAGTGGGCACACCCACCAAGTGTGGGTGGCACCATTTTCAGTGCAGAGAGTCCCAGACTGTGTAATAGTAGAAGCAGCTGTCTGGGCAGCATGTATGCCGCTTGTCCATAGCGCTTTGCTCTTGATGGTGGATTTAATAAGACAAGTTCTCTCAAGGTCCCACCACTATGACCCCCCCCCAGCCATGATGGACTGTAACCCGAAACTATGAGCCCAACCAACCTCTCCCCTCAGTTGATTTAGTCAGAGGTTTTTAATCTCAGTGGCAAAAAACAAAGATGGAGACTAAGTCCCCTCCCTCAACCATAAGTACTATAGACTCTGAACACTTATGCTATCGGCCAGAGGAAGAGAAAGTTCTCCTAGACGGGTTCTGTTAGTGTTTGGAACTTCAAGTGCGGTGTGTTTAACTCTTTGTTTGGAAGAAGGTTCCTACTGGGATGAAATCCAGGAGGAATGGGTACGTTTGACTGCTTAGGGTCTGTGATGAAAGATGACGCTAACTGGGTTCTGTTCTTTGGAAGGAGAAGATTGGCGGAAACTGAAGTTGGTTTTCACTGTGGCTCTTAGGACACTAGGAGAAGTCAGGCTAACGAACTGGAGATTAATAATACTGCTTTTGTTCTTAATACAAATTTAAGCCTTGACTTCATTATCAGAATGTTTGCAGAAAGGCGTTCTATGATCGCGATGTATGAAAGTATATATTTTTTCGTGGTTCTGAAATAGACTCCCCCCACCCCAAGTTACCGCATGGCTGTTTAGGATGTCCCAGAGTGTTGTGTCACTGGCAGGACAGATGGGACATAGGGATATAAGCTAATGTGAAAAGAAGTGGGATCGTATCAGATTCGTGGGCATTGATTTAAAAAAAACTTCTAATGAAAAATTTAGTTTTCCTCTTATGAAATAAAGTTGGAGTGTGAGTAAATTATTTCTGCCCTCTTTTATCCTTCATCTAATTTACTTTGTAATTTCTCATACCTACCCCATGTCCTTACACCACAGACATTCAATACATTTTATAAATGAATGAGTCTATTCTGATTTTAAGCTTTCAAGTCTCTTCTCTTTCATTCTTATTATTGCTTGATCATAATATAGCATTTTCAGGGATCTTCTAAAGATAAAGATTTTAAGATTGGCAACATAAAACCTAAATCTTACTTGAAGGACAAATTGAGTGTTGAGAGTCCAAATCAATTTGCATGATTGAATTGATGCATACATTGAAGCTTTAGTCATAGGACAGTGAATCTAAATAATTTATAGCAAGACATTGGGATGCGACTCAGAAGTAAAGGTTAGTCTAACACACACAATGCCTGACTTTGAGTTCAAGCACTGAGAAATGTAAATAAAATAAAGTTGTATAAAATTTCAATGGACCTAGTGATGACTAGGTAGCCCATGGATGAAGTGAGGGGGGAAGAAGGCAAGGGTGGAAAGAAGGAAGGAAGGACAGACTAGAGGGTAGGAACTGGAGGACATTTTTATAATGTTATTTTATGTGTAAGTGTGTGTGTGCATCACCAGTGTGGATGAACCTGTGGAGGACAGTATAGGGCAAAGGACCCTCTGGAATTGGAGGCACAGGCTCTTCAAGAGCAGCCAGTGTTCTGAACTGCTGAGCCGTCTTTCCAGCCCCATAACGGGAAGAATTTCAGCTTGAATTATTTAGATTCGTTGTCAGAATGCTTCCTAAACACAGATTTTCCTTCCTTTCTTTCTCTCTCTCTCCCTCCCTTCCTTCCTTCCTTTCTCTTTGTCTTTCTTTTCCTTCTTTCTTTTCTTGTCTTTTCTTTCTTCCCTTGCCTTCCTTCTTTCTTTCCTTCTTTCCTTCCCTCCTTCCTTTTTTTTCTTTCTCTTTAGTACTGGCTGTTTTATTAAAACAAAAACCCTAACTTTTCTGCACACACAAAGTGCTGTCCACTTGGCACTTCCTGTGGCATGTGCTCAGTCTCTTGCCAGCTCTCAGATGTGTCCGGGACTGCTGAGCTTGACATGTCTTCCTCTGTTTCCTCACCCGTTCTGACCTAGCCTCGAAGGAAAGCTCTTTCTTTGATGTGCAATCAAGAACAGAGATGATCTCCACTTGCAAAAGCTAATTAATAAATTATAGAAATAATTGAAAAGCAACCAAAATCCTTGAATCATAAACGGGGGAGGATGGCTTTCCGGTTCAGTCCTTCAGCACTAGGTTAACGGATGCAGCTCAGAATGGCAGACTGAGGACTTAGGAAAAGTTGATCCTCTAGAAAAGCAGCCAGAACATGCACGAAAGCAGCAAAATCTATTTTTTCCCCGAAGTCTGGAATTAACCAAGGCACTGCAAAACTACCAGGGGCTTGTGGTGGAGTCAAGCATCAGCGTGTGGGTGAACTGGGGAGCCTAACGGTTTTCACTTCCTTAATCCCAGCAGCCCTTTCCCTGTTCCCCTGTGACCTTGAGAGCCAAACTTTGATGCTGAAAACTATTTGCCTCACAGCCCCAGGAAGGCACGAATGCCTCTGAGCTCCCCCAAGCCCCATCTCACAGGATTGTCTCTACTTGACCTGATTGGCAGCTCCCTTCAAAGCTCTTTTCCTAGCTGTCTTTATTTGATCTCCCTCAGAATTGGTTCTGTGCAAACAGTTTCATACCCGAGGCATATTTCAAAAACAACCGGAGCCGCCTAAGGGGAAAAGGCATTTGGACAGAAGAAAGGACTGGAATCTCTCTTTTAAAAATGAGATTTATTTTATTTTATTTTCAGTTATGTGTATGGGTGTTTGTCTTTGTGTAACAGCATGCACATGAGTGCAGGTCCCTGTAGGAGTAGGAAACCAAAAAAAGAAAAAGAAAAAAAAAAGCATTGGATCCCACGGAGCTGGAGACACAGGCATTTGTGAGCCCCAACATGGGTGCTGGGAACTAAACAAACTCCTCTGGAGGAGCAGAAGCATTCTTAATCATTGAGACATCTCTCCAGCCACTGTTTGAGAATCTTAAAAGGAAAAGAAAATTGAAGGACATGGTTGCTGTGAGGTCTGAAAAGCTCTGACACATTCCTGGGATTCAGACAGCCACGTTCAATGGCAGGGCTGTAAATGTCCCTAAGGATGACCTGAAGGGACCCAAGCATCTCACCTCTGGATGACTTGGAGTCTTTGGGCAGGCAGTAAATGATGGCCTAGATGGAGTTCTGAGAATGTGCTAGAATATGGACATTCCTTAATGTATACAAAAGTCTCCACAAAGAGTGGGGTCATTGTGTGTAAGGAGTTGTCCTTTGGACTCTTAGCTGATCATCAAGCTAATAGAACAAAGATCTCAGCGGCCACATGGCAGAGAGCAGAGACTTGAAAGAATGACCCCTGACACACACACAAACAAGCAGCCACAACATGAAACCCCAGGACAGGAGAGATCTCACATCCCAAGTTTATCAAATGTTTGTTTTTACACACACACACACACAAACACACAAAACATGCAAAGAAATTCAGGAAGATAACGCATGCATATGGGGGAAACGGGTATCACTAAAAGCCGTTCCCAGAGAAGCCTAGACTTATTAGAAACATACTTTAAATAAACAACCATAAATATATTCAAAGTACTATAAGAAACCATAGTCAAGGAGTTAGACAAGTGTCAGAGCAACATTTACCAAGCAGTGAACATCTGTGGAGAAATGGGGACTTGAGAGAGGACACAAAGAGACATTTTGCAGTTTCCAGTAAAATAACTGAACTGAGAAGGCCACCAGATGGGCTTCACAGCAGTGTGAGATGACAGAAAGAAAACAAAACCAGAACTGAAAAAAATAATAATCGGCACAAGGTGGCCATTTATTGTGTTTTATAAGTCACGTGGTCATAAGGCTTCATGGTCTGCTGTTTCCAAACTGGAGACCCAGGGAAGTCAAGGTAAAATTCAATTGAGTCTGGGTCTGAGACTCTAAGGAGCCAGTGGATTGAATCTGAGACCAATGGTAGTAGAGACTGGAACTCTGAAGTCCAAGAATGGGAAAAATTTCCCAGTCCTAGAAAGACAACCCATGCTTCCCCCCATGTTTTGGTTCTATCTGGGCACTTGGAGGATTGAGCTGCCTCACCCTACCCCCACAGACCACCAGTCCGTAGCCTCTTTCAGAGCACACTTATAGGTGCAGGCAGAAATAATGGTTCACTAACTGTCTGGGTGTCCGTGGGTCCAGTCAAATTGGCAGATGAATAAAACATCAGAAGTGGATACTATTGATTGCCTTCCAGCATCCAGTGTATGTTTGGGTTTTCTCTCTCTTCACGGTTTCCTGCATGGACCTCTTGGGGAGCTGGTCCCCCAACACCTCAGCTCTGAGACTCAGCCTAATGAGGTCCACGCTGCACATTAACCTTGTGTTGAGAGGCATGGAAATACCCATACTGCCTGAGACCCTTTGCAGGAGAATCTATTGTCATTGGCCTGGAGCAGAACCCAGGCGTTAGCACAATGTAAAAGGGGCTTTAGATGGCTGTGTTGGGCATGTTCTATGGGTTGACTAGGGACCTTCCAAATTCATACACAGAAATGCTAAGCTCCAGCACCCTACTTGAAGCTAGAGTAGTTTTAGGTATGACTAAGATGAGGGTCTACTGGAATGGGCTCTAAGCCAACCCAAATGGCATCTTCATTAAAAAAAAAAAAAGAGGATGGAGAGCTAGAGATAGCTCAGTGGTTAAGAGCTGCTCTTGCAGAGGACCTGGGTTCAATGTCCAGCATCCACATGGAGGCTCACAACCATCTGTAACTTCAGTTCCAAGGGATCCAGTATCCTCCCCTGGCTTCCGCAGGCACTGCAGACACGTGGTGCTCATGTCATCCAGGCAAAACTTGCATACATGTAAAAATAAGTAAATCTAAAAAGGGGAGTCATAAGCGTGCAAGAAGGAAAGAAAGGTGGATTCCCTCTGCTCTCCAAACCTGCGTCATGGCAAGCAAGCCCCCATGCTCACATACGCATGCATCACACACACACATGCATCACACACACGACACACTAAGAAAGGAAGAAATAAGAAAGAGAAAGGAGAAAGGAGGGATAGGGGACACCTCATGTAGTCACCTCCATCCTGGATATACTGCGTCTCCAGAAGTGGGAAGCGATAATTGGTGTGCAGGTCACACATCTAGGAAGCTTCATTTCACAGGCTTACAAGACAAGGACAGCCTCCAGGGTGGTCAGCCACTGGCTAAGTAAACTCTGAAGCCTAGGTATACGTCAACAGACACGTGACTAAATACCATCCTCGCCATACAAGCTACCAGTGGAACGCAAGGGTAGATACTAACTACCTAACTAACGGGAATGATGCTGTCCTGACCAAATAGCTCTGTGCTTGCTTCCTAGACAGTGTGTCACAATGGTAGAAGCCGCAGGGCTGTGGCACCTGCTCTGTCACTTGAGAATAAAAACAACATTAGAGGCAATGACAGCAAAGAACAGTGGGGGTGAGGGTGGGGGAGGAAGTGCCAAGTCAGGCTCCAGCCGTGCTGATTAAATACTTCAAATGATTTCTGTCTCTTTCTTCTTGTGCCAGATATTAATACCACAGCCGTTTATTTAAAAGTAACTAAGACTCCTGATTAAAATACTTATTTGATACCAAAACATGGAAATGTCCTCATTTCCATCTCCACGACCCAGAGACCCGTTCCGTTTACAAGCTACTGTGACTCGTTCCTTGGGTTGAAAATCTGTCTACCTTTTTCAGACCCAGGCCAGCTGGCCTTGGTGAGTTCCCGATAGAACATCCCCATTGTCTCAGTGTATGGGTGCACCCCTCGCGGTCCTGAGTTCCTTGCTCGTGCTCTCTCTCCTTCTGCTCCTGATTTGGACCTTGAGATTTCAGTCCAGTGCTCCAATGTGGGTCTCTGTCTCTGTCTCCTTTCATCGCCTGATGAAGGTTAATATTCAGGAGGATGCCTATAGGTTTTTCTTTGGGTTCTCCTTCTTATTTAGCTTCTCTAGGATCACTAATTATAGGCTCAATGTCCTTTATTTATGGCTAGAAACCAAATAAAAAAGCCTGGGATAAAACCGGACTCCCTGAACATAGCGGACAATGAGGACTACTGAGAACTCAAGAACAATGGCAATGGGTTTTTGATCCTACTGCGCGTACTGGCTTTGTGGGAGCCTAGGCAGTTTGGATGTTCACCTTACTAGACCTGGATGGTGGTGGGTGGTGGAAACTCCACTATGACAGCAAGTGCAGTGGTATTTTGGATGGAGTTTCTGTTCCTTACACAGGGAAAATTCTGCCCAATAAACAAAAATGAATTTTCTGAGTCTTGAAGTACTAAAACTTTCAGGATAATGTCCCTTTCTCCTGGGCACCAAATCATGTTGAAAGTCACGGCACGGCACACCCATACATGAATGCTTTATTTTCCAGACAGAAATTCTGTAGTTTTAAAAATACAAGGGCAGGTGCTAGGCAGCACTGCAAAACAAAACAAATGCAGAAATAGCTACAGCACAGAGAAACAACTCCCGGATGGCTTGGGAAGTCACACGGGCAGAGCAAAGACATGAAAGATGGATTTGGCTCCGGCAAGCGAAAGAGGAAGTCATACAGGCCACTTTGGGACTGAGCTCGGATCCTTCAGCTGTAGTTTAAAAACGGAATTCTTGGTCCCATGCCTGTTGCTACGCTCTGCTTTACTTCCTTCGTATAATGGATTGTTTATGAACCCTTCGGAATTCCTAATTGGTGGGTCAGACAGAATCCAGTTCTTACGGTTAACTTCTGGATGAACGGCCACCTGGCGGCACATGCCAGGGAGTCAAAATCAGGTTCCAAGGCTATGTCGAGATTTGGGTTTCAGCGGGTGCATCATTACTGTAGACATCTCCACACTCTTGGGGATTGGTAGGGAGACGCTCCTTTTAGGATTTGTTCTAAATTCCATATGGCATCCTTCCTCTCCACAGATGTTGCGTGGCCTGAACCACAGCCTGGGCCTGCGGTAGGATTCTTTCTTCTCCTTGGGGACACTCAAAGCTGGAAGCCATCAAATGGCTCAGAACAACATCTCAGCATGCATCTCACACAACTACTGCAGTTCAAGTTAAACCTCGGTTGATTTCGCAAAGGTCTATACCCGCATTCCATTGCATTAAGTTTTTATAAGGCAGCTGAATGCAATAGGGACCTGTGGGCAGGTACTGCCTCTTTTAATTGTTTGAGGGTGATGTTAAATTTTGTCATCTCCCCACAACTCCCCCCCCCTTTTTTTTACCTGAGAGGTAACCTCCTCTGCTAGTTCTTACTCACAGGCAAGCGAATACATTTGTGAATTTGTATGTCCATTTCAATTACAACTGCTAGACTTGGGAAATGGCCAGCGGGTCCTCTTGTGAGCTGTATCTGGGGAAGCCCACGTGCTTCCCGGCCTGCAGGTGCCCGACTTATTGGCTGGTAGGCCAAGCTCGAACCGTCTAATAGTCTAGACACTGCCCCCTCCCAAGTTGAGAGTGGGGAACCACTAGGAGTCTTCATGGCCGTTTAGCAATGACAGCATATTTTATCACAGTCTTGAGAGAATGTTTTCAAAGCCGGCATCTTCTTGGGGCCTCGTGGCTGATCCCGGCTTTGCAGAGTCCTTGGTTGTCTGTCCTAATCTGACTGGTGTCAGATAATCCCACAGAAACCCTGCTTTTGCAGTCACATAACACACTGTTTCTAGACTATGCCCACCTAAGGACCAGTCCAGGCAGACGTTACCTGGTGTTTAGCTGCATAATGGACCACGGCTCAGTCACTGTGTTTAGTTTAGCAACCCACACTCCTGGGGCTAAGTTCTACAGGCATTCAAGTGATGTCTACCACTCATAAAAGCGTGCTGAAACCTGGCGGGTCAGGAGTTTTTAAAGCCGTACTTTTCCTGTTTCCTTTGGCTATGAAAGCAATAATGAGCTCTGTTTGCTCACCCATTTGTAGTTGTTTGAGCCGTGAGAATCATAGAATACACATGCTCTCTCTACATAGCTCTGTGCATCCAAAGCAGAGCTTTGTGTATGCTAAGTTCACAATCTTCCATCCAGCCACATCTCCAGTGCCGCCGGTGGCCTTTTGATGACATCAGGACTTGACGGAAGCAATGGAAAGGGCACTTGGTTGTTTAGAGTTTGTCCATGGTTTGGATTCATCTCTCCCAAGCCTGTGTTCATAAATGCATGAGTAGCATTGTCCCCAAAGAAACCACATTTAAGAGTTAGATTTGAAAGAAGGACTAGGAATATTTTTATAACTGTTTTTTTGTTTGTTTGTTTGACCAAAGATTTAATGCTGTTGAAAAGGTTGGAAGGAACAGCCCATGGCTATGCTCCAGTGACCTACTACTGAGCCCGCTAGCTCTCTGGAGGACAAATGCTGCCCTCAAAGACTCTATAAGTAGAGTTCTTCAGGTGGGAACGGACTGGCCACTGCCGAGTAGACCAGGCGGCTTCTGTACCTGAGTTTCCTGCCGTGGCCCTGGTGGAAGACTGGAGGACAGAGAACAAAAACAAGCTAAGTGAATTAAGTTTCCAAATGACCTAGGAACATTTTTATCGTTGACCATATTTCTACGTCTTAAAAGATGCTATTAAAATGAGTACCATGAATCATTTCCTAATTCTTCCGTTAGTGTCCATGTGCCAGCACCCCTCGTGAATACAAGCGCCTCTGGGGTTTCCGCTCTTTGTTTTGGGTTTTCTCTTGCTTTTTGCATGTGTGTGCATGGAGTGGGGTTTGCTTATGTGTGTGGGGGGGGGTAGGGGTGTGGAAGCCAGAGGAAACCTTGAGAGCCATCTGTCTTGTTTTTTTTATAGACTTCAGATATTTTTTTATGCTTTTTATTGGCCTGGAGCTTGTGGATTAGGCGAGACTCGCTGGCCCGGGGACCTGCCTTATTTACTGCTACCGAGTGGAGAAGGGAAGCAGGTGACACTACCCTTGGCACTTTATTTTTGATGTGAGTTCTGGGGATCAAACTGATATGGCTGGAGTCATCCCCAGCTCTTCTGCTCTTGGTGTGATGTGGTCCGAAACCCCAGACTACATTAAACATAGCATGGCCCATGCATTCAACCTAATGGCTGTGATTGGCTGTTTAAAACTTTCCGAGGTGGGTCACGGATGGGCCTGCCAGGCCGTGACTGCGAGAATTACAGGAGATGCTAGTTCATATCTGACTATTGAGAACTTTCCTATCGCACTAAAATCTATGTCTCTGTGTCAGCTGTCTCCATCTCTCCGAATGTCAGGTCAGACTGAACTGGTTTCCTTCTTCCTCACGTCATTGGAGGTAGCTGCTGTGGCCTAAGTCATCTTCTCAATAGGTCATGTCTTCCCTTGCTTTGCCAAACTCCATGTGTGAAAATAAAACATGACCCCGGCAAGGCAGAAGCATGCATGGGCGGCCTGTTTATGTTGGGTTTCATGGTCTGAGTTGATGGGGGTGGCTGAGCAGGTCTCTTCCTCAGGGAACAGGTTCCACTGAAAAAGAGACATGGATTGCGGGACACGGAGTCCAAAGGGTTAACCATTACACCCCAGGAGCTGGTGCCTTTTCATGGGAAAAAGGTTTGCAGTTTTCTCTACTGAGCATGCTCCTGTCACCTCATTTCGTTCATCAAACATGGCGTCAGACCTGATGTGGGGTGCAGGTGTGGGCAGGAGCAGGCCATTATCTCCTTCTCTCTGGTGACTTGCTTCTTTGTCCTTAGTAGATTAACTGGTATTTACATCATAGTTTTCATCCCTACAGGATGTTTTGACTGGGATACAGGTCTTTCTCACCCAGGATGCTGTCAAAGCCATCTCTCCATGGTCACCTCTCACCACTGATGATCTCATGGGTACCTGCCCAGCCTCATAGAGCTGGCCCTACTGAGTTTCATCTTGTGAGTTAGGTCGCCAGGTCAGCCCATAGAGATTTCTGAGATGAAGTCTGCCACTTCGATGGCTGGGATGTTGGATGTTGATGTTCCCCAGAGATCAAGGCATGGAATTTTTGGTTCCCAGGATGGTGTTTCTTGGAGATGTGCTAGAATATGTAGGAATCTTACAGGAATACCTTAAGTCATAGGGAACATGCAAAGGAGATAATAAAATCTGACTTTCTCTTCTTTCTGTCTTTGGCTCTTCGGCCATGAGCTAGGGAGAGGATTCTCCAGCCTACTCTTCCATGTCCAGCCCCAATTCTGTTGCCAGCTAGGATCCCAGACCAAGCCAATGCCAAAGGTCAAACTATTAGTTCACAGCTTTATTTTGTGTAAATCTGTCTTGGTTCTATAAATCGATCAGAAGAGTTGAATTAAAAGTGGGAAGCAGGAAAAGGAGATGGATCCAGTATGGGCACATTGACAAGTGGGACGAAGATACAGTGGCCACTCTGAGTCCATCTTCTAGGTCCAGAAGTGAGATTAGACTGGATGGCTCAGCATATTCACATCCGAGCAGCCCTGACCAAGCTACGGTGCTGCCCACCATTAACCCATCATTGCCTGGACTTCAGACTCATCCTGTGAGGTGATCGGACGAGCTCCTCCTTCCAGAATTCCCAGGGAAATCCCCATTTCTTTGGGGTTCATGGTTTCAACAGTCTGATGGTCAGATTGAAGGGCACAAGTGAGTCTTCATTTCTGCCACACCTGTCACCACAGGTACTTGAGCTCTCTCTCACAAACACACCAGAATGAGAAAGAACAGAAGGAATGCATACCCAACTGCCCGCACCAGTCTTTTGAATCCCTGATGTTTGTTAAGCTCTTAAGTGCCAGGCACAGCAAAAGATGTAAAAGAATGGCCGTGTATAGCAGAGCCTCTCCGAAGTAGACATGGTGTGTAATACCCCACACAGTCCTGATGCAAGCCAGGTGATCTATGTTCTTAAGGTCAACCAGGAGGAGGCGAGCCAAGCCTTGGTCAGGTCTTCTTGACCGCAAACCCCGGCTATCCTTACTGAATGTGCTCTTTCTGCTTGCATTGAACAACAGAGTTCTTCCAGATAGATCAGTTTCACTCGTGGAATCTGGGAGGGTCACTGCAAACTTGTGGAGACAGCTTGAAATATGTCTGGCCATTCTTAGTGTCTTCTTTCTGACTCACACACGCCCACAGGTTTTAAGTACCACAAGGTCCATAATTTCTAAGATTTGACCTAGACCTGATCTGACTATTGCTTCTGCCAACGGGGAGGTGTTTTTCTCTGTGCCCGGTGTTCCCACGCTCCTTGTAGCTTGGAAATCTTGGTATGGGTGGCCACTGTCTTGATCACCAGTGTAGTTGGTCACAGCAAGTTGGCTCTACTCAGCAGGTCATAAGAGCAAAGGAAATGAGGGCCAACATGCTCCTTGGGTTGAATGGCCATGTGCAGGTATTAGATTAGCTCTCGAGTTTCTCCGGGAGTGTCTGTTTTGTAGAACAAAGAGTTCTTTTCCTTAGACAAGCATTTATTCTCACACTTGGCTTTTAGGAAGCAAAACAACAAAACCCACTGACAGAAAACCGTGTGACTCCAGGAGGCCCCCAGCCGCCAAGGAGGCTGCTCCCCCTCCAACCTAGAAGAGGTTCCCTGTTTTCCAGTGGACTCTGAGCTTTCCATTTGCTTTGGTCTACAGTTGTGCCTCTTTCCTTATCAAAATCTGTTCTTAAAGATTCACTTTATAATTTTAAATTATGTATATACGTGGGCAAAGGGGTGCGTGCGCATGAGCGCAGGTGTCCTGGGAGGCCAGAGGTGTCAGCCCTCCTACCTGTAACCAGAGGTACAGGTAGTTCTGGGCCATAGGACTTGGGTGCTGAGATCCTGACTCATGCCCACCGAGAGAGCAATAGGTGCCCTTAACCACTGGACCATCTCTCCAGCCCCTCCCACTCCACTTTTAAACATGACTGTAGATTCTCAAGGCCTCCTAGGCAGGAAAATGCCAGGAATTGAAGGAAAGGAAGTTCTCTTTCCCTTGGTTACATTCAAATGTTTTCAAATGCAGCATGTGAAAGAAAGTCGAGGGGTTTGAGTGTCCATCCTTCTGGCAGAGCCAGCGCTGTCTTCAGCTATGATGAAGTAAGGACTGCCTTTTCGGCATAAGACTAAAAGCACGTCGGGGCTGGGGAGGTGGCTCAAAGGGCAAGAACACACACTGCTTTGTATGAGTTTGGTACCTACACACACACACAAACACAAACACATACACAAGAAACTAAAAATAAATTAATCAATAATTTAGAAAGACTGAGCTGGGTGTGGTGGCACAAGCCTTTAATGCAGGTACTCAAGAGGCAGAGGTAGGAGGATTTCTATGAGTTCAAGGCCAGTATGATCTACAGAGGGGAGTTCTAGGAAAGTCAGAGCTACACAGTGAGACCTGCTGGAGTCTGGTGTTAGCCCAGACCATAAATTATTTCTCTTGGCCAGACCCCAAGATAAACTACCTCTCTTGACCAGTATGGAGGTGCGGGTATAAAGACAACTCACATGGGAGGGAGATTCTCCATGGTCCCTCATGATATCCTGAGTTCACAATCCTGAAGAATTTCTCGCTGTATTCTCCAAACAGCCATATANTAAACCCTGAGGGGTAAATACATTAGCATTCTGTCTCCTAGGTAACCAGGTGAATGGCTTGTAGTCATGTCCACATCTACCTATCTACTACTCTGTATGCTAGCTGTCATGTAGGCTTGAATCAGCATCTCTCTCAGGCATCCTCCAAATTACAAAGAAAGGTGTAAAACAACATCCTGACCTGTTGTTAGGTTAGCCACAGCCTGTCTGGAAGGTTGGGGCCTATGGCTTGATAGTCTGGCTGCCACACCATATAGAAATATGGGCCGGCAGAGACCCCATCTCAAGAACAGTCGACACTAAAATGGATACATTGAGATGAAAGACTTATTTCTCTAGACCAGGTGCAAACAGGAGCCACTGAGGGGCCTGAGCGACAGACGCTCGGGAGTGACAAGCACAGTGCCATCCAGCTAATTTTCCTGGGGGGGTGGGGAAGGGTCTGTTCCAGGATCCCTTGTCTCCATGTATTGCTTTCCCTTTCTCATATAGCTTTCCATCCACATGTCCTCTTGCCCAGGGGGACACGAGTCACGCTAGCCGAGAGCCCACACTAAAAATTACATTTTAACTGTCCCTCTTCTGAGGGCCCTGTGTCTTCATGGTGTGGGTTGCTGGGGCCCCTGGGAATACGGAGGGGATAAATCTCAGTATTGCAAAACATTGCCTCTTCGAATGACCTCGGCCTCCTCCACACCAGCTATGATTCCTTTGTGACTTTGCTGGCGTTTTTATTTTCTTCTCCTTCCTTCTTGATTAGGTTTATAAGAAATTCATGACTTTTTTCCTCTTTCCAAACAGCTGTTGATTTTATTAATAGATTCTACTCATTTTTACAGTCATTTTAGCATTTATGTTTCCAAGACTTTCTTATTTTTTCCTGCGTGTGCACACGTGTGCCAGTATGGCATTCAGGACCAAACCCAGGGCCTGCAGCATTCTGGTTAAGTAAGGGCTCTCTCTACCACTGAATGCCACGGCTAACCTTATTCTTAAGTTTGGTAATAAGAATGTTCAGGGCTATGAATTGACTTGAGACTCTGATTTAGATGATAAGGAACACAGCAGCCCCATTATTATGGGAATCAGACGACATGGCTTCAAGTGTTACCTCTGTCATAATCTCTTAAGACTATGATAAAAAACCAAAGTAAGATCATTTGGCAGTTCCTGGTACATACATCACTTCAGTGATGTGCTTGTTGGGGATAATGACAGTAGTTTAATTATTTTGCATTTGTCTTTTATTTTATGCACCTAAGTCTTTTGCCTGCATGTATGTCTGAGCACCATGTGTGTGTCTGGTGCCCACAGAGCCCAGAAGATAGTGTTGGGTCCCCTGGACCTGGAGTTACAGACGGTTGTTAGCACATGGGTGCTGCGAATCAAAAACAAGTTCTCTGGAAGAGCCACAGCTACCTCAGCTGTCTTTTTCAGGCCACCAAAATTGTATTGAAATTAAGCTTTTCTAACAACGTATTTTGTCTATGAGGCTCATCAGTCTCCTGCAAAACCTAGGCACCTAATGCACCGAGGAACCTAACACAACCTTTGGCATCTTGCTTAGGGGCCATACTAAACATGATCTTCCGGGCAAACAGTGTAAAGCATGGCCCCCAAATAGACCAGAGAAATGATACATAGTTCTAGTATGAGCGCTCTAGCAGGAAAAACACATAACAGCTGTGTGTTTAACAGAGGATGAATGCTTCTTCAAGCCTCATCTGAGAAGTTTCTTTCTGCAGCAGATGGTGATTAACAGAGACCTATGAATGACCCATGTGCACAGAGTAAGAGCGTGCAGGATGCTCGGCTCTAAATAAAGCATCTGTATCACAACCCTGCTCCCGAGACACGGGGATCATTGTGTACTTGCGGGTGCGAATTGATAAGAAAGCCTTGGAAAGGTAAATATTAAAATGACTGAAAAATTAAAACAGTGGAATCAGTTAATACAATCAACAACTCTTTGGAAACAAGGAAAAAAAGGCATGGCTTTCTCACAGACTGTGCTGGCTGGGCTTATGTCAGTCTGACACACAAACTGGAGTCACCCGAAAGGAGGGAACCTCAATGGCAAAAAATGCCTCCATGAGATCCCTCTGAAAGGCATTTTCTTCATTAGTGAGTGTTGGGAAAGGGGCCAGCCCATGGTGCATGGTGCCATCTCAGGGCTGCTGGTCCTGGGTTCTATAAGAAAGCAGGCTGAGGAAGCCATGAGAAGCAAATCAGTTAGCAGCATCCTCCATGAGTTCTGCATCAGCTCCTGCCTCCAGGTCCCTGCCCTGTGTGTTTTCCTGTCCTGACTTCCTTCAGCAATATGGTAGTGTAAGCCAAGTAAACCCTTTCCTCCCCATCTCGCAGCAACAAAACCCCCAAACTTAGCCAAGAAAAAGGAAAATAAAAATACCAAGGAAGAGAGAAGAGTGTAAGAGCCTGAGGTATAATGAGTGACTACAAAAAAAACAAGAACCAAAACCAAACAAACAAAAACCCAGCATTTTCTGGATGCAGCAGAGTTTAGCACATATGAAATCACAGCAATTATTAAAGCATGCACAAGACCTGTACACACTAAAGCCAGATCCCAGCGTGCACGCTCGTGTGTGTGTGTGTCTGTCTGTCTGTCTGTCTGTCTGTCTGTCGTCTGTGTGAGATGGTGGACAAGAAGTCCCACTCCCAACTGGGGAGCTATTGGCAAGTGATAGCTGCTAAGAGAGGGAGATTCGGTTCTCTCTAAGGGTGTGGCGGTGGTAGATTGCTCAGACAGACGGCTAAATCCAAGAGTCACTGAGCAACACCCATCGGACTTGATGTGTTTAAAGTCATGTGAAGACAAAAGTTGAATGGGTAGAGAAGTGGAGGGTCTTGGAGGAGTTGGGGGAGAGATGAACATCATCAAAATACATTGCAGAAAATTCTCAAAGAATTAGTATTTTTTAAAAAGAAAAATAAATGAATGTTGCTCTGTCCACAGTTGAAATCGTGAGTACCAGGTGATTCACACATTTTGCTACTCTGTCCATATCTACAGATCACCCCGAGGGGGGCGGGGAGTTACAGGTGAAGTTAGCAAGGCAGTGCACTAGCAAATTCTGGATCTGTGGATGAGGCTCAAATGTACAAGCCATGGAGAATTGCCGATCCTACAGCTCAGTAAAAGGGAATACGGGCTATTGTGAGTGATAGGTGTTATTACATGGATGGGCTGTGGAAGCGTTATTCTAAGTGAAACAAGTCAGATACTAAAGAACACATGTATATAATCCTCCTTAGGTGAAATTTCTACAATGAATGAGCTTATAAAAATAAAAGATGAAAACTAGATATAGGAATGTAGCTAGAGCAGTGGTTCTCAACCTGTAGCAGTGAAAATACATCCTGAATATCAGATATTTCCGTTAGGATTCACAACAGTAGCAAAATTACAGTTATGAAGTAGCAGTGAAAATAACTTTATGCTTGGGGGTCACCACCACATGAGGAACTGGATTAAAGGGTCACAGCATTAGAAAGGTTGAGAACCACTGGGCTTAAGCTCCATCTTTCACTTTGCACAAAAAAAACAACTCCAAATGGATGAGAAACCTTAACATAAGATGCAATAGTGGGACAGTAGTGAGTACATTTCAGGATCTAAATGTGGGCGAGGACTTTCTGAGCCAGACTCCGGTTTCTCAGGAAATGGGGCCAGTTGTCAACAAATGAGACCCCGCCCCCCATAAAATGAAAAACCTACTCAGTGAAGGAAATGATTAATTGAGTGACGCTGTCTGAATGGGAAAGACCTTTACTGGCTGCACATCCGATGGATACCTAGAGGACACCAAGAACCTAAAAGGCTGAGCGACAAGAAAACAACCCAGTTGAAAAGTGGGCCCAGCTGCTGCACACAGAGTTCTCAAAAGAGGAAATGCAAATGCTTAATAAGTATTTTAAAATGTATTCCACATTTCTGCATTTCCATCCTTCGCCAAGAAAACAAATGCTGGAGGCTGGTAGGGGAAGAGGAACACTTACTTGGTGCTAATGGGATGTAGACTGGCGTGGCCATTGTGGAAAGCAGCGAGGAAGAGTCTCAGTAAACGAAAACTAGAGTCACCAAATGACCCGACTGTCCCACCCCTAGCCGTCTAGCCAAAGAACTGCACATGCCACCACAGAGACACTTGCTCATCCGTGTTTGTTGTTCACTGCTGTCCGTGTCACGGTAGCAAGGAAACAGGGCCAGCTTAGCTGTCCATCAAAGGATGGCTGGATAATGGAAATGTGGTTTACATGCACAATGGGATTTTATCCAACCTTAAAGAAAGAAAGGTGAAATTATGCAATCTGCAGGAAAATGGAAGGACCTGCAAAATATCATATTCAGTGAGGTCATCCAGGTCCAGAAAGATATCCAATCACACTGTGGTCTCTCCTATGCAGGTCTCCAGCTTCTATTTTTATATATGTGAGTCTATGTGGGCATGAGGGGAGCAGTTGCCCAGAAATTGAGCGGGAGAAATTACCTTCCACTGAAAATTACCCTATAATTCAATCTTTGTCATTTTCTCTGCACCGTATTTAAAGCTGAAAAAGTCATGATTGTCTGGATTAGGAGCTGACTACTTAGGAGAAACCTTAAATTCTTGATTACGTTCTGTCCAGGACTGCTGTTCACATTCGCTTCCAGATGCATTTCTGATTAGCCATGTGCCTACAACAATTGGAATGTGATTTGTACATGTCTACACATTTAACCGTTCCCACTGAGTCTTGTTTCAGGCCTTCTTTCTTTAGTTCTCATTACACACATCTAAATTTAATAAAATTTAAGAAAATAAAGTAAAAACCCAGAACACTTTATCCTTTAAGGATAAATGCTTTGGGTTAAGCAAAATATCTATAAATAATGTACATCCAAAATCCATATATGTGTGTGTGTATTTACAACATTAATAAAAATAATATATGATTTTAATATATAATATACTTATATATAAATATATGTTATGGTATGTAATATACTTTAATAATGTATTTATGGTTTTTTACTAAGGTTGTAAAACACAGAAAATGACAGCTATGTATGTTTGTCAAAGGCCTTATGGCTGATTCTGCTTTCATAATAAAATTACAAAAGAACACAGCCCTACGACTGGTTACGTTCAGACTCTGGGTCAGATCACTCTGTATGTAATAGAAAATGTGTTGAGTTGGTAAGTCCCACCAGGAAGAGGAAAAAGTCATGCCATACATTTAAAGGGTGGTAGGATTGCTTGTGCTGGCCCTGTCAAAAGTGCTAAAACCAAACGGTCATGAAGGAAGAGGTTCTTGGTCATGCTCACTTAACACTAAGTGTCTTCTCATCTCGGCTCCAACTTGTTTATTCTGTTTATAATATCAATTTCAGACAGTGACGGATTTTAAGAACTTTCATACAAGGTAAAAAAACACATCACCAAAACACCTCAAAGTTGAGGACCGAAAACGGAAAGAAGAGAACTGTAACCACGCTGGCAGGGGCAGAGAGATTCTGAAAGGACACACCCGTGCCTCTCCATTCTGCCGTCACACTACTGAAGCCATGAACCCCAAAGAATTAAAACTTCCCCTAGGCGTTTCGTGCCAGAATGAGGAAAGGGATGAAGTCCCGATGACAGCCAGAGGAGGTACTAGCTGCGGGAAAGATATCACACAGCTCTGACAGCTCCTCAGACGGCCCTGCCAGACAGATTCCAAGCTGAGACAAGGAAGAGTTGCTGAGGGCAAGACCATACCCCAGGCAGGCAGAACCGCTGAATGAAGGCTCTCCTTTGCCAGCTGTTTAAACCGAAATCCCGTGACTGTAGTTCTGAAGGAAGGGTCCGCCTCTTCACAATGTGGCCACTTTGACTACCTCTTCCTTCTCTACTTTTCACCATTTCTAACAGGTGTGTCGAGGATGGGGGCGGGGTGGAGCCTGTTGGGGCTTCCAAAATCCATGCTCCAGTCACAATGTTACAAATGGGGGCATAAGCTAAAACTCCAGTCACAATGTAACAAACCGGGCACAGCCATTTAACTTGGTGGAGATAAATAGTGACATTCAAGTAATGTCACCTTCCTGATGGCTTGGCGTTGTCACTGTGCTCTGGGTTCGGAGTGCTGTGCAGACAATGGCCTCCTCTGCCCGCCATCTGGAGATACTCTTGACAGTCTGAATCATAGAAACAATGCGGCACATGACAGTTAAATTCTCTACACAGGACTAGTGAAAAATCTGAGTTTCGTGGCCCACCTAGGGAGCTGTTAATAAGACCCAATAAGCAAGTTACTGGAAGGAACTAGTTCTGGGAGCACCTGCTTCTCAACACCTGTTCACATCCACAGAATGCTCCTTCATTGTGTATTGATCCAGTCCCCTGCCTTGGTTTTGACTCCCTCCTGCTACTTTCTCAGAGATGAGTGGAGAACAGATCGATCCTGAGAGGCCCAAAGAGGTTCTGCTTTATCTAAAGGTGATCGATGGCAACAGTTTTCGTCTTTGTTAGTCTCTCATTCTGAGAGGCTGAGCTTCAAAGAGCTTGGCAGAAAAGCAGCAGCAGGTAAATGGAAACACAAAGCTCATACCTCAGGTGCAGTAGCTTGGAGGAGATTCCTGGATGGCACAAGGAGACATTCAAAATACAGCTGGGAAGATGCTGGATGCACTCGCCAGGAAAAGGATGTAGAATGATGTTGGACCCAAAGTTGCATCTTTCACGACAGACGTGTATTCAGACAGCAAGGTTGGATCATGAGTTCTAAATGCAAATAACTGTTTTTCCCATGTTTTCGGACCCAGTCACTGCCTTCTATTCTCTGGGGATGGGCATTCTCATTGTGTGTTTCCATTAAGGAAAGAGGAGCCAGGCCTCTCTGGGGGGATGGGACACCTGATGTACTTTGCATTCCCTGTGGTTTCTCCTACTGTGGTCCAGGTGAAGAAATGTGCACTTTAGTATTTGCTGGTGAACTCTTCCCTTTTAATTCTGTGTTATATGATGATTAGGTATTTAGATGTTTGTAATGGGCTGAATGCTGGGGTTGCCTTTCCCAATCAAATTCTTATGTCAAAAATCCCAAACCCGGTCAATAATAATATTAGATAATGAAGTCTTATTGACGAGAATAAGTGAGATCATGGGGTAGGGATGAGATTGGTGTTCTTATGGAAGAGAGCCCAGAGATTTTCATCACTTTCTTTCTACTATGTGAGGTAAAAGGCAATAGCCCAAACAGATGTCTCACAAAATATTTTCAATATTAAGAATTTTTCATTTTTTGTATGCCACCCAGCCTACAGTAATGTGTTACAGTAGAACCCAGAAGACTAATGTAATATTGAAACTAGCATCTTTCCCCTTCAGTCCAGTGGCCCCGAATAGTTGGCTGTTGGAAAGGGTAACAGGCTCCAAGAATGGTTCTTCTCAAGCTCATGAAAAGCAGTCTGGATTCCTTGGAGAGAAGAGGACACCCGATATGGAATAGGATGGAGCATCTTCAGAGAGAGCCCAACTTAGGCTAGAAGGATGTGCATCTCGAAAGATGGAGAGGGTTCTCACTACCCATCACACCTCCCATCACACCTCCGGGACTCTGCATCAGGCATATGGCTTTGTCCCGCGAGGTGACTGAGATTTCCAGAGGGAAAGCTTGAGCCAAAGGAATGGATCTGAGCATGAGGAGGTGGGGAGGACTTCTGTCACAGATGGTAGAGGACACTCACGATAGACTGCTTCAGTCAACCTCACTCCAACTGTCAAGTGACCCAAGAGAACGCTGGTCTCAGCTCCGCCGCTCAGTCCCATGGGTTGAGCAAGATCAAGCCTTAACTAGTGCTCACTGCTCAACAACACTGCACTGGTTTAACCGTATTAACCTTGCAGGAGCTGTTTTTAAAAGGTACATGATCTTGGAAGGGATCACCCATTTGTCCTCTCTGCATTTACTTCTAGAGCATACAGGCCACTCCCAGAAATGAGACCTCATATTGGTTGCCCAATGCAGAGTGGTCAGTCTTAAGACCATATATAAGCAAGCAGCAAAAATGTACCTAGCAGGTTATATTTATATATATATTTGTGCATACACACATATGTATATAAACATCATAAATGTATAATAATTTCTGCGAAGTATTTCACATACACATGCGAGTGTTTTAACACCATTCCATGTATTGCTATACTCTCCCAGGACACACATGCGGAGGCCTCCATGACTGCCTCCCTTCTACAGATGTGTGGAGTAGGGCTCGGGCCTGGAGCTCAGGCAGAGGATTATCGGGCATCTTTTTGGGTATTGAGGCAGATTATTTCTGAAGTGCTTTTGCAGTGTGCAGATATTAACATCTTATCGAAGCATGTGGTCACCCTGAGGGAATCGAGGGATCACAGGGACCAATTAGCTGGAGCTCAGAAGTCATGTTATTATGGTGACTGACAGAGCCACGTTCGGCCACGTTAAGCGGAGCACCCTTTACCCTGTAACCTTCTCCATTCTGGCTTTCTCCCCTCCTCCTGACTTCACTTTTACACTTCAGAATTTCAACCCACAAAGTGGCATAGTACCTATAGATTTTCAGTCGAGATCTCTTCTTTAAAAATTGCTAAACAGTGACATCTATTTCTTCAAAATTCATAATAAATTTTAGCTCAATATTTTGGAAGGCAGGGTACAGGATAGACACTGACATTTTTGGAGTGGTGTACATGGCTTTTAGGCAATATTGTCCCACCCACAGCCCCCAACCCCTTCTCGTCCTGTCCACATCTATGGAAAGGTTAGCCAAACGGCACCCCGGAGACTGCAGAGCAGAGGGTGAACCCAGGAAAAGAACCTGTAGAGGGACCCAAAGTTAGATTCGTGTGTGTGTGTGTGCCCACTGTACATCATATTGCTTGTAATTTTATTATCAGCAATTGTTTTATTACTATGAAGTTTTAGTATCAGCATATAATTATGGAGGTCAAAGAGGCCCAGGAGAGCTGATGGTCTAGTTAAAACTGAGACACTAAAATTCCCACTATTTAAATTCTCATTAGAGTTCAGACCCAAAGGCAGAAGGCTGGAGGCCCAATTTGAATATTATCTGTCGGGGAAAGCAAAATTTCTCTTATTTTAGGATTTTGCTTTCATCCACTTCTTCAACTGATTGGATGAAATCCACTCACACTGAAGAAAGCATTCTGCCTTACTCAGTCTTCTGGTTCCAGAAATACCCTCAAGAGGCTGGAGAGATGGCTCAACAGTTAAGAGCCCTGACTATTCCTGCAGAGGTCCTGAGTTCCGTTCCCAGCACTCATCTGGAACTCCAATGTCGGGAGGATCTGACGCCCTCTTCTGGCCTCTGCCGGCACTGCATAGACATACATGGGACACAGGCATGGATGCAGGCAAATACTCATACACACAAAATAACAAAATAAATAAATCTTTAAGAAACTTTTTACTTACATGCAATATTAAATTCTTTTCAAAAAGGAATGTCTCACAAATTCAGTAAAGTTGACATACGCTTAACCTTTCCATCATCAGTTTCCTCTCCATCCCTGGGACAGACTTCGGTGACCCTCGTGACCTGTGCTCTCTGGTATTCACAACCTACATGGGCCCCTGTGGGATAGTTCACGTATCTAAGTTGGGCCAACATGGCATTAGCATGTGTGGCAGATGGGAAGATTCTGTACACACTGCACGCAGGTGCATGTGTAGTATGTCACTTTGAAAATCAGCACCGTGCTGGCCAGGAAGCCCAAGGGGCCTCACAGAGGCAAACACGTGGAGAACTGAGACCTCTGGGTGGAACCCCAAGCTGAGTTCCTAGCTAGGGGCCTGTGCCAATCACCAGCCATGTGGGTGAAACAACTATAAAGCTGCGTGTCTGTCCGGACACTCATCAACTTCCTCCTGGGCTACCGTCATGATTGCACCAACCGCACTGTGTCCGGTCACTCTGTGTACATGCACCAAAGAAATTTTTCTAAGAACCACTGACAACTCCCCGGGGTCTAGTAGAGAAATTCTCCTTTACAATGTGGAATGTTAATATTATTCTAGCCTAGGCCTGATTCCCGGTCCAGTTCAGACCATTGCTTCATTCTTTGGCTGCCAATCTTAGTATCTAAGACTTATCTCCTTTGCCAAGGACCAGGTTCTCTTGAATACCCCTATCCGCGCCCTCTTCACCCCTGCCCACTTCCCTTTGGCCTCAGGACCTTCAGCGACTCTGCTGCTCTTTGTCACAGTGCATAGCTCCTGCAGTGAATTTGTCCTTTCCTCCCTCTTTCTTGAAAGAATGTAGATTGCTTGAGGACATAGAATAGATACGTTAGTTCCGAGTCCTGCGGCGTCCCTTAATGTGCTCAGAATGTGTCCTCAGTGAACCTCGTTTATTCCTCTGTCACTGTTCCAGTATGACGCTTAACTCTTGCCTGAGACAGATGGGAAAATTTAAGATTGATTTGACCGAGTGTGACCTAGTAAGGCTGAATTGTTGCAAACAAATAAATTCCCTATTAAAAAACATTTCAAGATGGAGGGATGGAGGCTGGAGAGATGGCTCAGCAGTTAAGAGCATTGCCTGCTCGTCCAAAGGTCCTGAGTTCAATTCCCAGCAACCATATGGTGGTTCACAACCATCTGTAAGGTCTGGTGCCCTCTTCTGGCCTGCAGACATACACACAGATAGAATAATGTATACATAACAAATAAATAAATAAATATTAAAAAAAACGATGGAGGGATGGATTTGGGTTCGCTGTTTCAGAGAGCTGGCTCCATGTTTCCGGGTCCACTGTGAGACAGTGATTTTTGCCGTGGGAGGGTGTCCTAGCTGGTTTATGTCAACGTGACACAAGCTGGAGTCATCTGAAAAGGAAGGAGCCTCCATTGAGAAAAGGCCTCCCCAGAGCTTGCTGAAAGGCATTTTCTTAATTAATGATTGATGGGGGAGGGCCCAGCTACTGTGGGTGGTGCCATCCCTGGGCTGGTGGTCCTGGGTTGTATACAAAAGCAGGCTGAGCAAGTCATGAGGAGCAAGCCAGTAAGCAATACTCCTCCATGGCCTCTGCATCAGCTCCTGCCTCCGGGTTCCTGCCCTGTGGGGTGACTTCCCTCAGTGATGAACTGTTTTTACCTGGAAGTGTAAGCTTAAATAAACCCTTTTCTCCCCAAGCTGCGTTGGTCATGGTGCTTCATCTCTGCAAAAGGAACTCCTCCAAGTCGGCCATAGGGTTTTCTTGTTCCTTTGTAGTTTTGGTTTTGCTGGAAAGAAGCATTGATGCTTGACAATGGGACCATGGAGGCTAAAGACCTACTTTGCTAGCTTATAGAAAATCGACCCATCTCATCTTCATCCTTGCTTTATTTTATGTATCCCAGCTCACCTTTCTCTTCAGCCATTGCTGTGGCAACCAGCTGCATGCCAGTGTGGACAGGCCGCATTTGCCTTGATTGTTTTCTGCCTCTAGGCACCTCAGCTGAACAAGAGGAGTTCAGACAACAACCATAGCCCAGGTCTAACCTAGAACCAAACTGGAGAAACCCTTTATCTATAGGGACAGGAGTGATGGCTGAATTGTGCAGTCTTCTATGACTTAGATGGACATTCTCAAATACATTCAATAAAGTTGCCATTATTCCATGGAGCTGGAGTTAGGCATTTACAGTAATGCTCCCTAGGGTGAGGTCTTCCTCCTTGGATGTCTAGCCCTTCCAATTACCCATCCCATTTTGAGGACTCTACTCTGGAACAATTATACTTAAGTTACTGTCTTGGGTTGATCTGGTGAGCCACCAAGTTGGATACTCTATAACTAGTCTTCTTCTCTTGGTACTTGCAGTTTGAATTAGAAGGAACCTGGTAGGCTCAGATGTTTGAATACTTGATCCTCAGTTGGTGGAACTATTTGGAAAGGCTTAGGAGGTGTGGCCTTGTTAAAGGAGGCATGTCATTAAGGTGGACTCTGAGGTTTCAAAAGACCTACCCATTCCTAGTATGCCTGTTTGCTTCCCATTTGCTTGGTCGGAGATATGAGCTTTCAGCTGAAGCTCCAGCCACCATGCCTGCTGCTTGCTGCTACCATGATGAACTCTAACCCTCTGGAACCATAAGCCAAATTAAACACTTTATAAGTTTCTTTGGTTGTGTTGTTTTATCACAGCAATAGAAAAGTAACTAAGACTTATCTCTGAGATACATCTCTGATCGACTTTATCTCTCTATTCTTGAATATAATCAGAACAGGTTAGGTACCCTGTCTTAATTTAGAGACTTTGCTTACCACTTGGTACTCAAATAAATACTTATTTTTAAGATTTTATTTATTTTTATTGCATGTATATTAGTGTTATGCCCGTATGTATGTGTATGACCATGGATGTTCAGTGTCCATGGAAACCAGTAGAAGGCATCAGGAGTTGCAGATGGCTGTGAGCCACCATGTATGTGCTGGGAATCAAACTCAGGTCCTCTGTAAGATCAACCAGTGTGATTAACCACTGTGCCATCTCTCCAATCCCTCAATAAATACTTCTTAATTGGTCTGTTGATGCTTTGGTTACATCCCAAGTGCTTTCATTGTCAGTACGAATGTGAGTTAGGCGAGCTTATCACAAGGCTTCCCTGGGAAGTGAAGTTCAGTGACTATGTCCAAGCTAGGTGGGTTCTCCTGCTCTTTAAGAATGCAGTTTCCTGTAGAATATAGGTTTCTCCTCACAACAGAGAGAAGTACCAAAGTACCACACCACAGTTCAGACATAGCTGCCCTGCCCCACATCTGGCCGGCTTCATGAGTGTCACAAAACACAAGCTACTTGGGATCACCTGCCCTGAACCAAACTGAGCCAACAGGACTCCTGGTATTTGTAAGAAAGCATGACTGGTCCCGAGCTGAGCCTCCAGCTCTTGTTCCAAGTGGAGTTGAGCAGGAATCACAGTGCCCAGGCAGGTTGGGATTGGTTTCTGTAGCATAGAGAAAGAGAAGATTCTCTCTTGCCAATGAGAGTAAGGCTGGCCTCTAAATGAGGATGGTGAGACAGAACCTTACAGAACCCAACAGAAGGTGCCAGAAATGATGCCTCAGAGCCTTTCCCCCACCTTCCAGCTGAGTGACTGAGTTCATTTTTTACACTGTCAAAAGGGCAAGAAAGAGGCGAGATAGGCCAGCTTCAGACACAGGTGTGGGGCAGCCGAAATACACAATATAGAAAATAACCAAGGCTTGCAGCCTAAGAGGGAGTAGCAGATTATGGATGGAAAGGGGACAACAGTGGAATGTGTGGTCACTAGCCAAGCTGGGTCACTCTTTGCAAACTATTTTGGGAAATGCTATGAAGTTTTATCTTGCGAATTGCATTTAAGATTATTATTAATTATGTATGCATGTTTGAAGTACAGTGTGTGCGCACATGCCGTGACGTGCCCTTGGCGGTCAGAGGACACCCTTGCCAAGTTGATTCTCTCCTTCCACCTTTACAGGAGTTTGGGGATCAATTTCAGGTCACCAGGCTTGTGTAGCAAGACCCTTTCCACCCACCAACGATCTCTCAGGCCTTGCCAACTGCAGCTTTTAACACTCTGTTTAGAGAGACTTCCGCTTGGGTCACAAAACGCTGCCTCTTTCGGGGTACTTAAAATCATTTAGACAGAAAATGTCACAAAATTGCCTGGAGAGGTTGCTAAAAAATGCAAATCAGAACCTCTTCTCAGCAGCTCCCAGATAAGTAGAGACTCATCCAACAACTCAACTCCCCAGGCCTTTTGGTGCAGGCAGCTCAGTGCTCAGCGGGGAACACTGATTAATATGCAGCGTGACTTCTACACACAAGAGCTTTCCAAATGCACTGACATTTAAGAGGCGTTCAGGGTAAACAACTCTATGTTCTCACATCTGAGTCCCTGATCCCTGTCCCTTTGTCCTCTGTCGTCATCGTCAGCTGGAGTGACATGGTTTAACATTCACTGCTCATGCCGAACACTTCACTGATATTCTGAAACATACACAAAAAAGAGGGGCTTCTTTATGTCTCTGCTTTGATCAACTCAGGAAAAAAATCTAGAACGCTCCAGCCATTCCAAACCTCTATAGAAAGCCTTGGAGGTTAGGTATGTACAAACACACCCAAACAGACCAAACAGACAGACAAAAGTCATTAGAGACTATTTCCAGAAAGTGTTCTTCTTATGCTTTGAACTCTGAACCCAGGAAGTTCCAAGAAGGTAAAGGTTATTTTTGTTGCTGTTTCAAAGGACCAGAGTTCAATTCCCTGTACTGACAGAGAGGCTCACAATCACCTACAACTATACCACATCATCTCTTCCTTCCTTTCTGGCTCATGACTCGTGGAACAAGACTGATTATCTGTTACTGAACCCAAAGTAAAGCACATCTTTTCCTCTCCACGCATAAAATCTCTGTGGCTCAATATAGTCTGTTGTTCTAGAAGGTTCCATTGCCTGATCCAAGGTTGATGATGCAGGGCTTTACCCTCCAGCCAACTATGCCATCATCACCGGTGTCCTCCTCCACAAGGTGGTACTGCACAATGTGTGCTGCTTGGGGCAAGAGGGATGATGTTTAGGGAAGTCTTACGGTGAAGTCACTCTACAAGGTATGCACTCCGCCTGTGGATGAATGTGACTAGAAGCCTTCATCCTTTTAAAAAGGTAGAGATGCCACGGTTTTGTTGGAAATTGGGGCTTCTGGGGACTTGCTGTATTTTATGGCTACATCCCAGAACATGTTGGTGTCTTCAGGAAGTGCCCCCAGAACGCTCAAAGTTTGGTTTTTTTCTTTAATAGGCACTGCTTGGTGTCATGAGCCATTTCCCCCCTAAAAATCATTACAGGAACCATCACCCTGGAGAGTCTGCAGGGAACCTCACACCCATAATTATGTTCTATTGACAGAATGCCCCACACCCAATTAACTGTTAATCTGTTAGCAGAACACGCCTCACATTCCAGCTATCCAGGGAACCAGGTGTGGCAACTCGTGACTTCTTGGCCTACCTGTCCGAATGTAACCTCTTGGCCTATGTGAGGAACCTGAACCACGTGACCTGGAACACGCTGCAAGAATCCAGTTTCCCTGCCCCCCAAAGTCCTCACTCAGGGCCTATATAAACAGCAACCATGACCCTAATAAACGGGGGCTTTGACAAATCTGCTTGGCCTTCTTCTTCTGTCCTAGCTCATTCCCTTCCAGGTAGCGCCCCTCCGAGACCCTGGAATAACTAGCTGCAGGGTGGGTTACAACCCCTAGACTAGTGACCCACCCAAGGCGGCAACAGCTTGGTTGGGATCATGGGCTGCAGGTTAAGGAACCACCCCCAGAGCCTCGCTGCCTCTGATCTCGGTCTTCTAGAGATGCTACCAGCATCTGGCAGTGTGATACTCCCTCTTGCGCCTGTGCCTGAGCCTGCAGGTTCCGGCTGCCTTGACCCCAGCCCTGCCCCCTGCCAGGCGTCTCTTCTGGTTTTCTACTCTGCAGGAACAGCCCTCCTGTGCGCCCCCTCTGCAGACTCCTGGCATCGCTTTCCCACTTCACCTTGACCTGGGAGTAGTAAAGACTCTGGCTTCTCTTAGTGCTAAGGACTCGGTTCTCTACGAGCGCTTGGTTTTCTTTGAGTCTGGGGCCCAGCTATTTGGGGCCTCAGGGCTTCCTGCCTGCCTCACAACCATGGCCTCCACCACATGCGGGCCCAGTACCCTTGCAAGCTGGCGCAAAATCCATCGCTCTTTACCTCCTTCATCCTGTGGTCCAGACCGAGCCAATACCACCCAGGTCCACTGAGGTACTCTCTACTCACACTGAAGCTTTATGGGACGTGGCAATGTCATGGATTGCTCAGTCCTTTTCACTGTGGCTTGGTGTTAGTCAAGGTTCTCTAAAGGTATGGAACTCTGGAATCTGGTGATCCCTGGAGAGCTGCAGGTCTTCACTCGACACTGGAACCCAGAAGAAGTCGTTCTAATGCTGGTAAAGAAATGTCTGGGTGACAGTAGCGATGACCTCACCAGCCAGAGTGTGGGCAAGCAGGCAAAACTCCAGCCCCTTTCATGTGGGCTGCCACCAGGTGTCAGCTAGATTTAGGGTTCATCTTCCTGCTTCACATAATCTCAAGAGTCTCTCTCACACGAGTACCCAGAGGCTTGCAATTTAGTTGATCCCAGATGCAATCGAGTTAACACCCCAGATTAGTCATGCCTGGGTTAGAGAGATGGCTCAAGCATTAGAAGGGAGGCCCACAACCAAAATATCAAGATTGAAAAAAAAAAAAAGAAAAAAATAAATAAAAAAAATAAAATTAAATTAAAAAAAAAAAACAAAATATCAAGATTGACAGTCACAAGCAATATACCTGATAAGAATAAGAGCAGCTCCACCAGCGCAAAAAATACAATTAGGTCAAACCAAATCGAAATGTCCATCGTTTTATTAGGTAAGACGCTCTCTGGTGGCCAAGCGCCTGGCGGGGAAACAGGACAGCAAGGAGCCCATGCAGACCCGAAAACCACGTGTTCCTCCTCTAGCAGGCCCCTTAACTACTCTGTGGGACTGGTCCTGATCCCCCCCCCCCCCCCAGGGAAGAGTCAGGACCTTGCATGCTGGGATTTGGAGTCCTGAGCAAAGCAACTCCCAGGCCAGGGGTTGAGGCTACGCCCCCTACTTAACAACACCATCGTTTCCATTTCCCCATTTCGGAAACCATGTGGGTTACTTCCCGCTTGCGCTTTTTGTCTTTATATAAATAACACTATACTAACCATTCTAAGTTAAAACCAATACGTTCCTAAGAAATGTTTTATAGGTTATGGACAGAATTCCTTCTATTAAATGTGCTATGAGAGCGTAGTTTGTGGGTTGCCTTCTCTTTTCTCTTTATGATATCACTCCTGTTAACAGGACTGCTTTATTCTTAGGCAGTCCGAATGTATCAGTCTTTGGGTTTTTGTTATATATCTGTTTATTTTTTTTTAATCTCAACGAAACAATGTCCCTATCCCAAAGTCAAATGGCACCCCAAAGCTGTCTTTAAAGTTATCTTATTTTCTTTCAGTCTGGAAATTTTAATTGATCTGAAGTTAATTTTGAGTTGTATGTGAGATACAGTGGGTGTCACCTTTCACACAGGAGTAACAAGTGTCCCATGTACCTGTGCCTCATCCCTCTACCCCACCTCTTCCCAGCCCTGTGTCTTCCTCACACAGGTCTGCACCGGTAGTTTTGGGGGTCTGCTCATTGCATCTTTCTCACATGGGTCATCAGGGATGATTCTGGGATCTGCTTCTGCTCTCCTTTTTTTTTTTTTCTCACTTCCTGCCTCACTGAAACTGTGGTTTGAGGAGAACAAGCCCTTCTGAGTTGTCTTTAAAGCTCTAAAACTTACCATTTTCAATTATGTGCGGATGTGTCTCTGAGTGGGTCCGTGCATGTGGGAGCAGAAGCCTGTGGAACGTAGAGGTTTCAGGTTCCCCTGCACCTGTGGGTGACTTAATGTGGGTGTTGGGACCTGACCTTGGATCCTCTGCAAGAACAGTGGGAACTACTAACCACCGAGCATCTCTCCTGCCCTCCTCCTGACGTTTTTGAGAATTTCTTGGCTGTTCCTATTCCATTTCTTTCTTCCCACGTATTTTATAACCAGCTTATATTTGGAGTTCTTCTTGGCTCTGTTTTAAATTTATAGATCTATTTGAATGAGACCGACATTTTTTATGGTATTGAATCTTCCTTTGATGAACAAAGCATATTTCTTTATTTACGCAGGATTTCTTTACTGCCTTTAAAAACTATCTATTTTCACACAATAACAGTTTCCTTGAGATTCTTTTTATTATCATTTTCAAACCATTTTTGGCTATCGTAACTTTACATCATTGTGGTGGTTTTGATGAGCTTACGTTTGAACTGTTTGGGAAGAATTAGGAGGTGTGGCTCCTTGTGTCTCTCTGCCTCCTCCTAGCTGTTAGGGATGAGCGCTAAGCTGTTCCTGACACGGTGCGGTCATTCCGTCATGTGGACTCTAACCTTCTGGAACCATAAGCCCAGCTAAACACTGTGTTTTATAACTTGCCTAGGTCATAATGTTTTATCACAGCAACAGAAAGATAATTAATACAACCTGTAGGAAACCATATTTTCTAGCAGTCTCTGCTTTATGAAAATTTAGCATGCTGATATATTCAGATATCTTGTTATGCTCCTTTAATAAATCTAATAATAACTTACAGTCATTATGAATTTTCATTGTATCCATGTCTTTTAAGAATAACAAATCCTTCCTAACTTTCTTTTTTATGTAAATGCCGTTCTTTTTTAAAGATATATTTATTTATTTTATGTATATTGGTATTCTGCCTGCATGTATGTCTGCATACCTGAAGAAGGCACTGGATTCCACTAGAGATGGCTGTGAGCCACCATGTAAGTGCTAGGAATTGAACTCAGGACTTCTGGGAGAACAGCCAGTGCTGTTAACTGCTGAGCCACCTGTCCAGCCCCCTTTCTGGCTCTCTAACCCTCATCAGAGAAGCCTCTTCTTCTGGTAGATAGTGGTTAACAATTGGTTAACAATTGGAATGAGAGAACACTCAGCCCTAAATGAGATGTCTATATTACACCTCTTTCTCCTAAGGCTCAGGAATCACTGTGGAAGAAGGCATAGAAAGATCCTAAGAGGTGTGGCTGACTACAAGGAAACAGTATTTTCTGCACACATCTGGGCAGCTGTACATATGAACTCACAGCAGCTGTTAACAGCAGGCACAAGACCTATGCATGCTCAAGTCAGACAAATTCCACATGGAGAGGGGAGGCGGACACCAAGTCCCACCCACAACTAAGAGAGATTGACAATTGATACTCGCTGGGAGAGGATGGTGTAGCCAGTGGTGGTTTGACCATACTCAGTAGAAGGTCACACATCCAACAGTAGATGGGCAACACAAAATGTACTTGATATAACCCCGAAAATGAGTGGGTAGAGAGAGGAGGGTAGATCTGGGAAGAGCTGGAGAAGGGGTGAAGATGCTTTAAAAACATTGTACAGGGGCTGGAGAGATGGCTCAGTGGCTTAGAGCACTGGCTGATCTTCCAGAGTCCTGAGTTCAATTCCCAGCAACCACATGGTGGCTCACAACCATCTGTAATGAGATCTGGTGCCCTCTTCTGATATGCGGGCATACATGGAGGCAGAATGTAGTATACATAATAAATAAATAAAATCTTTTAAAAAATGTACAAAGTTCTCAAAGAATTGATACAAAAAGAAAAGAAAGAATATGTGTGTCTTTGTTGACAGAGGTTTCTGTCCTGTCAGGTCCCATAGCCATTTAGTTCCAAAGAAACACACAGAGGTCTACATTAATCATAAACCGGTTAGCCTATTATCTCAGGCTTCTTATTAACTCTCACGTCCTACATTAATCCATAATTCTTGTCTGTGTTAGCCATGTGGCTTGTACCTTTTATCAGTGAGGCATTCTCATCTTGCTTCCTCTGCGTCTGGGTGATGACTGCAGACTGAGTCTTTCCTCTTCCCAGAATTCTCCTATTCTTGTTACCCCACCTCTATTCCCTGCCTGGTCGCCCTGCCTATACTTCCTGCCAGGCTACTGACCAATCAGCATTTTATTAAAACAATACAAGTGACAGGGTACAAAACCATTGTCCCATGGCATGTCTTTAACTTATTTCCCTGGCCCATCAAGTCTCTGAAAAGAGAGCAACAGCCTTAACTTGTTCCTGGGTATAAGAGAAAAGACTTCTAAAGTTTTAGCAGGACCAATATTAGTGCTAGCATTTGGAAATGAATTTTAGGTGGAAGTTTTTTACTTCTCATGCAAATGCACCAATGCTTTCTCACGAAGGTCTCTGAGCTTTGCTGAGCATGTTTAGGCTTCTGGTAACAACACTGACTTTTCTCTTAATGGATTGACTTGCAGAATTATATAATGTTCTCTGTCTTTAAAGCAATACAGATTTCTAGAGTTCACCTAAAATGATAATGTGTGTGTGTGTGTAATTTTATATTCTATTTATTTGTGTGGGGCACAGTGCACATGAGGAGATCATATCATAACTTATGGCAGCCGATCCTCCCTTTCCTTTCTTTCCACTGAGTCATTTTGCCACTCAACGCATACACTACCACCACCACCACCACCACCACCACCACCACCACCACCACCACCACCGCTATCAAGGTTTATGTTGGGAATAAGCCCATTAACCCTCTCAGGATTCAGAAGGATTACTATAGCAGGCAAAAACCTTGCGTCTCAGAGGGCTGGTGGCTGTGAAGCTCCCCAGGAGATACTGGGAGGATTAATTAAGAATGGAACTTTAAATCAATACAAAAGTTCTAAGAAGTTTTTGTGCACTGACTACATTTTTTAAGTGTAACTATTTAAGCTAGAAGTTTGAGATTAATCATTGTAGAAAATGCTGTAGTGCACTTTCTCAGCACTTCTGCTCCCTGTCCCCCGCTAACCCACAGGCCTGGGAGGAAGGCCAGGGTGACTGATTTGCATCAGCATCTTGCTAGCTGAGTTAAAGAGAATGTTTTTGGAGACTTTGCTTCCAGCTCCAGCAGGGTGCCTGCCAGCACCCAGATGAGAATTAATTTCTTTCTCTGGGACTGGTTTAGCAACTCAAGCCTTTTTTTTTCCTGTATCTCTAGGGGTAAAGGCATAAACAGTTAATTTCTGGGGCTATGATCTTATGTTAATTGAAACCAAGGTAAAGGGTAAATACAGAATATTAATAGCTTGTTAGGTTAGAGCAAAAGGCCAGTAGATTACACCTTCCTGAGTCTGCTGCTAGAGAATTCAGGGCCACCCAGACCTGTTTATCAATGAGAACAGACACACTGTCTCTCTGCTCAGTGCCTCCTGCTCAGGGCTCCTTTCTTGTCAATGAGTCCTGTCAATAAGGACTAACTTATACAGATTTGAATAAGAGAACAAAGGTTTGGCTGAGTGAATGCTTTCACACCAGGGCTCCATGGTGCAGGAAAAGGTATACAGTTGCCAGTACAGGAAGAGTCAGGTTTAAAGAATGGCTTATACACTGTTGGGATATTTTGGAATGAATCCCATTATGGAAGGGAGAAATGTCATAATTTCACAAGATTTCTACAGAATTGATAGTGACTATCCAAAAGACAGGTGTTCCTGAAGTTTTGCAAGTCGGATTTTCCATAAGGAGTATACACACACTCCGAGGATTTTTCTAAGAGATCTGTCAGCTGTACATTACTGTATAATACTTGTGGGCTCTCATAACACCACCACCACATACATATCACACACACACAATTATACATTGCTCGAGTCAATTTGCTTTGTCTATTTAGCATTGTTTTCCTTTATCCTTCATAAATAAAGTTAGTGTTACATTTTCCGTCTTCAGAATCTGTGAGAATGTTTTCAGTGGGACAAGAAAATACATTGTGGAGTCAGCAGGCAAGCTTCCTGCAGGTAGGCTTCTCCAATACCCCCACCCCATCCATTGGACCCTGCAAGCTACAAATCCCACTCTGCCCCCAAACCCTCCTACCCCACTTCCACCCCGCAACCTCAGAAGAACTCTGAAATACAAGGTGCAACTACAGAGAGGACCAAGAGAGCAAGTCAAGAGAGTAGACCAGGAGAGCGGGCCAAGAGAGACCTCAGTGGCTCCCTGAACATGGACAGTGGCAGTACAGAGCAGACCAAGAACAGTTCCCAAGGCATAGACAGTCACTGCAAGGATTGAACCAAGAGGCAAAGACACTGCCGGCACCAATTAGAGGAAGAGGTGGGAAGGCGCCAATGCAAGAATTTCTTCAACAACCTAAAAAGAAACATGATAACACCAGAATCCAGTGGTCATACAGTAGGAAAACTCGATCATCCTAACCCAGAAGAAAACTATTTTAAATATAACTTTATGAGGATGATGGAGACCTTCAAAGAGGAAATGTATGAAAAATTCCCTTAAAGAAATGAAGAAAAAGATACACAAAAAAATGGAAGAAATCAATAAATTTCTCAAAGAAATCCAAGAAAAAACAGGTGAAGCAAACAGTTCAAGACTTGAAGACTGAGACCAAGGCAATAAAGAAAACACAAACATGGGGGATTCTGGATGTGGAAAATCTAGACAAACGGACGGGAACTACAGAGGCAAGCATAACCAACAGAACACAAGAGACGGAAAAGAGGGTCTCAGGTGTTGAAGATACTTTAGATGAAGTAGATTCATCGGTCAGAGAAAACATGAAATCCAATAAATTCTTAACACAAAACATGCAGAAAATCTGGGACACCATAAAAAGACCAAATCTTAGAATCATAGGTGAAATTACCTGTCGTGAACAAGAATGGATCATGAAACACACAACAGAATCCACTTTGTCCACTTTAAGAGTATATTAAAGAAAAAGACACATGCATGCAGGCCAGAGGAAGTTGGTGAGTTGGCGAGCATTCAGTAAAATCCCATAATAGGGAGCAAAGATGAAATAGCAGTGGTATAAGCAGGTAATCAGAGAGGGGGAGAGGTTTTAGGTGAGAGGCCAGGGGTTAAAACCAGCTGTCAGTATGTGAGTTCAAAAGGTGAGATTGAAAGGGGGCTTTTGGCGAGATCCCGAGGTCCCGGAGCCTGAAAAGGGCCAAAGGCAAATGTTTTACCCAGTCAAGGTGAAGCTCCTGTGACATCTTAACAAGGTCATTGTTTAAGGAATGGTTTGTTTGTTCTACCTTTCCTGAGGACTTAGGATGGTATGGGATATGAAAATGCTAGGGGATGTTAAGAGACTTAGATAAAGTTTGGGAGATCTGGGAGGTAAACTCTGGGCTGTTATCTGACTAAAGAGAGGTTGGTGTTCCAAACTGGGGCATAATTTCTCGGAGAAGAACATCAGAAACTGCCTGGGCCCTCTTGTTAGTGGTGGTAATGCCTCAATCCACCCAGACATGGTGTCCACCAAAACCAGGAGATACTTAACCCTCCTGACTGGAGCATATAAATAAAATCAAGCTGCCAGTCAGTTCCTGAAAGGACGTGTACCCTGACCAGTCCATCTACAACGGACACCTCTCACAACGGGAGAACAGCAGCCGGCTTGGCTTGGTCAGGGTTGGGTTCCTTAGCGGCACAAGAGTGGGTGAGAGGAGAGGTAAAGGTGGGTGCCAGAGCCGGGTGGTGCAGCACCAGAGAGGAGGTAGGATCCAGAGGGGTTAATGGAGTAGTTGGTGGGGGGAGGGGTAGAGAAAGAGCTGAAGAAATAGAAGTAGCTGTCTGCTGAGGTCAGAAAGGTGGGGTTCATTAGGAAGGTCCAGAGTGGAAGTAGGGCATTCCTCCATCTGAGATGGCATAGCCAGGAACATGTGAGTGGGTGAACAGCTCATAAGGACAGAGGGCTTGGACTTAGAGCTTAGATAGTAAAAGTCTTGGATATACGAAAGCTCCTTCCATCTGCCTGTGTGCTGGCAATATTTAAAAAGCTCCTGCAGAATATTGGGATCAAAGGTGCTGTTAGGTGGCCATTTTAGGTTATTATCTAAAGAATACTTAGACCATTTTTTTTAAAACAAAGACTAACAAGCATGGAAATCTGTGAGAAAGGCAAATTACTCTCTGGGGTTTAAGGGTCTCTAAAAGACATCCCAGGGGGAGGTTGGACTGACAGTTCTTGAGAGTTTGTTTCCCATAGCTGAAAACGCAAACACAGCATAACCCCAAGGCTGGTAGCTGGACATCTCCACAGTGTGTGTGTGTGTGTGTGTGTGTGTGTGTTGGGGGGGGGTTGATAATAAAGCCTAGCTGAGTTTCTGTCGGTCACTCAGGAGCCAAGGGCTAAAAGCCACTCTGGGTGATCTCTAACTGTGAGAACCACTTACAAAAAGTCCAAAAGGAAAACAAAAACAAAAAGATTAGAATGGCGGGAGGACCACTCTGAGTGGTCTGGTCACATTTGTAGCTATAGGAAGCAACCAGAAGCGAATATCAGCAAAGGGCTCAATTGTAGCTTTGAAAGTTGTGATTGGGGGCTTCCTCCCCATTTCTAGGAACACCAGAGGGTTGCCAGGAGCTCAACGGTCAACTTTTTGGGTTCAGAGAAATGGTTAAACTGACAGGAAGAAAAAAACTGACCAAACTAAACCACTGGTGTGTGTAGGGATCAGTGGCCAGGCAGATGGAATGTGCGTTGTCGTGGAGAAACCCAGTCCAGGGTCCCAGCCCCAGGAGATGGGTGGAAGAGCCTATGGAGTCTTGGCACCAATGAAATTACCTGGTGCATAAGAGAATGGATCACAAAACACACAACAGAACCCACATTAAGAGTTTATTAAAGAGAAAGACACATGCACACAGGCCTGAGGGGTTGGTGCAGGGAGAGAGTGTGGAGCGAGTGCGTCCAGCTTTTAAAGGCTGCCTAGTGCATGTGCACAGAAGCTTACATAGCTATGTCATACGTAGGTGACAGAGCTGATGCATGTGCACAAGGGCTTACCTAGCTGTGTCATGCCTAGGTGACCTGACCATGTTGCATGTAAGTATCGCAGGACCTAAGGACCCTAGGTGGCTATGTACTTTGCCTGAGTGCTTGTCAGTGCATGCATGGCCCTGGAACCTGGAAGTGCCAGCCATAACACTGTGCATCACGAACCATAACAATCGGGATAGAAGAAGGAGAACTCCAGCTCAAAGGCTCAGAAAATATATTCAACAAAATCACAGAAGAAAACTTTCCCAACCTAAAGAACAATATCTCTATGAAGGTACAAGAAGCTTACAGAACACCAAATAGACTGGACCAAAAAAAAAAAAAAGTCCACTCGACATATAATAATCAAAACACAAAACATAGTGAATAAAGAAAGAATATTAAGAGCTGCAAAGGGAAAGATCAAGTGACATATAAAGGCAGACCTATCAGAATCACACCCGACTTCTCAATGGAAACTGTGAAAGCCAGAAGGTCCCAGACAGTAAGAGACCACGGATGCAAGCCCAGATTACTATACCCAGCAAAGCTTTCCTTCACCATCGATGGAGAAAACAAGATATTCCATGATAAAACTAGATTTAAACAATACCTACCCACAAATCCAACCCTACAGAAAGTACTAGAAGGAAATCTCCAACCCAAGGAAGCTAACTGCATCCACAAAACACAGGCAACAGATAACCTCATGTCAACAAACCCCAAAGAAGAAAACACACAAACACTACTACCAAAAAAAAAAAAACCAGGAATTAACATTTACTGGTCATTAATATCTCTTGATATCAATCAATGGACTCAATTCAACTATAAAAAGACACAGGCTAAGAGAATGGATCCAAAACAACTTAGATGCCCCTCACCCAAAGAATAAATAAAGAAAATGTGGTACATTTACACAATGGAGTACTACTCAGTGGTAAAAAAAAAAAAATGACATTTTGAAATTTTCATGCAAATGGATGAAATCAGAAAAAAACATCCTGAGTAAAGTAACTCAGACCCAGAAAGAAGAACACAGTATGTACTCACTCATAAGTAGATACTAGCTGTAAAGCAGAGGATAATAAGCCTATACTCCATGACCCTAGAGAAGCTAAGTAACAAGATGAACCCTAAGAAAGTCATATAGATCCACCTGAAAAGGGGAAATAGACAAGATCACCTGACAAAATGGGGATCATGGGGGTGGGGAAGAAGAGAGGGTAGAAGGGAAAGAGGAGGGGAGAAGGGGAGGGAGGAGGAGAACTTGAGGGAATGGGATAGTTGAAATGGAGGAAGGACAGAGATGAGAGCAAGGAAAGATATTTTGATTGAGGGAACCATTATGGGGTTAGCAAGAAGCCTGGCACTAGAGAAATTCCCAGAAATCCACAAGGATGACCCCATCTAAGACCCTAAGCAATAGAGGAGAGGGGGCTCAAACTGGCCTTGTAGTCAGATCGATGAATATCTTAAACGTCATCATAGAATCTTCATCCAGCAACTGATGAAAACAGAGGCAGAGACCCTCAGTGGAGCACTGGGCTGAGTTTCCAAAGTCCAGTTGAAGAGTGGGAAGAATGAGAATATGAGCAAAGAGGTCAAGACCATGATGGGGACATCCACTGAAACAGTCTACCTGAGCTAATGGGAGCTCACCAACTCTGGAAGGACAGGGAAAGAACCAGCATAGGTCCAAACTAGTCCCTCTGAATGTGGGTGGCATTTGTATGGCTGGGACAGACTGCGAGGCCACTGGCAATGGCACCAGGATTTATTCCTACTGCTTGTACTGGCTTCTTGGGAGCTTATTCTCTTTGGATGGATACCTTGCTCAGCCTAGATATAGTAGGGAGGGCCTTGGACCTTCCCCACAGCAATGTGCCTTACCGCCTCTGAGGATTGGATGGCGGGTGGGTGGGAGAGTATGTGGAGGGAATGGGAGGAGGGGAGGGAGTGGGAACTGGGATTGGTATGTAAAATGAAAAAAGATAATTTGTTTTCTTTTCTAAAAAACATAAATAGAAAAAGAAGCAAAAGGAAAATCCTGGTAGCTTAAAAAAGCAAGCAAGAATGAAAGAAAGAAAGAAAGAAAGAAAGAAAGAAAGAAAGAAAGAAAGAAAGGAAGGAAGGAAGGAAGGAAGGAAGGAAGGAAGGAAGGAAGGAAAGAAAGAAAGAAAGAAAGAAAGAAAGAAAGAATAGAAAATGCATTGTGAGGAGGAACCTGTATGTGATTGTCTCTTCGATTCATGGTACAGTTTCATTTCAAGCCTCATGATTCAGCCTCAGACAGAGATCGAGGTATCTTGGCTTGTTTGCATCAACAGTTTAAGGTAAAAGAGGCCCAACGAGGTTGTATAACTGTCCTAAGATTAAGTTTGATCCCTGTAACCCACATGTCCTCTGATCTCCACATGTGCCCTGTGCCAACAATGAATTTCTTCAAAAAGTTAAAGAAATGACTGGAGAGACGAGACGTAATTAGCGCACAGAACACCTTTCTTAGCTGGGGAAGGAAAACTTAGACAGGCTGGTAGATGACGGCAGTGCTTAACCCGCCATACCCAGGGTACCAACGCTGGATTGGTACCCAGGACAACAACAGCAACGCTGTTGCCAGGCTGTGCTCTGGCCATGCATTCAGTTCTTCACACTCATGACATCCTTAAATCTACACTCCTCTGTGAGGCAGATACTGTTGCTCTCCCCATTTTCCAAATGAGACACAGGAAGATGTTGCGTGACCTCTCCTGGGGAGACGTGAGATTTTTCTATCGTCCTACACGGTGTACCTAGGTCAGACCAAAGACATTATTCTGTCCAAGTCTAACCTGGTGAGATGAAGACGTATTGGGATTCCTTACAGGAAAGTGGGTGTCTCAGAGGCATCTGGATCACCGAAAGCATTGCCCACCAACCCCCAAGCAGAGTCGATGACTGGCAGATGGATGCAAAGCATCCAGGCAGCTCCACCAAAAGCTTCCTCTCCCAGAACAACTGCCGGTGACTTACGCAACCCTAAGGAAATTTCCTGCATCTCCTCAGTTTCTCCTGCTTCCTGGGAGTTTTATGAAGCCCTTCCTTCCTCCAGCAAGAAGAACTTCGATTCAGAGGAAGTAGTCATACAACAGTCCATCCCTTCCTCCGGCTCTTAAACTCCTTCTTCTGCAATGTCCTCTGAGCCTTTGAGGAAATGATACTGACATCTCGTTATTTTCCTTCATTTATGACCAAACACGGAGCCACTATGCCATGGCAAGCAAGCCACAGGATTTGAGGCTGGACCGCAGTAACAAACACGGATGGCCTCCTGTGACACAGGCCTTATGTCCATTTGGGAAGCAGTTGGGTGCACCCACCAATGGTCGTACTACAGTTGCACAAATGGACCTATCTTGCCTAGCATGTTGGTAGTGCAGTATGCAAGACCCATGGTCTACATCAGCTACAATCCTCGCCCAGTCTGTGTAAAACCTTTCAACACTGTTAAATAGAGCATTGGGGAGGGAGCCTCCGGCTCGGTACCAGCCTGATTACTCCATGTTCTGCAATCAAAATGTGTGATGCTTTCAATATTTATAACCAATGCCAGAAAGCACGCTAGCTATAAAATCATCTCATTTGCATAGACTCCTGAATTTATTTACTTGTAAATTCACAGGGTAAAAGATGAGGAAGGAGGACGTTGCGGGGATTATAGAACATGTTTCTGACCGTTCCCTTTGCTCATCTGTGAGCTGATTCTGTTTCTCAAAACCCTTTGCTTTGTATTCCGAGCTTGTCTCGTGAAACGTGCTTCATAGACCCTCGGGAGCTGTTCACTTCTCTTCTGTGAGATCCATGGAGTTTTATTTCACTTCCAACTCAAATAAAACCAATGTCACCCTGGAGCCTGAATTTCCTCTCTCGTGTGCTCTGCAGGAAGCTTGCTAGAAGGAAGTATTGGCGGAAGCCAATTATTTCCAAGCTATTTAAGTGAAGTAATTGTGTTCGTTTGCGCCATGGAGATCAAGAAAAGCTGAGCCATCTGGAATGAGAATTACAGAAATGCATTGTGTGCAAACAACCAGAGAGCGGGAGGAAGAAGCTGTTGACTTGAACAAGGAGTAGCTTGAAAGTAAGTTCTCCGAGGGTCTGACCTTGCCACATACATCCCAGGAAAGACGGTGTCGGGTGAGCTCTGCAGACCTGCTCGCTAGTGAAGCAATTATAACTTTGAAAAAAAAAAAAAAGGAAGTAGAAAACACCTACTGTCTTCCCCATCCCATTGACATACAGGACAAAAGAGTGGTTCCAAATAATCTTCTGTGCCTGGGTGAGAACAGCAGAGGACTGTTTGATTCACACCCCGCTCAGCAGGATATGGAAAGCCTCGCTGGGTGGTCGTGGCCAGGACAAGAGTCCTTCCCCCCCCCCCCAACCCTCGGGGAAGGCTGCTAAGTCTGCAGGAGGAACAGGGTACCAGCGCTTTTTCATTCACAGTTTTATGTAGGCGGGTGTTAAACCCAAAGAAGTCCCTTAACAATGGCGACATAGAAATCGGCTTTGCACACGTAATTCCCACTAGAAGATTGTACTGTTAAGTCTCAAACCCGGGGACAAATAGTTGAGGTGTCTATTTAACATATCAAAGCAAACCTGGCCACCAGGTTCTCCCAGCATCCTTCAGTCCCAGCCTGTTACAGGGTCCTCCTTGCTGGCATACCCCGCGCCCCCCTACCCTGAACGCTCCAGTCCGGGACCCTGGACTGTCCTTTCTATAATATCCAGGCATTTTTTGTTACCCCTCCTTTTTGGGGGCCTCCTGGCTGCTGCACCTAGCTCCCCACTTTCCCCTCTCTCTTGACCTACCCCCTCTCCTCAGGTGGTTCAGGGTCATGTCCACTCTGGACTCTCCTGGATGTTCCTGCCCCTGGTTATGCTCTTCCGCATAGCTACAATGAACTTTCTCTTCTACCATAACCTAGGAGCCGTCATCGCCTTTCTTTTTCAGTTATTTTTTTTTTCATTCACTGCCACAAGTGTATTAGAGAATCTCGAGGCACAACTGCCTGCACGCCAATTGATTCATAGTGTTGCTGCCCTTAGACTTCTAAAGCAGTAATTGGAGTTTACTAAGTAAAGTATACACTTAGAATTGCGGGGATGTATTTTTCCAGGTGGGCCCCACCTTCTAAACATCCTAGTTGCTTAGGATTGGCCATAAATGGTCCGATTGACACTGAATCCCTGACAGCTGTCATTTATCTCTCACCCTTCACCCAGCGTTGCATTAAACAAGTCAACCGAGAAAGACCTCAGGCTGAGATAAGGGACAATTGAAATCAAACCAGCAGTCAGTGATGCTGAGAGCCTGTGGTAGTTTAATTGAGAATTAACCCCCCCCCCCACACACACACACGGGCTCCAATGTATAGGTACTTGATCCCCAGTTGGGGGGCACTGTTTGGGGGTGGACGGTTAGACAGTGTGGTCTTGCCAGGGGAACCACATCACCGGAGACAATCTTTGAGAGTTTCAAGCCTCATGCCATTTCTGGTTTGTTCCTTCTGCTTTGTGCTGACGGTTCAAAAAGGGCTCTCTCAGCCTCCTGCTCCTGTTGCCACGCCTGCTGCATGCTGCCATGCATACATGCATGCCACCCAGCCTCCACGGACTCTTCGCCCTCAGGAAACCTAAGCCCAGATAAACCCTTCCTTCTATAAGCTGCAGTGGAAAGGTAGCTAAAACACTGGGAAGGTGGACCCTTAAGGAAAGAATTGCCTCCGTCGATGGCCTCTGGCCATGTCTGTGTGGGTCCATCCTTCTACTGGCAGGACTAGGCTGTGTAAGCAAGGTCGCCTTCCTCCGTGGTTTCTGCATCCTACCTAAGTTTCTCTTTAAGTTCCTGCCTTGGCTTCCCTTGGAGGTGAATTCTCACCTGGAAATATAAGCTAAAGGACCCCTTCTCCCCCTTGTTGCTCTTGGCCAAGTGTTATCAAAAGCAACAGAAAACAGACGAGGAAAATTACAAACCCATGTGTGGCTTTGGGGCATCATTTTGTAATTTAATTTTTTGAATTCTGGACTGTTTTCCATAGCTATTACACCATTTTATATTCCCGTGAACAGTGTAGAAAGGTTTCTACTTCTCCATATCCTCTCCAATGTCTGTTCTTTTTTCCTCTCTGATAATAACCCCCTTAATGGCCACGGGACGGTATCTCCTGTGGCTTTGTTTGCTATTGCGCTCATGACCAAGGACACTGAGCATCTTTTTTTGGGTGGCTATTGATCATTTGTTTATCTTCTTTGAAAAAATGTTTATTGAAGCCATTTGTTTATTTCTAATTGGGATATTGGCTTTTCTCATGTTGAGAAAGAGTTGTTATATATTATTGATTTTGAATCTCTCCTAAGATATATGACTTTTTAATAGCTCTTCTTATCAATGGGTTGATTTTTCCTCTGTTAATGATTTTTTTTGGTGCACAGATGTTTTTAATTTTCATGAAGTCTAATTTGTCTGTTTATTTGATTTCCTGTGATTTTTGTGATGTTATTGCCAAATCAATTTTCTTTTAATATTGACAGATATAAGTTAATATAAATATTTATTGTATATATATCATATATAAAATTATTTTTTGATACACAAGCATTGTTAATAGCTAAATCAAGAAAACTAACCTAAATGTTCCTTCAAGTGCTCTCTTTTTCTTTCATTGTGCTAAGAGTAATTTAAACTATTTTTAAAAATATTTAAATATTTCATATATTGTTATTAACTATAGCTACTACATCATACTATAGATATTTTTCAATACTGAAATTTTGAATTCTTTGACCAACAACTCCCCAGCCCATGTTTTATCCACTGCCTCTCTGCTGTGCTTCCCTTAGTTTGACTTCTCAGAGGACTACAGTTTTAATTATTATCCTGAAATGTTCGCTCAATCCACTTAGAGTTGACTTTCTGTAATGTGTAACTGAAGGTCTAACTTTGTTCTTTGGCCTATGGATACTTAGCTTTCCCGTCACCATTTGCTGGTATAAAGCTATTCTTTTCTCCATTAAATTGTCTAGTAGCCTTGACAAACATGATTTGACCCTAAATCCTGAGGGCTATTTCTAAGTTCTCTAATCTCTTCCTCAAGTCAATATGTCTGTAGTAAACTTTGAATTCAGGAAGTATAACTGCTTTAGTAATGATCTTGCTTTTTTTTTTTTTTTTTGACTATTGGCTATTTAAGGTCCTATGAGAGTCCTTACAGATTCTAAGCACATTTTTTTTTATTTCTGTGAAATTATCACACTGATTTTGATGATAATTTAATTGAATCTACAGATCTGAGGCAGTGTTGACATTGTATTACACTACGTACACCTACCCGGGGGCTTGGGCTGCCTTCCTGTTTGGTAATCAGCAAGGCACTATTCAGCACTGTTTTTCAGCTTTTATTGTACAAATTCTTCAGATCTGGGTTAGTTTAATTATTGGTGAGCCATTCTTTTCACTGCTACTATAGAGGAAAATATTTCCTCAGTTTCCTTCCCTCTCATTCTTTGTACAAAAATCCAAGTTTTTATGTGTTGATTTCATATCCTGGAGAAATGCAATTTTAAAGGTTTTTAAAAGTTTTTCATGGGTATGAGTGGTTTGCCTGTGTATCTGTATGTGCACTATGTGAGTGTCACGCCCACAAAGGCCAGAAGGGGGCATCAGATCCTCCAGAACTGGAGTTACGGACAGTTGTGAGTTCACACATGAGTACTGGGAACTGAATCCTGGCCTCCTATAAAAGTAACAAGGACTCCTAACTACTGAGTTATCTCTCCACGCCTGACAAATGCGTTTCCATGACCGCCTTTTAGTATATTTGTTTTGTCAATACCATAAGACGTGGATTCTGCTGGTTTTATATTACTCCCTAGACGTAGTCTAGGAAGAAGCTATTCATAGTCCCATTACACGATGGTCACGAGCAAGTTGAGTAATCCACGTCACCCATTTCAGCTCTTAATGAGACAGTGGAGAATCAGACACGGGCTATGAAACCTAGAGTTGATGCTTTATTCTCCAAGCCACGTTTCTTCCTAAACATCAAGCTCACAATGAGAACTGCTTCACGAATATACAGTGATGTTCAAACGAGTAACAGCCCTGGGATTCGAATGTTCAAATATAACTAGCTCTTCTCATCTCCAGACCTGGGGATGAAACTCCTGGACAAGTGTGCTTGAAGTAAACTCTTTCTCTAAGGTTCAGTCAACAGAACATGCTGGAACAGAATTTGTCAAGACATACAGCTACCAACCAAGACCCTAAATTTAGAAGTGTATTCAATCTAGTCAGTCATCGAGTGACTACTTTTGATGGGATGTTGGTGACACTAAAAGCTCCCTAAGAGAACAAGACGTGGGTTTTGCTGTCCCTGGAAGGAACCTGGGGGATGTCAAGCTCTTTAGAGTTGGTTTCTGGCTGTTAAACTGGCCTCTTCATCATACCCCCACTCCCAAAATGTCTTTAAATTCATCCCCAAGGGTAATGTGAGACTCCCAATAGCTGTACTCTTAAATTAGACATTATTTAACCAACTCACTCATTTCTTTGTACCTAAGAGATAGCGTCATGTTCCCCAGGAGCACAAACGTGATTTCTGGAAGCATTTTTCCATAGCAGTTCAAACAACATGAACAGAGCTCTTGCACAAGTAGTTCTGAGTTTCAAGTCATAGAGTAGATACATATAATAATTTAAAAGGCAAATACACCATTAAGTGAAGATGTAGTCTACAAAAGAAATATATACATACTGCATCAATCCATCCATAAGACCGAGCATAGAGATAAAACTCCTCTCTGGACAATTGGGATATCAACTCTACTCTTCTTACCAATCAGCATTAACTACGTCACCCGACAATTCCAAGACCCTGCCTTGTTTTTTGTTGTCCATATGATTATCGGTCAAAGGACATGAAAAGATCAGAAGACATCACCATCTTCCACTCAGTAGAGGGGAAAGGATGGGAAAAGCCCCAGACATTGCCGAACCTATGTTTGTATTAACCAAAAATGGAGGTTTCCCAACTATCGAAGCCATGGTTAGACATTTCAAAGAGCCATGGCAATCCAGAAGACAAAGTCAACACCACTGTAAAGCATGAGGAAGTGCTGTAAGTGTGTTTGTAGGTGGGAGGCGTAGAGAAAAGAAAGGAACTTAAAGCTTGATTTAATGTGTCAGCTCAAGTGTATTGATTGGCCCTACTGTCTGAACAGCCTGGAGGCTTCCAAAATCAGCATGATGGGAATCTTATGAACCAAAAAAGGTTTGAATACGAACAGAAAAACATTACTGGAATCAGTGTCAAAGTGCCACCTCTGCCATCACAGCCCTTTGTTGGAAAACCACTGAGTCAGCTGTCTGTCTCCCTGATTCAGCTCATTCCCTGGGCTTCAGGGTTCTTGGGGAAGCAGAGACGTGGAACTCAAGCCCTTACACTCTGACCTTTTCAGATAGTCCATCTGAGTGACTCCTTTTGGTGCGTTGGTTTACCGGATTTCCTACTTCACTCCAGGTGCTGGTTTCCCAAAAGGGCCATTAGAAACAGAGTCAGCAATTCGTTGGAGAGCCTTTGGGGCAAAATAATTTAAATTCCTGTACATGGGGAGGATTTTCACTTACTTTTGCTCTTCTGTGTCACCCCAATTAAGTTCAGTTCTACAGAAAGCAGTTCCTGGAGCTCACACATCATTTGGGGGTACTTCCTGAAGGCTCTACAATTAATGACAAATTTGCTTTCAGCCCAGCTGGTGATAGATAATGCCCTAGGGTTCTCTGAGAGCGAGTTGATAATGGAACGTGGGTCGCTGGGGGTTTCCGGGGTGACAATCACTGAATTTCATAGGATATTATTACTCTGTTACTTCTCTGCAGTCTTTGCTTTTCCCTTTTACTCAAGACGATTTACATCTTTGAAATGACTAGAAGCAGCTGTGACTACCCTGATAGTTCAAGTCGGTCCTGGGAGACCCAGCTCAGGTGCTTTTTTAAATCCCCTGTGGTTTATGCATTGCTCAATTTCCTGATTCTAGAAACTTCCGCATATTTCAGGTGCCACTAAGGGCAATCCATAGGCTTCAACTGACATATTGAATCAAACTTCCAAATCCATTTCCACTACTTTCCCTGTCCTTTTTGGTAGGGTACAAGCGTGTGAGCATTGTTCTCCCTAGTAAAATTTTGTCACATTCCCTCCATCCCACAGTGACATTAGACTCTGGTAATTTGTATAAAGATAAGAGAACGCAGAATGTATTGGCTTTGCATTCCAAAGTGTCATGGCTCTTTAAAAGGCCCCGTAAATAGCAAGCCTAGATTTCAGGCTTATACAAGTCAAAGCTTGGGTAACATGTCTCTGGTCTCCTCTTCCACTCTCTCATGCGGTCAAAGGCTCCTTTGTTCTTACTCAAGGCTTTGACCCTTTTATTAGTGATTCAGAGATGACTTCATAGATTTTCAGTCTGGATTAATAGTTTAGATTTTTTTAAATGTGGTTTCATGGCTGCAAAATATTTTACTGTTGCTGCTGTTTGTGTGGCAGGAACTATTTTTAGCATAGACATAGGACACCTTGGTTTTTAACTCAACGATAGCTGACATTTAGGAATAAACCTGGAATTCTGTTTAAGCTATGGAGAAACTAGATATACAGATGCAATGGCCAAACCAACATAAAACCAGAACTCTCATCCAGAATCTATATAACAAGGCTGAGAAATTAGATCATGAGTTCTGCAGCTACTGAGCCTAGGAAGACAGGGGGTTCATAATTTACAGCTGCTGGGTCTATTTGTTTCCCACTTGGGATTCGCTAGAGAAGAGGCCAAGCCTGCTCTGCCAGGCACATGCCCTCATCTGAGAGGCTGCATGACTTTCCCCCTCTTCCATGGCAGGCAGTATGGTCCTCCAAAGTCTCACCTCAGCTGGTACACTTCATCACATACAAATACTGATATCTCTGTGTTTGTCAAGTACTATTTTTAAGGTGTATGTATATTTTGCCTGCATGTATGTGTGTATACCATGTGTGTGCCTGGTGCCTGCAGAGGCCAGAAGAGGGCATTGAATCTCCCAGAAACTGGAGTTACAGACAATTGTGAGTTGCTGTGTAGGTGCTGGGAATTGAACCCAGGTCCTTAGGAAACATAGCCAACACTCTTAACCTCTAAACCACTTTTTCTGTGCCAATATTTATTATTATTATTATTATTGAGAAACATAGCAATCAAACTTCCATCCCTGAATACTGGTTGGGATGTCACTGTTGTTAGTTGTAACCCACCTAGACAATCTCAAGTTGCATGATTTTCTTTAAAATCTAGTGCCAGCAACCATGTCTGTTGTTGTGTGTGTCTCCGTCTCATTTGAGGAGGAAAGGGAGATGATGACGAGAGAGGAGATGGCAGAAAGGACAAGAGACAGGAAAAGAGAGAAAGGGAAAGAGAGAAGAAAGGAAAGGAAAAAGATGTTACAAGGAGGGTATTGAATCATTATCAATCAACTAAAGAACACGGGCTTGGAAAAATGGGCAAAAGTGAGAAAAGCTCAAGGCTTTTCTCTCCTTCCAAGAAGGCAATGGCGAGCACACCGTTCCCACCAGTGGACAGGGATGCCTCAGTGCTGCTGCAGGCTCCATGATGGTGTGGCGTCATCACCCAGTGTGGTGACCGCCATCGTTTCCTGCCTCCAGAACCGTGCTCTATGGCTCCTTCCTCTTCATCTGTCTGGATCTTAATTCAACATTTGGAGCTGATGCTTCTGGTTGGTTCACTCTGAGGTAACCGACTCATGCCCAATCTACATGGGTAAAAAGGAGGCCGAAGTGGGGTTTTCAGTTTACACAGCAGGAAAGTAGCTTCCAGTGGAAACTTAGGAAGTAGGAGATTTTTCAACTTAACAAGTTCAATGACCAGAAAAATGAAAATCAATACAAATACAAATACAAAAGTAATATCTGTTACAATGGGTGTCTAAGTGAACACTCAATTTCTCCGTGTTGGAAAAACCATGGTGACACATGAACCAGGGCTACCACTGAATCCTGCCAACATCCAGTAGTTTGAGCCCCTACACGCAAGCCTAATTACCGTCAGAAAAGAGAGAAAGAATCCAGTTACAGCTAGGTTTGCCTTAGTATTTGTTTGTTTGTTTGCATATGTTTATGCCTGAGTGTATGTGTGGGTACCACATGCATGCATGACACCCACAGAGGCCAAGAGAGGGTGTCCCCTCAAACTGGGCTTACAGACAGTTGTGAGCCACCACACGGGGTTTGTAAACCAAAAGCTGGGTTCCCTGTAAGAGCAGTCAATTTTCTTAATCCCTGAGCCACCTCTCCAGCTACTATTGCTAGTTTTAAACAACTGGGTTTCTTCCATACCGTACAGTATGGTCATGGTTTAACTGATGGCATCGGACTTTCTCACAACGTTTTTTTGTTGATGGCAAAAATGAGACACCCTGGTGCTTTTGTGTTAGTTGTAAGAGAGACCTGACTTCAGGTGACCTGTCTGTCATTTCTCTCCTTGCATTCTCTTGCTTATGTTTTTAACCACAGAATAGAGTTATATTTTTAAATTTATTACTTCTTCATTTAAAAGAACTTCACACTACTTGGTTTTGGTTACGAGAAAAGGGAACGAACTCTTGAGGAATGTACAAGGTCTCCCCGGCAGTTCAGAGGACCTGCCTTTCATTTATCTTGCTGGCAGCCAATATTCCTTACGGAGAGCCCTTCCCTGGATCCTTCCTAGAACAGAGGACGCTAGGGGACAGATTTCTAAGTAGACTCTTCATTCAGAAAAACACAGACATCGACTTCCTCCTTCCACATCTCTGCCATTTCTTATTTTCCCATGAGCTTTGTAGCCATCTGTGCGCATACCCGACGTTCTCGTTACAGTGCTTGCATTTACGTAATATTCTACTTCGGTGGTTTTAAAGATAAAGAAGCAGACAGCCCAGAAAGCATTGATGACTTGCTCTAGACTGTGCATCCAGAGTGTGGTGGGATCAAGACTCACTCTTGCTACACGTCTCTCCTCTTCCCAGGCTCACATCGAGCATGTAATAGATGCATGTCCTTTGCGAAGGTAACTTGAAAGTCAAATCAAAACGCCTGGAAATGTGCCTGAGAGTCTCTAGCTACTTGGTTTTAAAGACCTAAGATATGTAAATCAATTAATTAAAATTCACTATTGATAGTTACAAAGTGCTAATTTAACACCTTCATTGTCTTCTTGAAAGTCTGGTGCATTGGTAGTTAACTCAGAGCCTTGAGAATTACCTTAAATTTCTCGATGTGTTGCACGCTTGAAAAATGCGGCTGCTGTTTCATCTGCTGGTATTTAACATCAAATCCAGGAGTGGGAATGAATCTGTAAGCACGGAGCAGATGTTCATTAAGTCTTATCTTGAAGCCCTGCGAAGGAGGGTATTCTAGGAGCACATTGATTTAGCGGGATGTATTTATTGAGTGACTCCTGTATCACACGTCTCTGGACAGAAGAGATAATGGAAAGCAAGAGGAGATTGGTCATACAGTACACTATAGGAAGTCAGGAGGAGGTAAGTGTTACAGGAGAATTAAAGCAGAACAAAGTGAGACTGAATGGGTAGGAGCAAGAGGTGACATGGTTTTTAATAAGGTGACTAGGCTAGCTCACTAAGGAGACATTTTTGAGCAAGGCTTGAAGGTGATGAAGGACTTGACAAGGAAAGCTTCTGACAAGAAGGTTGTGGCAGAGCGACACCTCTGATGTAGGTTATGCTTGATATGTCTGAGGAAAGAAGCAGCCTAGTACACCCAGAGGACAGGGAGAGGAAGAGAGGGGTAGGAGAAAGTCGGGCTTGGTGGCGCCCTCTCATAATCCTAGTAAGCAGGAGGATGAGGCAGGAGAATTAGCCATGAATTTGAGGCCAGGTGAGCTATATAGTAGGGTCAAGACCAGCATGAGCCTAAAATCCATGGTAAGATCCTAGTGGAAGATGGTGCAGGAGGGGATGGAGGAAAGAAAGAACGAATAAACAGAAGAGCCAATGTGTGCAGTTACAGGATTGCTTAGCTCCTTCTGGAACGGAGGGTAACCCTCCATGACCAACTATGGGGATTTCTGAAGACAAGGGAAATACAAGATGGTTGGTGGGAGACTGAAAAGACCAGCTATAACCCTGTGGCCAGCTACAGTCACGTGATTGTTACCTGGGTCTAAGTCATGAGCCTGCCTTCCTTATTGCATTGTGAACATGCATAGATATGTGTAGATGGGGACTTATTACATATTTTTGTTTTGTGTGCTCTCATTCTTTTACAATGTTACATTAGATGAATTGACTTCAGGTCACAGTGTTTAAATATTGTTCTGAAAAGAAAACATCACCTTTGGGCTTTACATTAGGGAAGGTGTGGTAGTCAGGGTTCTTAGAATCACAGAACTTATAGAATGACTCTCTATATCTATCTATCTATCTATTTATCTATCTATCTATCTATCTATAGATATGTAGATATAGATATATCATATGGAATTTATTGGGATAGCTTACAGGTTGAAGTCCAACAATGGTTGTCTGTGAATGGAAAGTCCAAAAATCTAGTGGTTGCTCAGTCCCACGAGGCTGGGTGTCTCAGCTGGTCTTCTGTGTATGCTGGGATCCTGAAGAAGTAGGCTTCAGTGCCAGAGAGGGAATGGATGGGCTGTTAAGGTGAGGGCAAGCAGGAGAAGAACCAACGCTTCCTTCTTCCCTTGTCCTTATATAGGCGTCCAGCAGAAGGTGAGGCCATGTTAAAGGTGTGCCTTCCTGCTTCAAGATCTGAATTGAAGGCCCGAGTCATCCCGCCTCAAGATATGGATCACCAGTGCGCCCTCCACTTCTGGATTCTAGTTCATTCCAGATATATCAAGCTGACAGCGAAGAACAGCCATCCCAGAGGGCATTAGTGTACTTTTTTGTTGTAAGAGAGTTGTATCATGTTAGGCAGAATTATAATGCTGTTGTTGTCTTTGTTTAGAGATGAAGTCTGTTTTATAGATATACATAGAGGTACCAAAAGAAAAAAAAAAGTGGATTTATGATGAGCAATCTTATGTGTCAATTTGGCTGGGCCAAAGCATGCCCACATCACTCCTGTGTGAGTTTTGAAGTATGTCTGAGTGTTTATGGAAGGTATCACCACTTGAATTATTTGGGCTGGTTTCCTCCCCAGTGCCAACGGTCATCATCCAACTCACCAATGGCTCGAGAGTGGCAAGAAGCTGCAGGAAGCTGGAGATTTCTCTCTGCCAGCTGTGTGAGCTAGAACATCCACCTCATCCTGACTCGAACCAAGACTTAGCCGCCTGAGCTCTTAATTCTCAGGTGTTTGATCTCAGACTACAATTCACCCCATTGGCTTTCCTGGGTCTCTAGTTTGTAGACAGAAGATGATGGAACTTCTGAGCCTTTGTAAACACAAGTAGCGATTCCTCACCATAAATATTATCACACACACACATATGCATGCACACACATATGTGCAAACACACTCTGGCAGTTTCTTTGGAAAACCCTAATTGATACAGCAGTAGCAGCCTAAAGTTCTTTCCTTCAGAAACCTCGTAGAAGACTTAATTTTGCCTGTGATAAAAATTAATGACAAAACAATGGGATCTTATATAAAATGCTGCAACATGTTTTGAATTTTTCAAAAAAAATCTATTGTACAACCTATATAGTGACTATCTTTTGCTAGAACTTTTGTAAGACTTTCTTGCCCCTCAAGCATTTCTGAAGGTTTCTTTGAAACTCTGGTTAGGAAGTTTCCAGATCTTTTAAGCAGGGCAGAGAAACCAGTGTGGAGAGCACGGATGTCTCACAGGGACTGGCGCCTTGCAAGCAAAGAAAACCACCAGGCATCCAGGAAACCCAGTTGGAAGGAGAGGAATCTACAATAAGCCCCTCGGGAGCTGGCCAGACAGAGTCTGCTCTGATGGTTTCCTACAGAAAGATGCTCTTGGCTCCATCTGGTCCCCCATCAGCTCCACAGCCACCTGCAGCTACTATTGCTGCACAGCCTCCCCTGTAGAGTTCCCTGGCCCCAGGGAAGCTGAGGGTCAATCTGCCATGACCAGAATTCACTGTTTGGCACACATGGCCTGGATGAAGCTTGGTTCTGGGCCAGGATTCAGACCTTCTTTAAAATAGCCCGGATGAGCTGAGGAGGAGGCAGAGTGCTCTGCCGCTCTACTGTTCTATAAAAACAAAAGCCCGTGATTGTTTGAAATGAAAAACAAGCAATGCAATGTTTCCTAAGTGGAAAATTGGATAGCAATAGTAGCCATAGAATGGCTAGCCTGCTTTATGTTAAATCAAGGGAAGGAGATATAGTTTTACAGTCAAGTGAAATTCTGAGTTAAATGAGTTATTGTCTAAAAACCACAGCAAGGAGTTCACCTGTCCCTGCCCAAGCTGCTGGCCACCAAAAGGGAAAATATGTGCGCCCATATCCAAAGACAAATTCAGAATAATACAGATGTGCTTTTGTTTCCCAAGTATCCATAAAGACAAGACAAGCTGAAAACAAATTCTTTCAAAGATGCTGTAAATTATTTCTTCCTTCCAGGAGAATGATCAGAAAGGCCTGTTTCCTGATCCACACCTTTTTCGTAAGAAATCTTCAGAGTTCTGTGTGTGTAAATGGATGAAGGAATAAAGAAATGAGTGAGTGTGTGCTTAGAGCAGGCACAGAAGTTATGAAAATGAGAAGTGAAAAAAAATTAGCTCATAGTAGTAATATTGACCTGTAGGAGCTATAAAAATTAAGTACAGGAGGTGATTATCTCCAGCCATTGGAAGGCTTTATCGGCGAGGACCAGGAGAGAAAAAGAGAAGAAATGCAGCTGATGGAAAACACAAAGCCAGAATACATGTTCTTAGCAAACACCTTTCAATATTTATGCTTATGCTGTTGTAGAATCATCTTTTTGTACACTGAAAAGATTTGTCACTCAGATTGGTTTAATAAAAATGCTGAATGGGCAATAGCTGGGAAGAAGGTGGAGAAGCAGAGAGACGATATGAGATGCGGACCCAGCCGGATGAGCTGCACGTAGATGAGGAAAATGAGCCGGGGGTAGCAACAGACTAACGGAATTAGGTTAATCTAAGTTATAAGAGCTAGCTAAACATAAGCCTAAGCTGTCGGCCAAGCTTTCATAATTAGTAAGAAGTCTCCCTGTGGTTATTTGGGAGCTGGCTAGCGGGACAGAAAGGTCTGCGTACAGTATTGGTGTTTGGCCTTCATGTATGTCTGTGTACCACATGTGTGCCCGTTGCCTGTGGAATCCAGAAGAGGGTGTTGGATTCCCTGGAGCTGGTGGTTGTGAGCTGCCCTGTGGGTACTGGGAACAGGACCCAGGTCCTCTGGAAGAGCAGTGTGTGCTCTTAACTGCTGAACCATCTCTCCAGCCCCTTTACTTTGTTTTGTTTATCTTTTTTTTCCTTTTTGGCAGTGATGGAATGGCTATTGCTAGACTATGTCATACCTGTGCCTCACAACGCTATTTAACCATCTGTCCAACCTTAGAGAAGCAAATTATTTGGAGGCAGCTGCATCCTTATTTCACTTAAAAAAGAAAAAATACCTGTTGTTATTGTCTTAACTCAGATTCTCCATGGCTTCCCATGCAGTATGAAATAACTGAAGTGGGGAGCCCATTTGGGAAGTCAGTGGTCTTTTTTACTTAAAAGAAACAACTCTGGAGGGGAGTGGGTGGGGCTAGGTATAAAGCCTGGGTCCTTTACCAGTCTGAGAAAATAGCTGAATTCAGTCAGACCCGTGTCCCACAGTGCCTCCCAGTGGGCTTAAGGGACAGGATTCTGAACAGGGGTGCATGCATGTGACAGAAGTCTCAGACATCCGCTGGGTGGGAAGCAGCTTGCTCTGTTTAGTGAGGGACAGCTGTGGTGGGTGGCCTCAGGGTGAGGCTGCACGCCAGGTCACCTTAGCCCAAGCACCTCCCAAGACTGGGCTCGGTTCTTTCCGGAAGCATAAAGTCAGGGCTTCGGAACTGGCTTTCCACCTGCCTGATATAAAACTGCCCGGCTATTTTGGAGATTTTTTTTTTCTGTCTGAGGACAAGATAGAGAAAATAACAGACTGATAGACATATAGTTTTATGCACATGTGATTGCCAAGTCTGTGGACAGGATGTGTGAAGAGCTGGCCTTATTCCCTCACTAATGCCTCCTGTATCAAGTGCCACTTGGTTATGAGGTCACAGGACTCAGTCACGTGACATTGCTGTTTGCTTCACACCTTGCACATAGTTCCCAGGACCACCACAGGTCCCTACATGACTCAGTTAACTGAAGCCTGGGCCCTTCAGAATCCACCCCTCATGCTACCAACCTGCATTCTAAACAATTAAACACCGATCCTGACATAAAAAGCTTTATGGACTTCTCTTGTCCTTGGCACTAAGTCCAGTATGCCCCAGGGATATAGAAAGTTCCTTAGTGCCCACCCCTACCTGTCAATCTCCCAAGCAAACTGCCCATCTTGCTCCCTCCTCCTACTGGAATAGTCTTTGTCCTGGCTAGGTTTTATTGTTGACTTCACACCGTCCAGACTTCCAGGAGGAGCTTCGGCTGAGGGATTTCCAGATTGTACAGGCCTGCAGCCACATCTGGAGAAGATTGTCTTGGTTGATAACTGACGTGGGAAGGCCCGGCCCCTGAGGATGGCACCAGCCCTCGGCGGGTGGGCTGCCTAAGAAAACAGACTGGGCATGAGCCAGCTGTCAGTAAGCAGTCTTCCATCATGGTTTCTTCTTCAGTTTCTGTTTGAGTTCCTGCCTGACTTACCGTGATGATGAATTGTGACCTGGAAGTGAAAACTGAAAGAAACTCTGGGTTGCCTTTGGTCAGAGAAGCAGACTAAGACTTCCTTCCCCTCCCAGCCTCCATGGCGCCATTCCCGTTTGCTCTGTTTTTCCTGTCCTGGAGAATCCTGTGCTCTGTGCCAAAGGCATACTCAGCCTTGATCAGTGTTTCAGAAAAAGAACCTGTGAATGTGGCCTACCCACTAACATAACCGGCCAATCAGATTAGTCCCAAAGTGTGGCGTCAGTCCTGCTGAAACTTAGCCACGGCAAGTAAACTGTAGAACCAGAGGAAGTGCGTCACCTCCCAAAGAAAGCCCACAGTGGGGAAAACCTGCTCCCGAGCCCTGCACTGAGTGAGCTGTGGCTCTGCAACCTGAGGTATTTGGGACAGTTTATTTAAAGGCTCTTCATTAGGGGAATTAGTTTTACTCTGGAATTTCTTAAATATTTTCCAATAAATATGTCAGATAGATTTGAAAAAAAAAGTGAAAATAAAAAATAATTTAAAAATAGTTCAAATATTAACCCTAGCCGGATTGTGATAGTGTATACTTTTAATCTCAGCACTTGGGAAGCAGAGGCAGGTGGATCTCTGTGAGTTTGAGAACAGCCTGGTCTACAGAGCGAGTTACAGGACAGTCAGGACCACACAGAGAAACTCTGTCTTGAAAAATCAAACACAAAAACCCAACATGTGTGTGTGTGTGTGTGTCCATCCCTATAAAAGTTCTCAAACATCTTAGAATAAGTTGCTTCCCTTCCAAATATTCTATTTGAAATTGTATGTAAAAAGGCTTATTTTTATTCTTTTTAGATTTTTTGTTTTGTTTAGCTTTGCTTTGCTTGTTTGTTTTTTGTTTTTCTCACTGTGTTTCAGGTCTGAGTTTCCTAGAACTCACTTTGTAGGCCAGGCTGGCCTTAAATTCACAGAAATTCACCTGCCTCTGCCCCTCACGTGCTGGGACTAAAGGTGTACGCCACCATACTAGCTATAATTTTTTTAAAGCTTTACTTTGTATAAATTAATCAAATCTATATCCCTTCCACATTTTTTGCAGGGGGTGTGATATTTGTGACTTAAATTATTGCTTCATTTTTCCCAGTAAAAACCAGCACATTGTTTCTGGAAAAGACACCACCCCATCGTTGATAAATTCTAGAAATTCCCATTGGTTTAAATTGAACCTTTTTCCAATCAAATACTGATACAGAAATAAATTAGATTATCCTGGAAAATTTTCAGGTAGTAATTTAATGTGTTTGGTGTTGAACAAATAAGACAAATTCTCATGTTCTTCTCAATTGTGTTGAAATGGAGACAGCCACAGAGTTCTAAAATAAATATACAAAATGTATTTTGGGCCTCATAGAAGATATTTGGAGGCAATCAAATTTTATATCGTGTGTTAGCATTTTTATTGGACTAATGGCAAGTCTGTGGCAGATGGATGTTTTTGCACATTCAATGTGCCAAGCCTGAGAATTTCTTCTTTATAGAATTTCACGAAAAATGTGGGGGGTTTTCATATTTATATGAAACAGACTGAGTGGACCTTTAAATATCTTGAGTGGTCTTTAAACCCATCTCTGTGGGAGTTCACACAGGAATAACTTCCACTGTTGAAGTTTCAGTCTCCTTGCTGCCGGCATCCTAAGGATGTTTTACGGCATCTAAAAATCTCCTCTTGTCTGTTGTTCAGTCCCCAAGACAACTACCTTCAGAAAGGCCCGTGAGCTGGAGTCAAATGTGCTTTTTATTACCCCTGCCGAACTGCGGAGCATGAATCACACAGACATCGATTTGATTCATCAAAGTTTGCCCCTCCCATACGCGCAAATCTCAGTTGGCATCAAACTATTCAGTGACTACAGAGCCAGGGGACTGAGTCGTGTATTCCGGCCTCTGTCTTTCTAAGCAGCAGCATGATGTGAGTAGAGGCCTGGGGACCCTCGTCTGTCACATAAATTGAACTAGATGATGTCTAAGGTCTCCTTGTTTGCATCCATCATGAAAAGAGACTTGAGATGTCAGCACGTAAACATGACACTTCACAGCCGTATGACAGGTTCCTTTCTTGAGTCGCCAGATTATTTTACATTTTAGTAATTCAGAACTCACCTGGGCTTCTCTCTGCAGTGTTCTGGATCCTGACTTAACTTTAAAACAACAACGACAATGGAACCTATTAGGAGAAAGTACTGACCTCGTTTTCTTTTCTGTGAAGCTATAACCTGAAGAATTTTACTCACCTGCTCATTGCCAAAATCTCCAGAGTTTTCTGCTGACCACTGGCTCTCTAGTGAGTTTGTAAAAGAAGTCTAGTGAGTTTGTAAACGTCGTCTGTCCACAGAAAGAGTCCTGATGTCAGTGGTTTGGCCAGGTGATGGGTCAACACAGTTAAAGGCACCTCATTACCAGTTCAGAACATTTGACATGCTGGTATAAATGAAATGTTTCAACATAGAAAACAGGGATGCTCTCAACAGTTGACTCGCTGCCTGGTCAATCTTATCCCGTGGCTTCCAGAGTGGGTGACCAGGTCTATGGCTAGAACCGTCATGTGTGCGTACGATAAACTGGACTCGGCTTTAGAAAGACAAACAGAGAGAGCTGGCCTTCAATCAGTCCAGAAGGGCTGAAGTTAGGGGATCTCCAGTTGAATGTAAAGGAAAACTCTCTGCAGATTAGAGATGGGCCGAATGGGAAGGACTTCTGAGTGTGGTGGGTTCTGATCCCAGGTGACCACAGAGGCCCCTGGGGATTGAAGAAATAAATCATGCTCTGTATATGTGAAGGGAAGGAGGCCCTTCTTAGAAGGGGTTTCATGGTGCCTCTCTGTCATCTGTTTATTTTCCTGAAAGAATATGAAGTAGTACCTACACAAGGCAGACGTGGAGATGAGGTCAAGGGCATGGCCTCAGGGCCAAGGCTAAAGCAGAGTGCAGAGAAAGGGAGGGCCTCATCTAGCCCTCTGGACCCCTAGCACGGCCTGGCCTACGTAACTTCAGAGAGCAAAGCTCATGAAGAAAGCAGCATAGCGCAGACATGAAAGCATGCAAGGCCTTGGGGTCATTTCCTGAGCTGGAGTCATCAATGGAGGCCAAATTTATGTATGCCACATCAATCAGAGTTGTCCTACATCGGGTCTTAAGGTAACATAAAATTACGACCTTAAGAGCTATCCTAGAATGCTCTCCTGAGAACTGAGTCAGACCTGGGCAATATAATAATGGATATTTGTATTATTACTGGGGCCAATTTAGTTCTTTAAATATTCCCAAATCTATTCTTTTATTTGAATCTTGCAATAACTGTATACTTAGATAGGGTGAATATAGAGTATTATGCTTGTATTCTTGAGACCAAGAAAGCACAGAGCATTTGAATAACAGTAGCTAAAAGCCTTCTGCTCAGAGAGGCCTGGTTTTCAGTCAGATTCCACCACGGATTAACCCTGTAAGAGTGAGCAACTCAACCTTGCCGTCTCCATTTCACAGCCTGTATAGCTCACAATGCAGTGGGGAATCAGAGAGTTAGGGCAGACAAAAGCCCCATAGCAAAGCCTGACCAGTTGGAGGAACCAGGATTCTCACCATTGCTCCTACAGTCTCTCCCCTAGCTAGTCTTACTTCTGACCCACTGCTTGGGAGAGTAATCAGTCATCAGAGATGGCCAATAATATTTCACTGAAGCAAAGATGGAAGAAGCCTAGAAGGTTCTGTGGAAGGCGATGATGGGACTTAGGTGGGCTTCATGAATGTTTAGAATTTAAATATTATGAGGACAGACCTGGAGTATGCTTCCAACACCCACGTAAAAAGCTGGTTTGCCCCATGCAGGTGCCCCTGTAACCCTGGTGCTATGGTGGACAGGAACAGAAGTCTCAGGCTCAATGGGCCTGAGGATGCCTGTGTAGCTTCCAGGCTCAATGAAAGACTCTATTTGGAAGGGATAAGCTGGGAGTGATGGTGCAGGACCTCCCCTGACCTCTGTGCACACATGCCTACACACACATGTGCACAATACAGCACACATGCATCCACCTACATACCCACACACAAAATAAATAGGTGTGCAGACATACATTCGCATTTCTAGAGATGAAAGAAGAAAATGTATGCACCGCCTGTGTGTTCTGTAGTTACTCGAGGATTTAATCAGTTCTACAGTCCACCACTCTGTATCCTTTGTTCCTATTCAATTAATGGCAAAACTGGCTCAAAGTGCATTCTGGGATGTGATTCTAGATTCTAGATTCTAGGGTGTGATTCTAGAGTCTACAATCTGGCTGCAGCATCTGTCACCCCAGTGATTGCCAGGGTTGCTCTGGCTGACCTAACTGGCTTGATGGGTGGCCCCTTCCTCCCTCGGCAGTCTATGCACCTACCTTAGAACTGCGGTCTTTAGTCAGCCATATACATGTAGCTTCTCTCTCCAGCTAGAACCTCCAGACACGTTCTCAGAATACAAGTTCTCTATTCTAAAAGAGACTGTCATCTTACACTTAGATTTTAGTGTGTTTCTGGCAATTTTTACTTTATGTAATCAGACACCAAACTGAATCCATCATCATTATAAGACATTATATATATAAAAAAAAATCAAAGCAAACAACCCTAGGGATGTCGTTCAGCTGCAGCAAGGATATGATGTGCAATAATTTCATGGAGAATTCTCCTTTCATTTAGCTAAATGTTATTTTTGCTAAGTGGGTTCAATTACAGCTGTTTTGTTTTTTGTTTCTTTTTTTTTTTTTTTCCTATCAGTAGGTTGGGACTTTGTAATGATCTTTAGCAGAATGGCTCTGTCTCATCTCCCTGGACTAAAATGCCTATGTCTCATCTCCCTGAACTAAAATGGCTCTGTCTCATCTCCCAGGTATAAAGCTCACTTTTTTACTGCCCAACATGTCAATTATTTGCATGTTTTCAGTTGCGATTTCCTCCCTCACTGTAGAGTCTTGATTTCTTTATTCTCCAAGTGTTTGCCATTGCCAGTGGGGGCATATCCATCACCCTGCAACATACCTAAACACTGGAAACACACTTAATGCAGAGAATGCAGAGGAATGTTTTAATTTTCCCCTTTAACTTCATGTTGGTAGCTTGTCCACTGAAACATGAACCCAACTGCAAGTTCACAAAGATGGATAGCAAAGAAGGATGCTACACCCTGATTTCTGTGGTGGTAGACTCTGAGTGACCATGTCTGCAGATTTGACACACACACCCCTACTTGTGTGTGTGTGAGGGGGTGTCTTGCCTGCACTGTACATGAAAAAGGCAGAGGTGGGCAAGGAGGGGGCTACAAGTCAATGGCATGGTTCCTCTATTTTTCTCCACCTTAGTTTAGGCTTATCACTAGACTAGGAACTCATCGGTCAGTCAGACTGCCAGGTGGAGAGCCCTGAGGAGCCACCTGTCTCTCCATACTTAGGGCTGGGCTGCAGATGTGCACTGCCACACCTGGACTTCCTGTGGGTGCTGAACTCATTCTTGCACAATAAGCACCTTGCCAGCTGAGCCACCTCCTTAGCCCCTCTTGTCCCTCTTGACTCTGGTCCTTGTCTCAGGTCCCTCTACATGTCCTCCAAGGATGACTTTGTCATCAGAGCCTCCTTCTCCCATCCCCTTCCTCTGCCAATATTCTTAAAACTCTCAGTGTGCTCACACAGACCTTGACTTAGCATTCAGGTTAGCCTCTCCAAGGCTGGGTCTCTATGCTTCCAGTGATCTGGCCCTTCTTCCCGGCTCAGGGGAATGCCTGGAACCTCCTCCAGGGAACTCAAGTGCTTTCCTTCCAGCTTGGCTAACCTTCAGTACCATTTGAAAAATTCTTGAACTACCAGCACACCCAGCCAACGCTTCCTGCTCCCATCCTTCGCCTGTTGTCCTCCCGTCTTTCTAACTCAATACAGACTCCACCTAGTCTCAAATGGACCCATTTTTTTTAGTCTGTTATTTGCACCCTATTTGGTGAGAAGGGTTGTTTGGAAACCAATGTGGGTTTCCAAATGTACTCCAGTTGGACTGGAGAATATAATACAGTCTTGGGGATCAAGGCTAAGGGAGAAACACCCTGTCCCCTGGCTTGACTCGGAGACCCTGAGGCTTGGGTATCTGCCCCCATGTCTCAGTGCTATTGGCCAAAAAATAACTAACTATGCTGTATCTCTCTACTAGCTCAGTGCACATGCTCCAAAAATCCCATAAAAGCCCTCCCCTTCGTCCACCCTCTGCTGTTCCTCTTCCCACCCACAGGCAGCCACCACCTTGTGTTTCTCCTTAGTAAATCTTTTGTGTGAGGTTTGTTGCACGGTGTGACTTTGTGGTATTTCTTGGCTCCTGGTTGCTAAGATACCCTTGTGCCAGAAAAATCCTTACAACAATCCCTAAAAGAACCATAGTTAAAATGAGATTATAAAAGGGTTGTGGCATCAGTTGCATGGCCTTTGCCATAGGCAATAAGACATGCTACTACAGTTGAGCTGCCCTACTCCACTCCTTGCAATGGGAGAAAAGACAAGCAGATGCTGTCCTCTGCTCTAGCTTCTGAACTGGTAGGAAGGGCAAGGGGTGGGGGGGAAGATGAGGGGTGGAGGGAAGGTGAGGGATGGGGGGGAAAGGTGAGGGATGGAGGAAGGTGAGGGGTGGGGGGAAGGTGAGGGGTGGGGGAAAGGTGAGGGGTGGGGGGAAAGGTGAAGGGTGGGAGAAGGTGAGGGGTGGGGAAGGTGGGGGGGTGGGGGAAAGGTGAGGAGTTGGGAGAAGGTGAGAAGTGGGAGGAAGGGGATGGTGGGGAGGGGAAGAGGGTGAGTGATGGGGGAAAGAGAAGGGCGTTGGGGAAGAGTAAGGGGGTGGCGGGAGGGTAAGGGGAGAAGGGGTGGAAAAAGAACAAAGGGGTGAAGGAAGAGGTAGAAATGTTGGTTTATTGTTTCTTGTGGCAAAAGAAGGTGGGAGACAGTAGGAAAGTGCACAAAACCTGTCTGCACTAAATAGCCCCTTGTGAAACCCCAAATTCATTTATGTGCATGTATGTATATTTCTGTGAATGTCTGCTATGGGGGAGGCTGTGGAGGCCAGAAGAGGAAGTTGGATTTCCTGGGGCTAGAGCTGTGAAACATTCGGAGCTCCTTGATGTGGGTCCTCTAGAGGAACAGCAGGTGCTCTTAATCATGAGACATCTCCCCAGTCCCCCTTTTTATTTGACCCTAGAAAGCTATGGTCTTTTTTAGGCATCATGTTACCTGGGTCTTTGGCACATTTTTTTTTGTCCTTGTGTTGAAGTTTGCATCTGGTGGGAAAAGTGTTCTTACCATATTTATATGGTGACCTCCTTAGAGGGTGACTTTCTCCTGAAGGTGTCGTAGTCAGTTTTGCAATGTTCCCTTTGATTCTGTCTGGACACCAAAGCATAGTCTCCCGTATGACTGGGATTAATGAGTTTAGCTCCAGTGTGTTCCAGGTGGGAGATGGAGATACAGGCCACCTTCAGAGGCCATGAATGAATGAGGAGATATTAGCCTCTCGGCGGCTGAGACATGGAAAATGAAGTGTGTGAGATACTCACTTTGTAGCTACTCCTACAGAGGGAGGGTGACCCCGGCTTGGCTCTGGGTAGCTTCCTCCAGCACTATGGGTTCTAGCTGCATTATTGGAAAGAGAATCTGGAAGTAGCAGACCCAGCAGTGGGCAGGGGCCTAAAGCATCTGTATCCTAACAGGTCAGCACCATGGACCCAGATGGAGAGATGGCAGCTGGAAGAGCCAGCACCGTGGACCCAGATGGAGAGATGGCAGCGGGAAGTGCAGGCAGCCCTGTTCTGTGTGGGAGTGGCTGTTCAGGGAAACTACAGGTGGGATACCGAAAGAGCTGTGACAGTCTGTGCCACTCTGGTAAGCGTGTCTACCAGAAGCAGGACACTGGCTACAGACAGACAAAGTTGCTCTTGATTCACCCACTCCCACAACTACCAACCCCACAGCCCCCCCTCACTGAATGCTATGCATGTCCAGGCAGGACAAGAGACAAGGCAACAGAGTCTCTCAAAATGCCCTCTGCACACCTTGTGGACATGGCAACAGTGAGAACTGCAGGCTTTTCTCCTTCCTTGCCCATCAGGAATAAATGCATGAACGTGATGCGGGAGGGTGGGGTCTTAAAGGGAGCAGCAGGGGCACCTGCCTCTTCATTCCTGGCCACGGCGTATTCCGCACACAGTTGCCATTGCCTTGATCTAAAGGACAAGAGCCCAGATCTGACTCCCAGTGGTGGCCTCCGCCATTCTCCTTTGTATCAAGGGAGGACGGTGAGGTCCCTCCCCCACGGCCACTGCAGTGAAATGCTTCTGGAGCCCTAGTGATGGGAATAGGCTAATGTTTCTGGCTCCTACGTCTGCCCAAGTTCAAATAACTGCTCCCCTCTCAAGACAGCTCCTGGCTACAGTGTCCTCGGGTCACTGAGAGATGATATGTGCTCTAGTTAGCTTTTCTGTTGTCGTGATAAACACTATGGACCAAAATCATCTTAGGGAGGGAAAGGTTCATTTCATCTTACAGGTCATAGTGCATCACTGAAGGATGCTGAGGCAGGAATCTGGAGCAGAGACCTTGGAGGAACACCTCTTACTTGCGTGCTTGCCTTGGGTTGCTCAGCTACCTTTCTGATACGGCTCAGTCTAACCTGTCTAGGGCTAACGCTGCCCACAGTGGGCTGGGCTGGGCCCACCCACATCAATTACCCATCATGAAAAATGCACCCCCCCAGACTTGTCTACAAGCCAATCTGATGGAGGCAATTCCTCAGCTGAGATTCCCTCTTCCCAGATGTGTCAGCCTGACAACTCACTAAAGCTATCCATGACAGTGTGCATCCCTTCCCAAAGCAAGGCTGCTGGATGGGTCTAACGTCCATGACCCAAATGGGCAGGAGGCCTGTAAGGACTGTGCACCTTTCTAGCAGCTGGTTTGCTGGGACTCTTATTCCCGATCAACCTCTCCCGCAAGGATTTGCCCTCGTCTAGACAATAGCACCACAGTGACAACGGACACACATTCTGCTTCTCTTCCTCTGTTGTTGTCCAAAGTCTCTGAATCCTCCATGGTTCCAGTTTCTCTTCTGCCGATGCTACGTTTCCATGGTTACGTATCTCAAACTGTAGCTATACTCTACCTACCCCTTCTTTGCAAAGGTGATTGCTGGGTGGTCTTATTTTCCCATCTCAGCATACTTTACTTCAGGTTGAAAACCAATGAAGGCATTCATCACTAACAGGAATGCTAGCCTCTCCTCTATTTTTCTTCCCACAGGCTAGTATGGCCTCACTAAGCAAGAGCTATGAAAGCATTTTTCTTCTTTACACACGCATTGATCAAGGAGAATTCTTAATAAGATAATTAGCCTTTGTAAATTGAAGCAGGAGAAAGAAAAATGTGTTTAATTTTTGGTGGGCCTCCAGGGAAGAGATCTATCTACTGCTAAAGCTCTTACATTCTGAAAGTTTGGACCACGGTCTAGAAAACTATGCTCTGGTCCCCAACACTGTCTCCGTGTGATGTTTTCTCCTCGGTCTTCCATTTGACCTTTACCCCTTGACTTCTGCAAGTGTATCTGAAATATATACTCTGGAAATATATCCGAGACTTCAGGACATCCAGTGGCCTTGCCAGCACTCCACGGGGTCTAGAAGCACACTGATCACTGGTCATCCCCGTGACTCATGTCCATGGGAATAGGCTGGGATGGAGCATCTCCTGCCAAGGACCACGCCTTGCATTTGAGGAAGCAGCAGAGGCAGGAGAGTCACTCTCTCCTTCCTCTTCCCCCCTGAAGCAGGTCACCAAAGCCTTCTTCCTGGAGGTGCCCACCTGTGACCAGAAGGAGTATCTTCATCCTCAGAGATATGAAGGCACCAAGACAAACGTGAACTAAGTAGCTTTATTGCTTCCCCCAGGCTGTCATTGCACTGAACCCCATTCGTCCAGCCATCAAGCTTTAGAATTAATATACAAAGAGGCTCAGGCTGTCCTGAGGTCTCTGCTGAAGGCTTTCCTTCACACACTTACCTGACACAATCAGAACCGGTCATGTGGTTTGATGTGGACAAAGCCTTCTCATTTCTCAGCAGCCAGTAGGAAGACAGTAACCCTTGACAAAAATTGATAGTTATGGAGTTTAGTGATGTAAAATTTCTTTACTTTTTCTTCTAATCCTAGCTCTCGCAACCCCTTTGCTTTGATTTGATTTGACTCATATTTATGAAATACACTTCTTACATTCATTATATTTAGTATGACTAGTGTGGCTTTTTGTACCATTCTAGAATCACAGTCTCTATAGAGAGCAATTCTCTGCATGTACAATGAAGAAAATAACAGACATTCTGGGCATTTGTTATTAGCGTGTGGAATTTTTAAAGTTTTATTTATTTTATTTTATGTGATGAGTGTTTGCCTGTGTGTGTGTGTATGTACACACACCATGTGCATGCAGTGCCCACAGAGGCCAGAAGAGGAACACAGATCCCCCAGAACCAGAGTTCCAGGTGCTTATGAGCCACCATGTGGGTGCTAGGGACCAAACCCAGGTCCTCTGAAAGATAAACAAGTGCTCTTAACGACTGAGCCATCTCTCCAGTACTTAGAATTAACTTGCAATGAATGTGTCTGCTGAGATTTCTTAAAAGTTAGGAAGCCGTGAATGTCACACTCTAAAAATCTACTTCCTCTCCTGAGTCCTAATGACCAACAAGAGAAGCTTCCCCAGAGCCACAGCTGAGAGCCTGACTGTGAGAGAATCAGTTTTTACAGTGAGATGCTTTTCAGATCCTACAGAATGAGATTCAGAATTAAAGGAAGAAACGCATACCTAATCTTCCAGGCAAATGTCCTTGTTTTTTTTTCTTGTAGAGCTCAGTCTTTGATTATCAATAAAACTGCATATGGGAAGAGATAAGGATATCGATTCCGAAGGTAAACAAAAGATAAGTAAACTCAATTACAGGAAATGTATTCTGCTATACCTAGAATGAGATTTGAAGTTCTGTTTTTGCAGGATGAAGCCATGTTTGTATTAATATTTTTTTAAAGATTTTATTTATTACATATACAATACAGTGTTCTGCCGCCATGTATGCCTGCATGCCAGAAGAGGGCGCCAGATCTCATTACAGATGGTTGTGAGCCACCATGTGGTTGCTGGGAACTGAACTCAGGACCCCTGGAAGAACAGTCAGTGTCCTTAACCTCTGAGCCATCTCTCCAGCCCCTTGTATTAATATTTTGAAAGGTTTTCGGGTTCTTCCAGGAGTGAGCACCTTTCCTGAGGAACTTATGGTTATTACGGAGAAGACAGCTGTTACTTGTGATTTGTTTTAATTCGGGAATCTTTTTTTACTATTTTTATTTATTTTCAGGAATCTTGAAATGAACATAAAACAGTAACAGGTAAGAAACAGCAGGCCACCCATAGATTAATGAGAAATGGAACAGAAAATACACAAAAGGGGGGAATGACTGGAGAAGCAGCAACCATAGCGACAACCACAAATGTAGAAGTTCTTGGCAGAATCCGTGCGGGGAAAACAGCATTGTGATAGACACAGATGGACTAATGCTGGTCTTTGAAAGGCAGCCTTCAGGAATAGCCAGGCTGAGCAGAAGGAGAGCTGAGTGGATTAGAAGAAGGCTAGAAGACGGGGGAGCCCAGATACAGAGATGCGGGAAGTAATGGGGTGCCCTGAGTGCACAGTTGGGGTTAATGAGAGTTCCGGGGAATAGGTGACTAACGTTTCTTTCTTACGTCATCATTCGTCATGCTGAGGGCTTCTCACATGACCTCCCCTTCTTGCCTCCGGGGTTTAAAACGTTGAAGGGAAATAATGAGAAGGGGAGGCAGGACCCAGACCTCCACTGCTCTAAGCAAGAGGATGAAGAAACATCTAGGGGACAAATGCGTTGGGGAACAGAATATTTGTGTAACTATGTAAAGATGTGTTGCTTTTGTTTATGACACCTTTGTGTTTAATGATGTAAAGAAGTGTTGCTGTTTTACCTTGCCTGCTTAAAGCATCTGATTGATCTATTAAAAAGATGAATGGCCAATAGCTAGGCAGAGGAGGGATAGGTGTGACTGGTGGGCAGAGAGAAAAGGGCCAGCCTTCCAGGGGCCAGCCAGCAGGGGACCAGTCAGCCAGCCACAGGGGAAGCAGAAAAGCAGGGTGGGCAGCATATAGATGAGGGAAACACATAGATGAACAGAAACGGGTTAATTTAAGTAAAAAAAAAAAAATGTCAAAAGCTAGCTAGAAACAGGCATAAGCGAAAAGTCAAGCTTTCATACTAAGAAACCTCTGTCTCATGATTTGGGAGGTGGCTGGTGGAACAGAGAAAGCCTGCTACACAAATGAACCCCTAGATGTCTAGAAGTGGGCTCAGTGGGCAGTTTGTTTCCACCCTCCCCCCCCCCCAAAATGGGCTTCAGCAATTTTAATTTAAATAAAGTGGCTCCAAGTGACTTCAGTTTTCTGGAGAAATCCCAGCACTCCACAGACTGCAGGAAGAGAGCACACCCTTAGAAAAATAGTAAAAGTTGTTTGAATTAAAGCAAATCTCAGGTGCTACTTAGACCTCAAGTCAGAGAGAGCAAAGGTTGAAGCTGGATAGCCTTGCCCTTTAGAACACTCACACACTATGAAAGCATGCACGTTTGGGGGCTGAGAGATGGCTTGGTGGTTAAGAGCTCTGGATGCCCTTGCAGAGGACCTGAGTCCTGTTCCCGATACCCACAGGCTCACAGTCATCTCTAACTCCAGTTCTGGGGGATCCAGTGCCCTCTCCTGGCCTCTGTAGGTACTACATACACGGTACACATACTTGTAGACAAAATACCCATATACATAAATGCTTTTTATAGAAAAAGAACTGAGTCTTTTTCGAAAGAATGTAAATTCACTCCAACCTTTAGAAAAACAATTACAATTATATACCAATACCAAGAGTCCTGTAAAATACAACAACCACACCATAAGTCTGCAGTGCCACCGTGGAACTAGATCCTAGTAGGCAAACAATCCAAACAGGCGAACGGCAGCAGCGTCTGCACAAGTGGAAGCGGGCCGGTAGCAACACATTTGAGACAACTGTTCAGTGCCGCTGACTTGTCCTCCTTTGTCTCCCCAGATCCACGGCAATTTCCAGGCATTTAACAACAAACAATCGACCCTGAAAAGCTTACTGTAGATGACAAAAAGCGGAGTCATTGCCAGACTGCATAGTACTAAGGAGAGCAGACCTGTACTTCAGCCGAACCTGGGGAACAGACAGACACGGACACCCACGGGAGGTTTGTCAGTGCTGGGGAAGCCGGACATGCAGATGCCTGTGTTCCTATGCTTCCGCTCCTAATCCCACTCCCGACTGAAGCACACGGATGAACTCATCATAAGAGGCGTCCATAGGCATCCTTACGTCGTTATACTCAGCTGTGGTGGGTTGACCAGACCAGATGGTCATCTGTGATGACTGATAGATGGATCTTGACACTGTCTTGGGTAGGAACCAGCGGCAACGATGTGGGATTTCCTGCCTGCGCTGTGGATGAGTGTTGCTGATGTGAAATTGCGTTGGGAGGCTAGTCACAAAGGGAATTCCATGTATGCAGAAGACAGAACAGACAAACACTGATGTATATCCAGTAACTGCCCTGGTTTTCTTTCTGTTGCTGCGGTGAACATTAGGACCAAAAGCAACCTGAGAAGGGGAGGCTCCATTTGGCTTATGGGTTACAGTGCATCATTGAAGGGGCCAAGGCAGGAACTCAAGCAGAGGCACGGAGGAATGCTGTTTTCTGGATTACTCCTCATCCTGCACAGCCTGCAGCCCAGACCATCAGCCCAGAGGTGGCACAGCCCACAGTAGGCTACTCCACCCCCAATTAATCACTAATCAAGAAAATGTCCCCGCGGGCTGGCTTACGAGCAAATCTGAATTGCCAGAGGCATGCTCTTGACTGAGATTCCCTCTCTCAGACGGCTCAAGTGGGCAAAATGCTAACAGAGCCATCTTGATGGCAACCCAGAGAGAGAGGAGCAGAGCCGGGATGAATGATTTACTCTGAGACGGGATTGTGCTTCCTCGTGTGCACAGGTCACACGCCTCGGCTTAATAGTTTTATGGAAATGACTCGGCTGTACAATTAAGAGCGCGACATTTTCTACTAAGCTTCACGGATTAGGATATGAGCCCAGTGAACACAGCTCAAGGAAAGGCAGCTCTTAGATAACAGGGGAGAGAGCCCTTTCTCATCATAATTTAGCTTTAACCTAATTAGGACACAACTGGTTTTGATTCGTGCCATATGTTTAGAATTGGGATATTATTTTCCTAAGCTAGTTCTCTCTCTTTTAAAAGTTAAAAATCCTTTAAGTGATTGATGGTTCTTTTCTAGGTAGAGTTGTAATAAATTCTTTTCATAAAAAATTAACTGAATAGCCACCAGAGACAAACAGAGGAAATGATATTTCTTGGTAAACTCCAGGGGCATCTGCAGTAGGTTCGTAGCACAGTTAAGCGTTCCCGAGTGTTGTGGCTTTACCTGCCTTCTGTTCCTCCATTCCTCTTTATAGAATTGCCAGTTCTGTGAATGAGCTCGACCTCAATCAAACAAGATCCTGAGTTCGAACTCACACGCAAGGGTTCAAATTCTATCTTAATGGTATATTCTTAATTAAAATATACTTGCTTAGGACAAAATGACAAACAAAATTGAAAATTAAATCAAAAAACATGAGGTAATTCAGGATAATATATAGTGCTTATTCTGTGAGCGTCCTCATGGCCAAAGCTTACTTAGACCAATGCTACCTAGGAACCACGAGATGCGGAGCACACACTTAAATTCTCTAACCTTAAAGGCAATAACTTGAACCAGCGTCTCACCAAATGAGACGTGAATGTCTCCTGTAACTTCCATCAAATGCCAGTGGCTTCTGTACAAAGTACCTTTCTTATTCACTACCAACTGCCAACAAAGGCAAGACAGCGTTCAGAGTGGCGGTACTGAACCGTTTGTATGATTCAGGGTCCTATTTTAGGAAAAGTGTGTTTAGTTCAACAGTGCTGAGAGATTGTGCCCAGACACAAATGAGCCAGAAGAGAACAATGCACAAGGCAAGCCAGATTACAAAACCACAGTGGGGAACCGGAGGATTGGACCAGCAGTTAAGAGCACTGGTTGCTCTTATAGGAAACCCAGGTTCAAAGCCCAGCTTTCACAGTGCAGCCCACAACTGCCTTTAATGCCAGTTCCAGGGAATCTGACACCCTCTTCTGGCCTCCCTGGGCACTGCATACATGTGGTGCACAGACACGGATGTAGCAAGGCACCCATACATCAAATAAAAAAAAAAATCTTAAAAGAAATAGAGCCATAGGGCACCATTTAAAAAAATCTTGAAAAGTGCACATTATATATTGCAGTTTTTAAAGAAAACATTTATTAAACAAGGCTAGGAGGAATTTTGAAGGTTACTTATTATAATTTATTACATAATAAATCCATATCAATGTAGCATTTTATATACATATATAAACGTGTTGCTGCGTAATTGATTTATTTGACAACTTTATCAGCTAGGTTTTATGCTTTTGTGGATCTGCAATTTGTGGGAATGGAGGAAAAAAGTACTTTTGGCTCCAATGTTCCATTTCCCTCAAAGTTAAGAAAGCACATTTACTCTCGCAAGGCCTCGGGATCCCCTCACGCCTCACATACTGCCTTCTGGCGGTTTCCTTCAGGCGAGCAGAGAAACAGAGTCAGTGGGACTCTGGCGGGGTGTGGTATGGAGTCACTGAGTCACTCTGCCAGTAGTTTTGACAGACAATTGCAGTTCCCTGCTGACGCTAACTGGGGTGACTTTTAACAAGGGGCAATGAGCTCTGGTGCAGCTAAGTACGATGGAACCAAGCCAGACAAAAAGTCCGGGGGCCTACTCTAACTATATGCAAAGCTTGGATTTCACACTTCAAAATAAATTAGAGGAAAACATTATCTTCAGGGACCACGACACTATCAAAATCAGACTGTCACTAAAGGGGAGGGTATGTATGAAAAACTGTAACAAAACTTTTGGTTTATGTTTTTCCTAAAAAAAAAATGTGTCTAACTTTCCATTAAGTTTAACAATTTTGCTATTTGGTTGGTAAAATTTTAAGCAAATTAGAATATAAGATTATATAATGGAAGAGCATGTACCAGATTTAGCAAATAAAACAAAGACATGTCTTTTAAAGAATCTTTGAAAATCAAAATGGCCATGAGTCTTCTGTTGGCAGAAATAACAACACAGTCTTTATACATCTATAATACATCAATGTCTACACAAATAGACACAGATTTAGGTTAGAAACTCAGAGTGATTTGATGGTTAGGTTTTGCTGACTTAGAACAAACTTGAACCATCACAAGAGATGGGAAATGGGGCCTCAACTGAGAAACTGTCTCCATCAGACTGGCCTGTGAGTAGTGCAGACTGCAGGCAGGTGGTCTCGGGTTATATAAGAAAACTAGTCATGTAAGCTCTGAAGGACAAGCCAGTTTACGCAGCGTGCCTCCATGGCCTTTGCTTCAGTTTCAGCTTTGAGCTCTTGCCTTGGCTTCCCTCATGATGGACTGCAAGACTCAAGCAAAACGATCTCTCTCCTCCCTAGGTGGCTTTTGTTTCCTCACAATAACAAAGAAGCCGACTGACGGGGAGGTTGTTTAAGGCCCTCCTGCAACAGTATGAATAGAAAACAAAGAAACACTTCTCAATGTTCATGACTGAAGCTTCCAGGACAGAGTGAGCTCCAAGGGTAAGACTGGGCTGTGCAGTCTTCTTAGGTTCTTCTGTTGTCTTAGTTATGGTTTCTATGGCTGTGAAGAGACACCATGACCACGGCAACTCTTATAAAGGAAAACAGTAAATGGGGTGGCTTACAGTTCAGAGGTTTAGTCCATTATCATCATGGGTGAGACATGCTAGCATGAAGGCAGACACGGTGCTCAAGATGGAGCTGAGAGACCTACATCTTGGCTTCCAGGCATCAGGAAGTGATTTGAAAGACTCAGCTTGGCTTGAACATATAAGAGGCCTCAAAGCCCACTTCCACAGTGACACACTTCCTTCATCAAGGCCACACCCACGCCAACAAAGTCACGCCTCCTCAGAGTGCCATTCCCTATGAGCTTATGGGGGTCAATTAGAAACAAATTACTACACTTATATTAGCTAAGCTAAACAATTAAGTTCTCTGTGAAGCCTGGCGATGCGGGCTTGGTATGCGACCACTGCCTCTAGAAGGAGTGGGCAGTTGGTTGTCAGACGCATGTCTATGACTACAGAAGACAAGCAATTTCCTCTGGGAGGGGGTCCCAGTCCATCCTTCCTTCCATTCAGCTCTCTTATCTTTCTAAGAAGTCCAGGACCCTGAGGAAGCTTATTTTGTGTATTTTTTTTTAAATAATCTTAGAACCTCCCCAGAAACTCTGTCAGACACAGCTTCTGGGATCCCTGCGAGCTGATTAGAGGCCAAATTCAATTCTACCACAGTAGCCCCAGCTCCAGAGTCCCAAGAATCAGTGTGAAGCGGTTGTCCTCCCTAGCTGGCTTTCTTTACACTTTAGGGGAAATTTTGCTGATTCAATTATGCCCCATGTTCAGAGGCTAGAAAGTCAAAACCCGAGATGGCTCCCTGGTTGGGTCTGACCAGACCAACTTCTAGCTAAGGTCCAACAGTTTCATTTTAAAGACTAGAAGTAGAAGTGCCGGTATTCTCTAAATTTACTCTTAAGTACCCTATAGGTTGCTGTCATCCGGGTATCATACCTGAGCACAAGCCACAGGAAATGGAACAGGTTTCCTCTACTGTCTGAGTGAGGTGGAGGTTCACTGTGCTAAAGTCAAGCTGGTCATCTGGAGGCCGTTTCCAGTCTCCTGTGCAGGGATGACACTGTTCCCGAGTTTCAGCAGTTGGTTTTCTGATTTTGTTCCCTGGGACACCGAGCGTGCTGTCCTTGGTTCCACGTGTGCATTTCCACGGTCAGTAAACAGGAAAGGCAGCGTAGAGAGAGAATGCGTGGCTCGTTCAATGCCGGAGAGATTGTTCTCAGTTTGTGACACGGTAAATTAAAACGCGGATTCTTTAGGTTATCAGGAAGCCAAACTGGGCAGCAAATTCAGTCGCAGTGGATGCTGAGAACACGCCGGCAGGTCTACCTCTACTGGGAGAGATGGCACATTGTTTGCTACAGCTGAAGCAAAGCTCCCATAGCTGAGCCAACTTGCTGAGGGCTGTAGTTCAGAAAGTCCAAGCCCAGTGATTCTCTTCCTGGCACGTGAGCTCTTTGTCAGTCATGAAGTCCTTGAAATTGCCCACTCCAGATGCTGGATTTGGCCACTTGATGGGATTGTCAACAAAAAGCCACCCTTGCACTTGGCGCCAATGGGATCCATCATTGATCTCTTGCTCTTCGGGTTTAGTCCCGCCCTCTCTGCTTTCTTTCCCCGAGCCCCACGAGTTGTGCTTCCTTTTCTCTGGAATGGGTGCATGGTACTTGGAGATCTCTCTCTTTGGAGCCGTTTTCCTTTCCAAACTCACTGCTCATGATGACTCAAGCTTTGGATGAAAATGACTATGTGAACTTTGACTTCCCTGAAATCTGGATTCAAACTGACCAGGGTCCTACACGGACATGAAGGTGCTGGCATGAAAAGGCAATACACACGGAGCAGCATCTACCCACAAAACGGTGAACTTACGGCCACCACACCCTTTCCTGAGAGCCAGTTCCTCCCAATAAAATAGTGCTAGCAGATCAGAGATTCTTTAGTATTTTGTCAGGATCTAGAATTCCCTCATCCTCCTTAATCCCCAACTACCTACTCCTAACATTTAAAATAATGCTTCTTCTACATGTATTAGGTTTGTGCAGTGCCCCTGGAGACCAGAAGAGGGCACCAGAACCCCTGGAACTGAAGTTAGAGATGGCTGTGAGTTGGCATGTGGATGCTGGGAACCAAAACTGGGTCCTGTGTAAGAGCGGCTAGTCCTCTTACCACTGAGCAATCTTTCCAGCCCCCTCTTGGTACTTTTAAATTAACGATATTGACTAATTATAAGGGAACTAAAAAAAAGTTTCTCTTCATTTAATTATAAGAAATAAAGGAAAATATTTTTCTATCATGTACTTTAACTATTAATGAGAACAATTAATTAAGAACTAAAAATAGGCTATTTTATGAGAACTTTAAGTTATTAAATTTATCAATTTACTTATGGATTAGAAAAAATTATGAATACTTTTATTAATTAAGTTCTCTGAGTTTAACCCAGTTGTGTCATATGGTTTATTCATTTTAATATGGGGAAATAAAAATATAAAGAAAATGAAAAGAGACAATGTGAGGTGAACAGAAATTAAGAATGATAAAGGAAAAAGTCACATGTCCACTCAACTAATGAATGCTTATGGAGGGTGTTCCATGTCCTCAGCCACGTGCTAGAAGGAAGAAAAAGGAGGAAGAAAGAAAAAAACAAAAGGAAGGGAAAGCCCCATTTTGACCCAGAAGAGGTCAGGGGTTAAGTGCCATCTGCCACAACTGGGGAATGTCAGGTGGTTTATCACCTGAAGGTTGTCACCACCAGCCTGTAACAAGTCCCCACGGCACACCCTTAATCCCTCCTCAAATGCAATAATCCCAGAGATAAAGTCACAATGGCAGCTGCAGAAGTTCACGCCAAACCCATACTCAGATAAAGGACATTAGCCAAGACTCAGATGAACCAGAACTAGGAGGGTGAAATTTTGCCCATGGGCTGGAGGTCCGCCAAAGTCCAAAGTACTCCCATACGTTTTTCCAACAGATATTTTGAACCGTGTGGTCATGTCATAAGTTCACAGTTTGATGTACTGAAAAGAATGAATTATAACTACCTCCCCCTCCCCCCCACCTAGTGAAAGGGCCAGAAAACACAGACGAAAATGAGAGGCCTGCCCTGTCCTCTGCTCAGAGTACTGGAGAAAGTTTGCCGTAGTTTTCTTGTTGACTTGGCAAATGTATTCAGCCATCTTATTTGGCCTTCAGACCTTTAAGCTAAGGGTGGATGGGGGGGGGGAATTATATGTAGTTCTTCGTGTTTCTCCAAATCCTATTTGCAGTTTATGAAATTATTTTACCAGAATTGCAAGAACCTGGATATGCAAAATGTTGAAAGGCTTTGCTATATCACGAAACATGGCTTTCTTGATGTTTTAGGGCCAAATGAATTCTGGAGAAAGACAATCTTGGCTCATAATGCAAATCAGTTGGCTTGTAAAACCCTTCGGGAAGTTTCTTTTACAGATGCTGTGGTGGTGACTGTTTCAATATGCTGTTACATGTTGCGAATGCTGGCAAGAGTTTTAGACACAACTAGTGCTGAAATTCTGCAATGTGAGATCTCTGTAATGAGCCGGAAATCCAACACCAGGTGTGGTAACACTTACCGTGATTCCAGCATTGTGGGGGGGGGGGGAGCTGAAGCAAGAGCTTGAGTTGGAGGCCAGCCTGAGAGGCACAGGGAGTCCTTCCAAATGTAGCAAAGCCTCCCTCACTTGCCTCGAGTTTACTTTGGGGACTGTAATTTCCGGTACTAAAGTACAGCACAGGTGAAAATGGCGGCAGAAGTCCAGCTGATGTAATTGGGTGTCGGTGTATCTGAGTGTTCTCAGAATACAGTGAGCTGAACACAGAGAGCAATACAAGAAACTCCTAATAGAATGGTTCCAGAAAGGTTTTCCACGGGGTTTGAATGCTACCAAAGGGAAGTTCACCTATTGTAATGATCTGTTCTGTCTCTTTAAGAGACAAGCCACGCCCACCCCACCCCCACCCCATCTGCTGAGACAGGCTGATCTTCAGCTTCCAGCCTGAGTTCCCTCTCTTTTCCATCTTCCTCTCGAAGAAGCAGCTTCTGCCTCTCCTCATTTCTCCCCTTCCCCCTCTGTCCCTTCTTTCTCTCTTCCTCTTTCTCTCTCTTCTCTCTACTCCCTCCCTCCCTCCTCCCTCCCTCCCTCCCTCCCTCCCTCCTTTCTTTT
>NW_026068010.1:3881000-3964235 GCF_014885135.2 Alexandromys fortis
CCTCCCTCCCTCCCTCCCTCCTCTTCTCTTCTCCCCTTCTCCCTTCCCCTTCCATAACTTACTGAATAAATGTTCAACCTCACTCTGCATGGTGTGCCTATCCACGTCTCTTTCTCTTCCCCTCCACCGTGTGTCTCCCTGCCCTGGAGCAGCTACTGCTCGGGAACCTGCAGCCATCCCTGCCTGGAACTGGCTGCTCTCAGAGCCCGCTGCCTGCCGCCACATGGCCCGCTGCCACGGCTGGGGATCCTGCAGCATTTTTAATAATCCATTTCACTTATTGCAGACAGACCACTGCAACAGCCCTCCCCCTCCCTCCTAGTAACTGACCCCCAATTTTCAGTCCTGCAGTCAAAAAGGAAGGCTTTGCTGTCCTCCTCCTCTGGAGCAATGACTCCTTGGTGACACATGCGGCTACCGCTCTGGCCCTAGACAATCATCTTGAGACAATCATCGCGTGAGAAAGGAATACCCTTTCTTTTACACTGTTATTGGGTACTCATCAAGTGAGGCCAAATCAAACTGACCCCTGACCCCGGGGCTAGAAGGAGTAGATAAAAGGGGAAAGGAGGAAGTGGCTGGCTGTGGAGATGAAAGCAGAAGTCGTGACATCATGAGAAGGGCAAGGTCCTCTTGCAATGCATGCCACTGCTGGAGCTCCCATCCGAGTCCTGCCTCGATGGGGTTCTCACATTCCAGAGTAGGAGCATATGGATTAGAAAGTTTATGCAGAAGGAACAGAGATCAGAAAGAAAAAGAGACACAGAATAGAATTGGGAGGGCTATCCAGTGACTACTGAATCTGCCCCTGTTTATTTCTTATGTTCTTTAAATACCCCAATCCAAAAGACGGAAGAAAACAAAAGACTTTTTTTGTATGATACAAGGAGCAAACAAAGTGATTACCATCTTAAAACCCAAAACACCAAGTGACCACACTGTAGGTCAAGATATCCTGTTAATAGCCACAACTTAAGTCAAATCTGTCAATAACCTCGAAGGAGCGAGACTAGGCCTGAACTCTCTGACCTCCAGCCCAACCGGACCTGCTTTCATGGGCTCCCACACATTATGTGTTCAGCAAAGGAAGCATCTGATCTCCTGCTTCAGAACTGCAGGGCAGGCTCCTCGGGCAGCTGTGACCCTTTCTCTGAATCTCTGCATGGACCAGTGTTCCTGTGGGGCTCTCTCAGAGCAGGTGAGGGTTCACAAAGGAAGTGCCAGGGATGAAGATGCAGGTTAGCACCCATGAGGCTCAGCTGAAGAGAAAAATGTTGCTTATTTTCTTGATAATACTCAGTCATTCTCAAGTTTTCTCTGGTTGATGACAGAGTGCTCTAGTTGTAACGGGCACACATTAGGGTACTTTCCATGGTCCCCACCCCATTGCATCACATGGTCATATCGAATTCTCTCATCTCAGTCTTGAAAGCAAATGCATTCTAGAAGTTTCCCTTGATGTTTGATGCATGTGACACACTGAGAAAGAAAATGCCAGCAAGTCTCTAAGAATGAACCCCTGAACCACCATCTCTCCATCTTCACTCTGAGATTTTTATATTACTGTTTTTTTTTTCTTGTCAACCTGTATAACCTTACAGTCCTTAAAAATCATTGTGCTTGAAAAACTGGTTTCTAACTTTTATGGATGTAATAAATAAGTCCAAGAAGGTCAACAGAATTCAGAGACAAGCAAGAGGGAGAACACTATTCCAAAGCACATTATAATCAAATTGCTTAAAAACAGTGGTGTAATGGTCTGTCCTGTCCCTTTAAGAGACAAACCCCCCACTTCCCACTCCCCACCCCCACCCCATCTGCTGAGGCAAGCAGATTTCCTTCTGCTTCCAGCCTGAGCTCCTAATGTCTCTCTCCCCAAGAGGCAGCTTCTACCTCTCTACCTTCTCCCCACTTCTCCCCTTCCCCCCTCCCTTTCTCTTTCTCTCTGTTTCTCTCTCTCTCTCTCCCCGCTCTTCTCCCTTTTCCCCTTTCCCCTTTCCCCTCCATAACCCAGTAAATAAATACCCACTTTCTCTGCATGGCGTGCATAATAGGTCTCTGTCACCCACACACGGCCCCCTTCCTTGGACCTGACTGGCTGCCTTCAAGGCCTGCAGTGGTCTCGTGCCTGCTGCCTGCTGCCTGCTGCCACCACTCAGCAACTGCTGCATTTTATTTTTACCATTACAAGTGACAAAGGGAACATCTCTTTTTTAAATTTTTTTTTAAATTGAGAATAGGGAAAAAAAAGTTTCCGCCTCCTCCCAGCCTCCCATTTCCCTCCCCCCTTCCCCACTCCTCTCCCCCTCCCCCCACTCTTCTCCCCCTCCCCCCACTCCTCTCCCCCTCCCTCTCCAATCCAATCCAAAGAGCAGTCATGGTTCCCTGCCCTGTGGAAAGTCAAAGGGAACATCTTAAAAAGAACTGAGAGTAAAAACCCATTTTATAAGGCTGGTGAGATGGCTCCGCACTTAAGAGCACCAGCTGTTCTTGCAGAGGACCCAGGTTCAGTACCCAGCCTCTACATGGTAACTCACAACAATCTGTAACTCTAGTTCCAGGAGATCCAATGCCCTCTTCTGGCCTCTGTGGGTACTACACATAAGCGGTACTTAGAAATACTTAGTCAAACAATTACATAAAATGAATGAATTTTTAAACACATATTCTACCCCACCCAAAACAAAATAAAAACTGTTTAAAATGACAAAGGAAGCAGTGAAAGCTGATATATATCTATATGTAATAATTTAATAAAGAATTTTTCTAATTTAATTCTTTGTGGATTCACATCATGCATCTCAATCCCATTCATCTCCCACCCCTTCATTTTTACCCTCTGTCCTTGTAAACTCCACCACAAGATAAAATAAAATAAAATCTAAAGTCATGGAAGCTGTAGTGTGACCCAGTGAGGCATACAGCCTACCCTTTAGTCCGTACATCTTTACTTGCAAGTGTTCATTGCAATGAGTCATTGACCTGGTTAGAGGCCACTGGTTTCTGCTATGCTTTTGGTACTGGGTTCTCAGTGGGACTCCTCTTGGATATCTCCTTGTCCTGTGTCATGGAGACCCTGGGACCTTGGGTCTGTAGGACCAGCCCCTTTATGTACTCCAGCGGATCAAAGATGGGGTGGATGTTGGGATGGGTCACCCTGAAGCCCTGGTTCTGGGCCTGAGTGGTTGCCGAGTTGGTCAGCTTGGTAAGAGTTGATAAGCTCTCCTTATCTTCATCCCCGTGATGAGCTCTCCAGCATGGCCCAGGCTAGTTCTCACTCTGTAGTAAGCAGCAGAGGCGGGCTGGTCCTTCTGTTCTCAGTGTCCATTCTCCCATATCTCTACCAACAGGGCCAACTCTACTGCCTTGCTCAGGCAAGGTACAGGGGCCACTCTCTGAAGGGCTGCAGCTGGTGAGGGGCAGGGACAGCTCTCCCACTCTCGTGGTGTCAGGGACAGCCTTCCCACCTGCTACAGGCTACGAAGGGGGAGTGCTCTCTGATGGAGGAAGGTCATTGGTTAAGTAATAAAGAGACTGCTTGACCTCATAGGTTAAAACATAGGTGGGAGGAGTAAACAGAACAGAATGCTGGGAGGAAGAGGAAGTGATCTCAGAGGCCATGCTCCCCTCTCCCGGGCAGATGCACACGCGATGAAGCTCCAACCCAAGATGGACGTAGGCTAGAATCTTCCCGGTAAACGCACAGATGAAGCAAGCCGCCAGGTCTGACATGCTGAATCTTTCCCGGTAAGACCGGTGCTACACACATTATTAGAAATGGGCTAGTCCAGGTGCGAGAGTTAGCCGGGAAGAGGCTAGATATAATGGGCCAAGCAGTGTTTAAAAGAATACAGTGTCCGTGTAATTATTTCGGGGCATAAGCTAGCAGACGGCCGGGCTGCTGAGGACGCAACCCCACCACTCATATTACAACAGCTCTCTCTCCCTCAGCCACATCACATGACAGATAAAGGGTGGAGGCACATCTCCCATGCTCATGGTCTTGGGTTGACTCTCTCGAGCCCCCACCAACAGAGCTCTATTGAGCTGCCAGGTAAGGTGCAGGGCCTGCTCTCCAGAGTACTGCAGTGGGGAGGGGCCCAGGTCAGTTCTCCCTAGTGCTGCAGCCAGTGCAGGAAGGGACCAACTCTGTGCATCCCTATCCTTTCAGCCTTCAGGGGTAATAGAAGCTGCAGACATTAACACAGACTGTGGCTGTGGCAGGGCTATAGGCTCAGGCATGGCTCTTGGCAGTAGCCCAGGCCAGAACATCACCATGGCCCCAGGTGGCGAGCAGGCCACCAACCTCAGCCCACTCCTCACCGCCATCACCTCTTCAGATCTGCCTCTCTCCACAGGACATGAACCATTCTCTCTCTGTGTCTCTGTCTCTCTCTCTCATACCCCAATAACCCACCATGTATTTATGTATTTTCTCACCAACTACCAGGGCACTGGGCGGCCATGTTTTCTCCTCCCTGTCCAGGGTAGGCAGCCCCGGCAGGTTTGTGGGTCTTCTCTTGCTCAATTTAATCAGATTTTTTTTTTTAGCCTGTCAACTTTGGGAGAAAAACAGATAGTCTGAAAAAATTTTTAGATAGCAAGCACAAAGTAGAAGATCCTTTTAACTTGATATAAAAAGCATGTTGAAAAAAAACCTCCAACATTGACTGAAGCCATTTGTTTTTTTTTTTTGTTTTTTTTTTATTTATTATTTTTTTTTTTTACTGAAGCCATTTGTTAAAGCTTTTAGCAAAGTTGGTGTAGAAGGAAACTCTTTACTCACCAAAGGACACTGACAAAACTCTCACAGCAGCGTTTGTGGCTCAGGGTGAATGCTGCCCCCCTCCATGGGTAAGAACAGCCACGTCTGCCCACCCTTGATACTCCTGTGACTCAGGGTGAATGTTGCTCCTGCAGAAAAGAAGAGGCACGCCTGCTCACCCTTGACACTCAGTTCATCTATGTGACAAAGCAAGAATAATATAAAAATCCAACAAAGAAGCATTTCTGTCTTTGCAGACAGACCGACGCGCCACCACTAGAATCTAAAAGGGCTACAAAAAGCCACTCTAATTGCTCAGTGTTTAGCACAGTGTCTATATATGATATCAGTATGCAAAAATAACTGAATTTCGATATTCTGGAAATAGTAACTCAGAAATAAATTTAAAAATACATATAACTGGGTCAATGAGATGGTGCAGCAGGCATACACACTTCCACGCAAGCCTAACGATCTGAGTTGGGTCCCCAGATCTCACATGATGGAAGGAGGGGGCTGACTCCTAAAGACTGTCCTCTGCCATCTGCACCCACCATACACATGTGCTCACATGAACACGCACACACAGTCACACACAACAATAACAAATCAATTTTAGCTTAAATGTTTAAAACTATATAAAACTTTCAACATCTTAAAGAACCTTATTTAAAGATAATTGTAAACAAATCTGTACACGATCTGCGCAGTGCAAACCACAGAGCGCTGTGAGAACAGATTAAAATGAGGAAATGAATAGACACAAATCCCATGTCTGTCTGTCAATCAGAAGACGCTACATCAAAATAAATCCTCCGGTCATTTCTCCGTAGATCCACACTTGGTAAGAACAGCAGCGGAGGGAGACATGGCGCTAACCTTATGGAAATACAAGCAGCCCAGACAACTTTGACCAGGAAGCAACCTTAAGGCCTTGGAGCAGACGACTTAAAGACTCATCATGAAGCTACAGTGATAAACACAATGCAACAGTAGCAAGTGATAGATGACAAATCAATAGTGCAGAACACGAAGTCGGGAGAGACTTACACACGTATCCTCGATCGATTCCATAGCCAAGCTTTCAGGCTAATTCAGTAGGCAATAGCAGCCTTTTCAACAATGGTTGCTGGAGTGATTACACAGCCAGATGCGGGAAATCAGCCTTGTTTCATCTTGCCGAAAGCACAAGAAAATGCAAAATTGATCATTATGCAAATATGTACTTAGTTGTATGCAATCTGTAATTCAATAATGTTGCTTAAGTGTATATATAAGCCCCACTATTGTATAGAACATATTTTTGCTATATTCATTCAATGTGTTAAAAGACCTGGTAGGCTGCAGAGATGGCTCTGTGGGGGACCTGAGGTCAATTCAGGGGACCTGAAGTCAGTATCTGTTCAGTTCTAATTCTACAATACCAGCTAAAAGCAGCTCTAGCAGAGGACCCCCACTCAGGTTCTAAATACTTTAAAACAAAATAAAACAAGCCAGTTGGAAAAAACTGACAAATTCAAAATCACTCAATTGTTATGTGGCAGGTATTAGTACCAGGGGCCTTATTTAGAAGTCATTAACGTTCTGGAGCAAGCAAGGCACTCTGGCTATGTACAGTTAGTATCACACTGCTGTCTAGCGAGTATTTGTTACCTGTGATTAGCACGCCTGGGCTCCACTTGGGCACAACCAAGAAAATGAGTTGAGGAAAGAACACGGAGATAAAGTTGGAGATAAAGTCACATCAATAATTTCATGTTAATGTTTAGGTAGCTACTGCAATGCAATGTTACATATTGTGAAAATTGGCAATTTTTAGGCTTAGATGACTAACATGAATAGCAAAAACATGAAATGTTTACAAACACAGTGTGTTTTCATGGGCTATGGGACAGTGGCTGGAGCAGACAGTTGGCACTTTGACTGTTCAGAGCTGGCAAAAGCCTGGAACCCGCCCTTCATTACAGGCCCATCGCATAGACTCAGGCTTGTAAGTATAGGTAACTTATCCAGGTCTTTGTTTCAGAAGTCGCTGAGTTCCAGGGAGGACCAGAAACAGAAAAAGGAGGAGCACAAACTTGGGCTCTGACTCAAACAAAAGGCAATACATGATACGGGGGCTTCAAGACAGTCTTGAGCACACAGACTGAGCCGACAGATTCTGGGGGTTCAACCAAGCTTCTGGGTTTTATGATCTTACAAAAAGGAAGGGCTGACATAACAAACTGAAAAAGAACATAGATTAAAAACACTGTGTGGCTGTTCACTTTAAATCAAGGATGGTGGCCTTCCTATACGCGCCGCCGGGAAGCTATGAAGGCACACGCAGTCAGGGCTGACTCGGCACCGGCCCGAAGTTTGGACCGGCCAGCGAGTTAAGCTCTAATTCACTTTGTCACCTGATGCTTTACAACGAGCCACCCAGAGACTGCAAAATGTGTACACCTGAAAACAGTGGCTGTCGGCCAAGTATGCCTTTCAATTCAGCGGCAGTTTGCATAATTCCGAAAGAGAAAGAACTCGGTTAATATTTCAGGAATCCTTCTGTGAACAACAAAAAGAATCTTAGCCCTGGAATGAATTCTTGAATTATTTATTTCAAGAAATTTGAGTATAACATATTCTAAAATAGGCATTAGAGGAGAATTTGGAATTGAGCGGTGGCTTTGTTGGCCTCCACAACACAACGACCTCTGCCCCAGTTCACGCTCACATCAGTAAAGACCCTAAGCTCCTCCTTCCCACATCCTTGCCAACATTTATTGTCATTTATGTCCCTAATAACAGTCTTTTTGACTGAGGGTACTTGGAATCTTAATGAAGTTTTGATTTGGTATTGAATATTTTTCATACATTTATTGAACATTCATACTTGTTCGTTTCCCCTTTTATAGACAGATTATTTGGCTTTGCTTTACTTTCCTGTTTCTTTACATATTCTGCATGTTATCCCTCTATGGAATGCACAGCAGGCCAATATTTTTTTTGCAATAATGTATGCTAATTGTCTCACTAGCTGTTCAAACATTTTTAATTTAGTGAAATAGCATTTGTCAAAAAAATAAGAGAAGGAAATATGTATAAGAAAAATTAAATTTATAGATTAACTGATTCCATTTATGTAGCATTCATTTGTTACTTTCTGTTAATGTAACAGGATGCTCAACAGAAACAGTGGAAGGCAGACAAGCAGGAAGGAAGGCAGGAAGGGAGGCAGGAAGGCAGGAAGGGAGGCAGGAAGGCAGGAAGGAAGGCAGGAAGGGAGGCAGGAAGGCAGGAAGGGAGGCAGGAAGGCAGGAAGGAAGGCAGGAAGGCAAGAAGGCAGGAAGGCAGGAAGGCAGGAGGGAAGGAAGGAAGGAAGGAAGGAAGGAAGGAAGGAAGGCAGGAGGGAAGGAAGGAAGGAAGGAAGGAAGGAAGGAGGGAAGGAAGGAAGGAAGGAAGGCAGGAGGGAAGGAAGGAAGAAAGGAAGGAAGGAAGGAAGGAAGGAAGGAAGGAGGGAGGGAGGGAGGGAGGGAGGGAGGAGAGAGGGAGGGAGGGAAGGAAGAAAGGAAGGAAGGCGGGAAGGAAGGCGGGAAGGAAGGAGGGAAGGAAGGAAGGAAGGAAGGAAGGAAGGAAGGAAGGAAGGAAGGCAGGCAGGCAGGCAGGCAGGCAGACTTATTCTGGCTCACAGTTTCAGAGCAGAAAAAGCACGGCAGCTGAGGAATGAGGCAGTGATCTCCTTGTGCCCACAATAAGACAGTGGAGACAGACAAGTGCTGGTGCTCAGACCACTTCCCCTTGTGATTGTTTGGGACTGCAGTCCACGGACTGGGACACCCACATTCAGGTAGCAAAGACAGCTGGGCAACACAAGTCCCCTGTCTTCCCTTGTTGTCTTGGCAACCAAATATCTCACTTTAACTCATAGCATTCTGGTCCTTATAGGTTCATAGCTATCTCATGATGCAAATTGCATAGTCTGTCGATTGAGTTCTTTTTTTTTTAAATATTTATTTATTTGTTATGTATACAATATTCTGTCTGTGTGTATGTCTGCAGGCCAGAAGAGGGCACCAGACCTCATTACAGATGGTTGTGAGCCACCATGTGGTTGCTGGGAATTGAACTCAGGACCTTTGGAAGAGCAGGCAATGCTCTTAACCACTGAGCCATCTCTCCAGCCCATGGATTGAGTTCTTAAGTCTCAGAAATATACTGTTCATTTCTTAACATCTCTGTGGTTCTTTGTAAAAGATTTACTTATTTTTACTTTTTGCCTCTGAGTGTTTGCCTGTCTGTATGTCTGTGCACCATGTGAGTACAGTGCCCACAGAGACCAGAAGGGGGCATAGGATTCCCAGGAGCTGCAGCTACAGTTCTGAGCCACCGTGTGAGTTCCAGGATCAAAGCTGCATCCTCTGACAGAGTAGCCATTGTTCTCAGCTGCTGAGCCACCTCTCTGAACTCTTGATGGCTTTTTGGCATGGTTGGTTATTTCTTACCCTTCCGGTGATTCCATCTAGGCCTCCTTTTAAGGCATTTAACGTTCCAGCACTGATCATCTCAGTAGCTGACGTGTTCAGGGTACAAATCTATTATTGTTGTTTCTGTTTATTCTTACCCAGATGTGTTTAATTAACCTTTGAAAACGAGCTAACATTTGACTGACATTAAAATGTGAGTGAAACGTGGGAAGCTGACTTGAGAGTGTTTTCCCAGAGAGTTTGTGTTTCTGTGGCCACCTCTCTAGCCTTCACCTTTCAGTCCACAGGGCCTGTGGGTCAGCTCTCAGCACTGCCAGTGGCTCGAGGCCAGAAAATGCAGTTCTAACGTCCACATCTGCTTAGCACACAGCCTAACCTTTTGCATTGGCTTACTATGCTCTGCTAACTTTCCAGCATTTTTGTCTTTCTCCTTAGACTTACATTTCTTATTTTGAAGTCTCCAGAAAGGCAACCCAATTTCCTTAATGTAGATGCTGTTAGCCTGAAGTACAAAGGCCTTTTAGAATACCCAGCCAAAAACTGGGAGGGAGGTGGTGGTACACGACTTTAATCCCAGCACTCAGGAGGCAGAGGAGGTGGATCTGTGAGTTAAGGCCAGCCGGCTCTGCGGAGAAAGTTCCAGAACAGCCACACAGAAACCCTGTCTACTCTACCATTCACCAGCCGTGGATGTGTGGGCGACAGTTTTTGCTCTGGTTCTGTGTTTCTGATAGCAGTTCTTGCCGAAAGTGACAATTCTAGATGAATGGAACACGACTTAAGTTATTTTAGTTTTAGGACAGACAGCAGGGTGAGAACTCTGATTTTCTTGACTATGCAAGAGTAGGTGACTGATTTGATCAACTACGGGATGTAAAAGGCTGATGGGCTGCGAGGGCCCACAGACTGTTCCACCTTGACTGGAGGGCACAGAGTTTGAGCTGATTTTTGCTTCCTCAAAGTTGTTGGCAACAGGTGTGGCTACAAACAAGTGACTCTGACCTGGGGTGTGGTTAATTAGTATTTTGGGTATAGCGGTGGATTCACTTCACCTGGACCAATGGTCGGAGAATGCAAGCCTGTTCTTCATGTCACAGTAATGCAGTCTGTTGTTCCCATGCCCCTTTTGGAGTGAAGTATATAAGCATGTGTTCAATAAACGTGGGTGATTCAGTATTCACTGAATTATCCTCCAGGCGCTCTTCTATGTTTCTGTCTCTTATTTCTCTCACATCTCTGACCCTTTTGCCTAATAAATCTAATCCCCACACTCCTACACTGGAATGTATGAGTCCCATTGAGGCTGGTCTTCGACAATGGAATTATGTGATTAGCATCTGCCCAAGGAGTGAGTCTATGTGAGCCAGCGAGTCTATGGTCACCAAGAGTGCTATATAAAACACCAGTTTTAGCGACTAATCAGGTAATTCACGACCCCACATTTAGAAGCTAACATATAATTATAATCACAAAAACCCTGCTTCTATAGCAGAATTATTTAGGGTTTTTTGTACCATAATAATTTATGGTAAATAAATTACCCAGGTGAATAATGTCACTGTTGGCTTGCTACTGTAAGTTTTGATTTCTAGTGTTTGTTATTATATTAATTCATCTTTTTGAGGAAAGGCTTGCCTGGTTTTGTAATTATCCATGGAATATCAGGATGCCCTTTGCCCCACAAACAGAAAATGATATTAAATCGGTAATGGATCAGATTTGTCAATAAAAGTCTGTAGAATCTTATAGTAGGTCTTTTTTGTTCGTTTATTTTTTTTATTGCCAGCTGCCAAATAATGACAGGGAGATTAATTACAAAAGCCTGACCTTAGCTTAGGTTTGCTGCCAACTAACTCTTAAGACTTAGATCATTCTGTTTATATTAATCTTTGTTCTGCTATATGACTTATTTCCTCTCCTCCATGGTGTGATCCAACTTCCTTGGTGACTTGCTCGCATCTCCCAAGCACCTAGATTCAGTTCCTGAGTTCCTCTCTTTGCCCAGAAGTCCCACCTAACCGCTCCTGCCTTGCTTTTGGCTAATAAGCTTTTTATTAAAGCAATCACAGCGATATATCTTCACACAGTATATAAATATCCTGCAGCATTTCCCCCTTTTTGTCTAAATAAAAAGGAAAGGGTTTAATTTTAATGCAGCAAAACTATATACATTAGAACAATTATCAAGTAATTGTAAATTACATTTACAATGTCCAGTCCATTTGCATTTGGAAAATTTGTAGAAGTACTTTATTATTATCCTATCTTGATGATAGGCTATCTTGATCCTATCTTGATGAGTCCAAAGATTTATATCTAAACCACTTCCTGTTATAACTTGTATTATCAACTTAAATATATCTTTTAGTCTCAAAACTTTTTTATATAAACAACTTAAGCTTTTATATCTCTCAATCTTATAAACTTTACATCTTTCTCCTAAGTTTCTTTTCTGAATTCAGTAAAAAAATAAAATAATATAACAATCGAATCTTCGCCCCATTAGAGACCCAAGAAGGATAAAATATTATCTGAGTAAACAGGAAGTGCAGAGCATGCAACTTTCAAAACTGTAGAAATGACAAAGACAGCTGGCTGCCTAGACAGTCACCCAAGATCCCTCTGCAATACTGTGGCATCCATCTGCAGCCAACAGGCCTAAAATCTCTGATAGACTTTCTGTGAAGCAGAAGAAACATGCCTTTAATCACAGCACTCAGGAGGCAGAGGCAGGCTATTCGAGAGAGAGAGAGAGAGAGAGAGAGAGAGAGAGCCTGGCAAGTTCTTGGGGAACTGCTGGTCCTCAGTCATCTTGACCCAGCCTAAAAATACAGTTCTGATACCGGTGTAATGTAGGTAGGTCTTCTGTCTATGTGTTACTTTCATTGGTCAAATAAAGAGACTACCTTGGCCTTTGATAGGACAGCAGCTTATATAGGCAGAGTAGACAGAACAGAATGCCGGGAGAAAGAAGCAGAGTCAGGCAAACGCCATGCTTCTCCTACCCAAGATGGACAGTGGTTAGACTCATACTGGTAAGCCACAGTCCAGTGGCGATACACATTAATAGAAATGGGCTAATCAAGATGTAAGAGTGAGCCAGTAAGAGGCTAGAGCTAATGGGCCAGGCAGTGTTTAAATGAATACAATTTGTGTGTTGTTATTTTGGGTGTAAAGCTAACCATGCAGGAGCTGGGCGGGACAAAAAGCAGGCCTGCTCGCCTCATCATTATACCAGTGAAAGAATCAGCAGCAACAGGATAAGTCAACAGATCATGGAAAGAGAGAGGAAAGGCCAAACAAGTAAAAGGCAGCCATCTTCCTTCTGCCATGCCCTTTTCATCTGGACTGCTACCCAACGGTTCAGTGCCCCCACCCTTTCTGAGATCATGTTACTACAGATTACGTACCTGTGTCTAAGTTCTTCACAACAGCTAACTTGGGGACTCAGCCTAGACACCCACCAACAGGTGAATGGGTAAAGAAAACGTGGTGCACAAAGACAGTGGAACATTTATAAGCCACAGAGAAGTCAGACAAACTCCCACCTGGAGAGGGGACTTGGACACCAAATCTGCTAACTATCGGCAATGCAAGGATAGGGGAGAAAGAAACTGATTGTTTAAGGGTGCGGCCCTGGCTAGGTCAAGCTTGCTCCAGGGGATGGCTACTGTGCTCCTGGTCTCACGTCAACTTGACACACAAACTGGAGTCATCTGAAAGGAGGGACACTCATTTGAGAAAATGCCTCCATAAAATCCAGATATATGGATTTTCTTAATCAGTGACGAATGGGGGAAGACCCAGTGCACTGTGGGTGGTGCCATCTGTGGGAAGGTGGTCCTGGGTTCTATAAGAAAGCAGGCTGCACAAGCCAGTAAGCAGCACCCCTCCATGGCCTCTGTATCAGCTCCTGTCTCCAGGTTCCTGCCCTATTTGGGTTCCTGTCCTGACTTTCTTTGATGATGAACAGTGTCTTAGTTGGTGTTTCATTGCTGGGAAGAGACAGCATGATCACATCAACTCTTACAAAGGAGCCCATATAACTGGGGCTGGCTTACAGTTCAGAGGGTGAGTACATTATTTCATAGTGAGAAACAAGGTGGCATACAGGCAGACATAGTGCTGCAGAGGGAGCTGAGAGTTCTATATCCAGAATGGCATACAGCAGGAAGAGGAAGTGACACTGGGCCTGGATTGAGCATCTGAAACCTCAAAGCCCACCCCTAGTGACATACTTTCTCCAACAAGGCCACACCTTCTGACAGTACCACTCGCTATGGGCCTATGGGGGCCATTTTATTCAAACCACCACAAACAGCAATGTGGACCTATAAGCCTAATAAACTCTTTCCACCCCAGCTTGCTTTATGACACAGTGTTTTGTTGCAACAATAGAAATCTTAACTAAGACCGCCACACACCCAAGGGTACACAACAGCACAAAGTGGACTTGATGGGTTTAAAAACGAAAAGAAAACCAAGCGGTGGTGGTGCATGCCTTTATAATTCCAGCACTTGGGAGACAGAGGCAGGTGAATTTCTGAGTTTGAGGCAGCCTGGTCTACAGAGAAAATTCCAAGACAGTCAGGGCTACACAGAGAAACCCTGTCACCCTGTCTCGAAAAAGAACAGAGAGAGAGAGAGAGAGAGAGAGAGAGAGAGAGAGAGAGAGAGAGAACAACATTGGGCTCTAAGTAGAGAAGGGAGATGCGTCTGGGAGGAGCTGATGTTAAGTGGATCGAAAGTGAGAAGAACGGAAAGGATCATGAAGGGTGGGAAAGGTGACAAAAAGACAGTGTTTGCTGGTATGCAAATGTCACAGTACAGCGCATTTGTCTGGTTGGTAAAATGCTCTCAAAGAAAGGATTGAATCTTATATTCACAGTGATCTCTAGAGTGTATATAAAGGTTACTGCAGCAGAGACCAGCAGCCTTCACCCCTTATCCAGAGAAGCCGGCAGCCTTCACCCCTTATCCAGAGAGGCCGGCAGTTTGAACCCCTTAGCCAGAGAGACTGGAAACCTACACCCCTTATCCAGAGAGAATGGCAGTCTGCACCCCTTATCCAGAGAGAACTAGGCCCCTAAAGTTTCAGCACACCAACTCCCCTCAATTAGCCAGAACCTCGTTGAATCGCACTGGATAACACATCACATACTTATATTTGCAATATTCTGATCAAAAGTCACTCCTGACAGGAGATGGTAATGGGAGAAATGAGTACGGCTCATCAAGGCACTTGTGTGCCTCTCTGAAGCCATTTGCCAAGTCTTCCATTCTAGCCCTGCACGAAGCACCCCTCTGGAACCGCCTTGCAGAGTATACCTTTAAGGAGAAACTGGGTTCATTCACCCCTGCTTGCACACATCTATCATATCCCTGTGTGCCTTTCAGCCTCTCCAGCTGCAGGTCATGCACCCACGACCCATCAGAGATAAAATGCATCGACTACAAAGCTGCTCACAGGCTCAAGGTTTCTGCCTTCAAACATCAGTAATGAGCTGAAGGTGTTCTTAATTATTATTTATAATTACTGCATTCTGGGTCATCCTGGGTTAACATTTCAAAGATTAACTCTGAGCAGCCCTGATACAGAGGATCTGGCTTTTGCAAATTCAGTTAATATTAAGCTCGGGTTTAGCGTTAATGCAGAATTCTAAACTAAAATCTTTGAAGTCTAGATACCTTTTTCTTTCCCCCAAAGATCCTTTTTTGGAGAATATACTTACACTTCAAACAGCCTTGTGGCGGCCAGTTAACGGTAATTTAATTGCATTTTAAAATTTACACTTGACATTTTAACAACTGAATCTCAGTGTCCCTCATCCTGGCAGCTCACAAGGTTATCTGAGCAGCACCGTGGGAGGTTTTTTTTTTTTTTTTTTTTTTTTAAGTGACAGAGGTTTTTGTTGTTGTTTTCATTTTTGTTTTGTTCTTGTTTTATCTTAAAAGACCTCAAGTTCAGCGAACAGCAGGGGAAGGTTTCTTCAAACAGGAGAAACCCTTCCCGTATTTCTTCTCATGTTTCATTCTCTGCTGCTCTTTCCTTTCGTTTGAAAATCAGACGAGCCTGGATCTCAACGCATCGCAAGAGTGTCGACAGGAATTTTTAGCCCACTTCTTAAAAGGCACAAGAGCTGACTTCATTATGTGATAAATAAAATATTTTGTATCTCAAATTCTGTTTGGATCCTTAGTCTATCAAAGGCTGGAAGGAGAGCGTGAGGCCGGCTCCCCCTGCCGGCAGCAAGTGGGGCTCCCATCCTGCCCAGCCCTGCTCTAACCCACAGGACAGCCCTTCCCCAGTTAGTGAAAAAATAAAGAATCCATATTTGCCAAGGAAATCCCGCTTGTCTTCCTGGGACACTCTTTAGGATTACAGTCGAATCAATTGAAGTCCCTACCGAAGCTCACAAGAAGCCGACTGTTTAAAAAGCTGCCTTGGGGTGTGAGTGAGAAAGAAACCACAGTGGCTTCGAGAAGGTGCGCGATCCAGGATCGAGTGCAAGCGGGGTGCTCTGTGCTTTAAAACTCGACTGCGGTTATGAGGAGTCTAAGCAAAATTTAAAGTATTAGGTGACTATTTCAGCTGCTGAACACGAGCCCACACTTCAAACCCTTGCTGTCTGAATATGCTCATTATGGTCCCTAGTGTCCTTCACGTATGTGTTAGCGAGGAGCTTTTTTCTCATTTGCATCTTGCGTGAAAACTGCGTCTAAAGAGCTCCCACTGCGTTCTTGGTAGATCTATATTCTTTTACGCCTTGAGATGCTACGTATGTATAGGTGAAGGATGGGCGCGAGTTGTTCCAGGTGCTTCGAGGAAAACCATGAAGCTATTAAAACATCGCACATCTAGTAAGGCTAAGGCGCTATTTCCATGGCCCCTCTTATCCCAGAATGAATGCAATGGTCAGGAACAAACGGGACGTTTAAAAGAAAGTGAAACAAACAAACTGTAAGGACAGAAAGAAGAAGAAAAAAAGAGCAGGTTCCCTAGTGACAAGCGACCATGTCCCTTCATGCCAGGGAAGTTTCAGCTGAGCATGCTCAGACGCATGGGAGGCACCAGGCTCTAGCAGAACTCCTTCCGAGGAGCAAGGAGGACACGTCTAAGAACGCAACTGCTGCGAACCTGCAGGTCTCTCCTCCGCTACTGGACACCTGTCTAGCTCAGATTGATGGCAATGTGGCTTCTACTTCATGTCATCGCCCTGACGGAGGTCAAAGGTAAGGCTGCTGTTTCCCCAATTCCCCAAGATTAGAAAACCGGTCTGTAGTTCTGGGATGTTTACAACAGCCTCAATGCAGGGTTTGAAAAATAGACACCCCAGGGTGGATCCCCCAGAAATGATCACTAAGTGCAGTTTCCAAATGCAACATGCCTCCCCCCAGAAACCCGACTTTTCATGTTGTTAGAACTAAAGATGAGCTGTGTTTTAAATATCAATGTGGACATAGCAATTATAGCAAAGAAAAATGTACTTTAGTATTTCCTTCTGAGAGCAGGGGAGATTCGTAACTGAAAGACGGGTCTGTAGAAATCCAACCTGTTGAAATATGGCTATAAAATGCATGTCATCAATTGTTAGCGGCTGGGTTTTTTCTGTTTGTTTGGGTTTTTTTTTTTTTGTATATTTATTTGCTTCTGTCCATTTAAACTAAGAACTGCAAACCACATGCAAATCCAAAAAAGCCAGGCTCTCTAGTTTACCTATGGAGAACAGTTATTAACTATAAACTGGATATTTTTATATCCCTCTCTTATCTGCTCTGAGGTTTGGAAAGCTTGGGTAGAATGGTCTGCTTCCAGTCGGTAACTTTCTCGCTTTTATAGCTATAAACTGCTAAACTGCTTCAAGTTAAGGTGAAAAATCTCATTTTGCCACAATTTAACATCTACTCCGTGGTATGTGAGCTCGTTGTTACTTTGCTTCTAAATGTGTTCAGTTAATTCATAGTTTTTCTTTAAAACTTTCAAGAATAAATATTAGATTTTGAAATTATAATTAGCTTTTGAAAAAAATCCTTTTTATAACTACTCAGTTTGTTTAGACAGGTTCCGAGTGAATGGTTTTCATCTTTAAGTAAAACGTTCTGCTTAAGAGCACTGACAGACTTCATTTCCAAGCACAGACTGCAGCATTTAAGAACAACCACCAAAAGGTTTTTAAATATTTAAATCTTGTTTGGAATTAGCAGTGACACCAGAACTTTGTTTCAAATTATCTGTCAAAGACCCTAGCGCGATGTGTGCTGTACAGGTGTATGCAGCCCAGTTTTGGACGTTACTTGGAAATCTGTTCTCTAAGGAGAAACGGTAAACTCATCTTTCAGAAAACCACGGCTTTAGAAACAGGAGTCTGATTTGGTTGAAGATCTTAATTCATAAGTCTGCGTTCTGTCTCCATTCCTTACCCTCAGTTTTGGAGGATGCTTAAGAATGGAAGAGTAAAAAGAAGGTCCTTGTGCTCTTTCAAGAGCCCTGGATGCCCAGAGGATCACCCGCCTCCTCATCTTGGGGCTCTGGAGTGTGCTTGCGCTAACCTTCCCGACCCCCACGACCCCCACATCGCTCTAACGTTACAGCTAATGGTTTACGATAGCAATCGGCTCTGAAAAGTTGGTGAGGGGGAGAAGAAATTTAAAGCAGATCATTTGGGATTTTTTTTTCCCTGAGGGCCTAATTTTAGATTTATACCGCAAACCTAGTAAATGTTTATTGATTAATTACAATTCTCTGATAAATGTTGTTTTCCAAGCTCGCATTACTTCACCTCATCTCAAACCTTTATATTTACAGCGAGTAGCTTCAGAGTGCATCGTGTGCTCGATGCTGGCATCTTAGGAAACTGCAATTATTTATTTAAGAATTGCTACGGCTCTTGCATTTCCTCATTCAATTCTTGACAGCTAAAACAGCAAGTCTCTTTGCCACAACCAAACAGAGGGTTTTGTTTTTGTTTTTGTTTTTCATTTTTGTATTTTTCTCAGAATAAAAATTGTTTTCCTAAGTTAAAATTGCGATCCCTTTTTGAACAGTTCAAGCTGCAGGATTGTTTTCTCGTCGGGCCGCGGTCACTCGAGTGCTCAGAGTAAATTATGTTTTCTGTCTTAACCAGCAACTTAGGTTGTCTTGGCCGGCAACCTCCAGGCATCTATCGTGATGTCGCTTTATCACTAATTAATTCACTCAGGATGTTTGTTAACTGGCCCCAAACCATCTTAAAAAGGAATCTTAATGAATGAATAGGGACAGTCTTACAAGCTCAAACAGTGCGCCTCTGAGGAAAATTAAAGTGTCAAGTTCGGAGAATCCTACTTGATAACTACCAACTGCAACGTCCTCAAATCATTGCCTGCTCTTCTCTAAATGTGATCTTAACGCAAAGCGGAGCCCTGGCGGGCACTTCGCGGTGAGCAGTGTTTGAGCGCCCCCTCGTGGCCAATCTGCAGCTAAGCCTCGAGGGTGCCTTCCAAACCATGGGTTCTCTACCTGAAACTGCAGAAAAGCGGCTCCAACTACGTTTTAATTTCACACAATTGCACCCATGCTGTGCCTAGCTGTGAAAATCAATCGTACTTCAAGCCAGTCCTCTTGAAATTCTTTCTCGCCTTTAATAGAAAAATAAATTTCTCTGCTTGAGGCAAAAAATAGGACCTGCTTGGAATGGGTAGCCTGGGACGCCAACGCCAAAGCCTTCTCAGCTGTGTAACCTCCAGCGGTGCTGGGTGGGCAGGCTCCGCCACAGGTGCCCCCTCACAGGAAAGAAGCGTCGCCAGCTGCCGCAAAAACTTTCAAAACACCTTCCACCTGAATCCAAGACACGAAACTGGGACGCTGCAAGCGAGCTGATGCTGGGGGAAAAGAAAAAAAAAAAAAAAAACCTGATGCGTTTTAAATCTTGAAATATGCTGTCTCAAGTAAACTTCAACCAATAACGAATTACTTGGGGGTAAAGTAGTAATGTAAAAATAAAGGCACGTGGCTTTTAGAATGAGCCAGCACCACCAAACGTCGTGTTTTACTTACTCAGTAAATGTGTAACTTGCTAATTAAGCAAAATCAATGTTTGTTTTACACAAGAAATACTAGTGGAGGTATGGGGAGAATTATGCGGAAACAAACAAAATGTTGTTGTTGGTGTGTGTGTGTGTTTAATTTACAGCGTATTCATCTCCCGTGGCTATGCTTCCAGGGCAGGGGACCTCGGAGGGTCTTCGTATAAAATGTCCTCCCAAAAACGCTGGTTTTGCATATGCACAATAAGTGGGCGTTTGAAGGGTTAACACTAGACAGAAACTGCAGTCTGGAAATTAGCCATGTTGTGAAAGAAAGGGTCGTTAAAATGGTTAAATGATAACCGATAGAATTCTAGCCTTCCTTTCTTCTCTGGCCCTTCTGCCCGCTGCCTTGGCCCCTTGCCTGTCCCTGGTGAATGCCTGCTCCCTTCTCTCCTACTCCTAAGTAGGAATATTCTGATTTTGCTGTGTTTTGCTCTTCGCTTTCGTTTTTTACTTCATCTTTTCCCTTGGCTTGTCAACCTTGTAGCCATTTGTGTGGGGGGAGGGGATCCTGGGTTGTATCTGGCTGTGCCCAGGCTGTGGTGTGCAAAGAAGAACAAGCGCATACGCACATACTTTTCGTTTCTTTACAGCCACTGCCTTCAAAGGCCTTTTGCTTTTTGCTGACATGGATTGATTGTGCCCATCAGCAGGACTCAGGGTGAGGAGTCCTGGGTGCGCCAATCAACGCAGGATAATTTGAATTTCCCTGGCTTTCACATCACCTCGGGCTTGGAGTGTGTGAGCACCTTCCTTCCACACAGGTAGAAAAATGCGGCACATGCTCCGATGCGGAGGTTAAGAGACTCTCCTGAAATGCAGAACACTGCTTGCTCGAGGCCGAGGAGGAGCGAGGAAGGGAGATGGTCGCATCCTGCTGTCTACAGCAGAGGCACGGCCACTGTTTGGTGTTTGAGGAAGACACTGCTTCGTGGGTTCACTTCCTGTGTATGTGCCTCTGCTCGCCTTTGTCCCCCTCTTCCTATCATGGCTACAGTCCCGCTAAGCTCTCCGCTTCCTGTCTGGTCTCCTTCTGAAATCTTTCTGGTTTTCCATGTCTGTGCTTCTCAGCCCTCCTGTTCCACCCCTCTGTTTCTCTGCTCCCTCCGACCCTGCCACATCCCATCCTGACTCCCAGGGCTGCTCCATCAACCGTGACTCCCAGGGCTGCTCCATCAACCGTGTTCACGTTCGTCCCTTTCAGCAAGACCTTCCTCCAAGTGTTCCTGGCCTCTCATCACCTCTCTGTCTTTGCTGGGCTTCCTCTCCAAGGACTTCCTGTAGCTTTCTGCTTCTGGTTAACTCGACTTCCTTTCTGGCATTTGTGGCTATCCCCTTGTGTCCTGGCCTGGTGATGCTCATCTCTAAGATTGTGTGGGCTAAGATTGGGGCACAAAACCCAAACAGAGCCAAACGATCATCGTATCTTAATACTTCAGTACTGGCAATGTTCTCCTCTTAAAGTCTATAGTGATCTGCCCACAATTCTGAAATATAGGAAGCCCTGAAAACAAAGTTTGATCAAGTTTGTCTACAAATTTAGTCTAAATCAACCAGGGACAATCTAGAATCCTTCTTTATACATGTATTGTAAAAATGCATTGATTTGTGCTATAAAAAATTAATTCTGAGCTGGGCGATGGTGGCACACGCCTTTAATCCCAGCACTTGGGAGGCAGAGGCAGGCGGATCTCTGTGAGTTCGAGACCAGCCTGGTCTACAGAGCTAGTTCTAGGACAGACTCCAAAGTCCAAAACCACAGAGAAACCCTGTCTCAAAAAAAAAAAAATTAATTCTGTCGACTGAAAAAATTCCCTTAATCGACAGGAAATGGTATTCAATCATTACCTTTCTAAGATTAGTACATAAATATGTATATGTGTGCATTGGAGTTAGAGAGATAGCTCACTGTTAAGAACACTGGTTGCTCTTGCCAAGGACCTGGCTCCAGGTACCCAACACCCACATGGTGGCTCCCAACCATCCATAACTCCAGTTCTAGGGGATCTGTTGCCCTCTTCTGATATCTTAAGATACCAGGCATGTGATTTGCCTGAATGCATGTATGTACCCTACAAGTGTGCAGTACCCATGGAGGCCAGAAAAGGGAATGAGATTTTCTGGAACTAGATTTACAGATGGCTGTGAGCTGCCATTCAGTTGCTGGGACTCAAACTCCCGTCTTCTGGAAGAACAGCCAGTTCTCTTAACCACTGACCCATTCCCCCAGCCTCTGTATTCTTACAGCCTCTGCATTGAGGATTTTTAAGATTATGGATTTTAAGCTATTTCTTGTTTGAGTCCCAACTTCTCCAGTATAGATTTCCCCTGTGCTTGGCCCTGGATTTGTTTGTGAGGCTGGAGAAACGTCGGTCCTGTTTTCTGACCCTCTCTAAGCGGGCTCATGGGTGTGTGGTCACATAGGCAGCTTGTTGGAATAGATACTGCAGGCATTTTGTCTCGTGGATGATCCAGACCCAGGCCCGTGTTCTGTCTACAGCGGCTCCCCATTGCTTTCCTGTTGGCTATGAGCAAAGGGTTTTACTGAGATCACAACTTTGGGTGGCCAGTCAGAGCGGTTCTCTCCCTGGTCCACTCAGCGGCTCAGTACCGCCCTCTGCTAGCCCAGTTGCACTCAGCCTTCTCAAACTACATTTGAGCCGAACTCTGATCATACCAACAATGACAGACTTTATTTGGGGGTAGTAATATGGAAGCATATGTAGGATTTGCCCACAGAGTGGTGGGGTGCTCCCCTGGAAGTCAGAACACACCACATGCACGCAGTGCCCAATGGGGCCAGAAGAGGGCACCAGATCCCCTAGAACTAGAGTTAAAGACTTCAGGAGCCACCATGGCGGTGTTGGGACCTGAACTCAGGACCTCTGCAAGAGCAGCCAGTGCCCTTAATTTTGATTACTAGGTCTGTGCTGTATCAAGAAGGAAATATGAGAAGGTGCACACGGCAGAACCAGGTCACTGGGACGAAGGGCTGGATAGGCCGGGAGGCAGTCCTACACGAGGCTGACTTACCATCAGCTGATTAACGTGAGGTCATAGTCCTGACATTTACTTTGTCTCTCAGCTCTCTCCAAATGCCAAATGCTCAGTATCCGCAGCCGTGGCATCATCCCTGAGGTTCTCCTAACTACCAGGGATGAAGTTAAAGAGACAGACCCTTGGTGCCAGAACAAGAAGATGCAATAGATGGGGGTGGGGGGATGAGGGGCTGCGATGCTGCACAGTGCAGAGGCACACTAGCTGGCTCTGTTGCCTGTGTCCCAGAGGTCAGCCTTCTGATGCTTACAAGCGTGTCAAAATGTATCTCTCTGAAATTTATTTTTATGTATTTATTTTATGGCTATGGCGTTTCGCCCGTGTGTGTGCTACATGCATGCAGGGCCCACACAAGGCCAGGAGATGGCACCAGATCGCAGCTAGTTGGAGTTGTAAGTCGAATCGTGGGTGCTGGAAGCCGAACCCAGGTCCTCTGGAAGAGCAGCCAAAGCCCTTAACTACTGAGCCGTATCTTCACCCCAACTCATTTTTTAAAAATAAAAGTATGATATTTTTATTATACCATCTGTGTGTATCTGGACGGCTAATTGAATCCACCTGGATCATCTATCACATTAATTCTACTTGTAAAGCTTTTTATTTTTTAATTTGGACGTGATAGGGACAAACTAAATACTCGGCAAAGGAATTGCTAATCCCGCACTAACGATCAATGTACAGCTTCCTAGCAGATAGCATAATTCAAACTCTGAACACGCAAGTTTACCTACATGACAATGTTAATTGCCATTCCATTCTATGGAAAAAATTAATTATGTCATAACAAATGGCAGCAAAAAAAAAGAGCTTTCTGCTTTCTCTTTCTCATTTAGCTGTCATTTGTTATCCACGCTTTGCTCGATTGTGGTCTAGAAGGAGCTTTTATGTAAGCGTGGGAGATATTTTAAAAGGTGGAAGAGAACCTACAGTCCCTTCTGTGAGAGGGACTCAAATGTGGGACTTCCGGGTGCAAAGGAGACAAGAGAGTCTTGATGTACACCACCTCGCAGGCAGGAAGAGAACCAAGGTCTCTGCAGAGTTCCCTGAAAACGGACTTCCTTATTGAAGCCATTTCCTTGATAGCCACTTCCTCCTTCCCATTTTCAAACGCTGCTCTTACTGTAATAAAAGCTAAAATTACCCTCGGGGAGAGATAAGGTGTCCTCCCTAACAGCACAGGGGCTCGCTAGCACCGGAGCGGGTCAGCCTCCTTATGTGCGTGAAATGTGTATGTTTGCTGCTTGCTTGCAGAAACACCTCCTCCTATTCCTGAATATTTCATATGTAGATGACAACTTCTGAGACATGTACCATGTGCTAGTAATCGAGAAGTTTCCTTGCCACAGGAACAGTTAAAATGAATAATTAAATTCTTTCCACCAAACAAGGCATAGTGTACTGTGTGAAGAAATAAAAAAATCCAATGCTGTAAGAATCAGTATGGAGGACGGGCAAGGTCATCGCGTGGTTGGGGATGAAAGCTCACGACCTGGAGTGGTCTTGGAAGGCTCGGGGAGCATTTCCCAGAAATGACTTCAGAGATGAATGTCAAAGAAAGAGGAAGTGTGAAAGGAAAACAAAGCGCATTCCCAGTGCAAAGAACGGCACATGCTAAAACCGCGGTGTCTTCCCAGCTTAAAAGGCAGACTTCCAGGAATGGTTTCCTGCAAGAGACAAGAGAGCTTGAGAGAGTGAGGAGGTTTGGCCCGTGGTTCTGCGGGACCTGAAATCACTTTGACACTTTCGCTGGTTCCTTTCCCAGCCTGCAGAGCATATCATTGCGGGGTCCTGTCGCTATCTTTTACACGTTTCTTTCAAAGATATTTAGATGGTCGCCAGTTTGGGACTATGGGGAGTGAGATGCCCCTGAGAATGTTCTGGTAGTGGGATGGGGGAGGGGGTGTCCAGGCACACATTTCCACATGTTCCAAAAACAGCCAGATGACTCATACAGTTTGCAGGCTTCAGGAGAGGATGAGATGCTGTTTCCCAAAGCAGGTGTTTTCATGAGAATCCCCAGCAGTGAGTAGAGCTTGCATGGCGTCATAGGCTCCCCCAAATTGTTTTGTAAAGTATGGGAAAGGCTGGAGAAAAGGCTTTAGGGGGTAAGAGTACTTGCTACTCTTCCAGAGGCCCCGGGTTCTCCTCCCAGCACCTACATGGTTGCTCACAACCATCTGTAACTCCAGTTCCAGGGGTCTGGTGCCCTCCTTTCTCTCTGCAGGTCCCTTTATCATTTCCATGGTTTTTTTTTTTTTCTTTTGTCTCCCGGCCCCAATTTTAACCCAAGCCGGCCCTGTCACCACGCATTTGGAACTGCCAGCTGGAACCTGGTGGACTCACTGTTGGGTACATAACTGGAAACAGTGACCCTCCCTGGCCCAGAATCTATCTATAGTCAACAGTTCAGCTGGGAGAGGAGGGGCTCCCAGGAGCCCCTCCCCATTCCATGATTGGCTGTTGACAGGCCCAGTCTTGTGCAGGCCCAGGGCAGGCAGCCACAGCTGCTGTGGGATCATCTTTGCCATGGCGGTTGTGCCCTGGAGACAGCGTTTGAAGCCTCTCCAGCCCTTATAATTCTCTCTCTTCACCTATCTGTCATGTTCCTCTGTTTATTTACAGCATTGATTTCTCTCAACGATTGCCTATATTTTACAGAAATACTATGTCCGTGTTTGGGGCTTATCTCTAAGTATGTGGCTGTTGATGGAAAAGGTGGTTGTGCTGCCATTTTCCTTTCGCATTGTTTGCTGCTTATCTCCAGCTGGCTATGGGGAAAACCTCAGGTTTCTCATTGTTAGATTATTCCAGCACAGTCGTCTATAAACGGCAACAGTCGTAACCCCCCCCCTTTTGGTAATTGTCACTCCGTTTCACTCTCTTGCTTACCTCCATAGGCTTAGCGTTCCGTTATAATATTGAAAAGAAACAGTCGCAAGCATTGCCGCCTTCAGAAGCCTATCATGAAGCAAGCGTCGACCGTACAGATTTAAGAGCAAGTCAGTTGCCTTTACATTTCAGTTTGCAGAGTTATTTGAATGCCAGGGTCCGGGAGTTTCACCCCTGGAGCCCCTCTTGGAAGCAAAGTCGCAGACAAGTGACAAATGGCGAGACGATACGCCTGAGTTATAACAGGAGGTCTGACCTCCCTGGAGAATTCCAGCCACATCTCCAGACTCTGTTTTCTCACATAACATTCCAAACACTGTGTTCCGAAGTCCTGCTGCTGTCAGGAAGGAACTTCCCACAAGCCCCTGCGCCCCCCCACCGCCCCGCCCCCAGCGTGAATGTTCGAGTCTCCCTTTAGAAGATGAACTCGTCTTCTCTGGGGAGATAATAGAATACTGTTTTTCTAATAAATCGAAATGAAATGTAACAGAGATTTTTAGAGCACCCTTACGAAGCTAAAATATTAATGATCTTTGCAAGTTCTGGTAAATACTTTGATTTGTTATTCAAAGAATTTCAAAACCCTAAAAAGCTCTGGCCTCGTGCCTACCCAGTGAACTTCAGGATGCTGTGACTGAGAGGCTAAGAGGGGGACTCTGGACGAGGAAGCAGAGCTGGGCAGGGAGGGGCCACAGAGCAGGGGAAGGACGCATGTTGTCTGATGAAAGCGGTAGAATTTGTCAGACACTTCAGGCGACAAGATCGGTAGCCAAAAAGGACTTTAGTCACACAGTTTGAATCCTAGCACTTGGGAGGCAGAGGCAGGGGGATCTTGTGAGTTTAAAGTCAGCCTGGTCTACAGAGTGAATTCCAGGCTTGCCAGGGCTCCGCAGTGAAATTTCTTTTTAAAAGGAGAACGGGTGAGGGCCAGCAGGCAGACAAACACCGGTCCTGATGTTGACCCTGCTGGAGTAACAAGGCCAGCGGTAGAAGCAGTGGGTTGACGCATAGTGGGCTAGAGGCAATGGAGACATTGGCTTTTGGGATCCTTCTGAGCAATGTCATTGCAAAGGGGAGATGATGTGGGAGTGTCATATATCAATCTGTTGATTTCATTGGTTAAGTTATAATAAACCAGCTGCTTGGCCTCATGGCTTGGAACATAGATGGGAGGAGTAAACAGAATAGGATTCTGGGCGGAAGAGGAAGTGAGGTCAGACTCTGCTCTGCTTCCGGAGAGACCCGACAGCTCTGCTGGAGCAGAGACGCCATGCTCAACTCTCCCAGGATGGACAGAGGCTAGAATCTTCCCGGTAAGCGCACCTTGGGGTGCTTACACGCATTATTAGAAATGGGCTAGTCCAGGTGCAAGAATTAGCCTGTAAGGGCTAGAGTTCATGGGCCAAGCAGTTCTTAAATGAATACAGTTTGTGTGTTGTTATTTCGGGCATGAGCTAGCCAAGCGGCCAGGGTGTTGGGGACGCAGCCCCGCCGCTCCTATTTCAACAGGGAGAAGACTGGGTCTTGGTCCCAAAGGCAACTGGATATAACAGGACTTGGACTGCTTGGTTGGTTTACTTGTTTTGAACATGAGATCTGATGATTTTTCTGGTTTGTTTAGGAGTGTGTGTGTGTGTGTGTGTGTGTGTGTGTGTGTGTTGTGCTACTGAAGACTGAACTTGGACCTCACTAGACAAGAGCTCTGTCTCTAAGCTATGTCCAGCTCTGAGAACTGACTGAATTAGACTAACATAGCATTGAGGGGATGCTATGACAAGGGAAAGATACTGAAAATACAGGAAAGAAATGCTATAATTAATGTAGGGAGGTTTGAGATGCCGAGGCAGTGTACAGACTTGGGAGACTTTACTGGGAGCAAGTGGGAGCCCTCATCCTTCAGATATCATCAAGCCTCATCCCTGACCCTGGTTCATGACCATGGGACCTGCAAATGGCTCAGCAGAGTCTATGTGTGGGGTACCCTATACTTGTGTAGGGTCTATCCTGACCAGTGCATGGCAGGAGTCCTGGGTGCCAGGGAACTGTTAGCTGATGGCAGTGAGATTTGGATGAAGCCCAACCAGAGGAGTAACAGCCAATGAAAGTTCTAGGAACAGGGAAATCCACGGCTCAGAATTTGAGGAGTAAAGAGATGAGACAGAGAGAGGTCCCCATGTCACCCAGATAAGACGGATCTAGTCTGTCACCTTCACACTCTGCCCTGCTCCTCTGCCCTTTGAGCTCACCATCCTCTGGAAGTTTTCAGAAAGAAAGCGGACTCTCCAATCACCCACAAGATGGAAATTTTCAACACTGGAACACAGCCAGGCAGGCACAGTGAGACAGGCTTGTAATCTCAGGACCCCTGAGGCTATGGCAGGAGAATTATGAGTTTGTGGTCAGCCTGGACTCTGCGCAATGCTTTTAGAGATGTCCTGACTCTTCCCAGGAATCAGGCAGCTTCCGGCAAGTATACCAATCAAGTGACAGCTGCCCAGAGTGCCACTGTAACCCACTCAGATGGAGTGCCCAGAGGGGACACCAGTGTCTGTCTGGTTGACTGGCAATCAGTTAATGTTTCATGAATGTTCCAATAGTTAACTCTTAAATGAATGGCAGAGGCTTTGTCTGTGATGTCTGCTGCATCCCTGCAGCTCAATGGCCTCCTTCCGTGACAGTCTCAGCCTCACAGAGGTAAGCAGCACCACTCGGGTTACCTAGGAAATGGCCTCCTTTGGCCGGTCACCTCTGTGGACCATCCTCTCTGGTACTGGTGTGGGGAGAGTGTTTATTCCAACAACGAGAGGAGAAAGACCACTGACCCAATTCATTGTGGCCAAATTAATTAAAACAAGCAATTAATTACAGCAAGCTTTTTTTGTGTGTGTGTGCATGGGCTGCCACCCCCTAAGGTGGGGTTCCAGAGTTTAGCCTCAGATGTGAGGAAGACAAGGCTTTTGTAGCTCAGGAGTAAGGGGTTTCCAAATGGGGGTCTGGCAGGCAAAACAGGCGGGGTCAAAGGACCAGAACATAAATATAGCAAGCTATTACTTCCTGAAACAAAGACTTGGCTGCGAGGTGGGCATCACAAGGGAGTCATAACAGCTGGGAGGCACAGATGGTCACAACAACCTTTCGAAACAAAGGTAGGGTTGCAAGATGGTTATAAGCAACTTTTTAAAAGAAAAATATGATTGGTACTCCTGGAAGGGGCAGAACAGAACCATTTATAGTTAAGGTTGCAGGAGTAGGGTGTTGTCCAACCCTTGGGAAGCAGGTTTAGTCTTAAAGAGGAATGACTGAGTTTGTCTTTACAATATGATGGCTCCCAAGCCCAAGATGGAGGCAGGCTGGTTCTTCAGAAGAACCTCTCTCAGTTCTTTCCTTAGTTTCCGTCGGTTTTCCTCAGTTCTGTTTAGTACTACTGTTGTGGTGTGAATAGTCAGGGCAGGGACCCGACCGTCTCTAACGATTCATACACGGAAAACCTAACCAATCCTTCTCGAACATCGTTTCTCAGTAGGGCAGGAAAAGGGTTGAGTGGAAACCAGAAGCACCCTTGGGCACCAGTCCAGCTGGCTCCAAAAGGCAGGGGCAGAAGCATTGTGTGATGCCAGGGCACAGCCACGTCTGGAGACTGACTAGAGAGAGATGGGAGGGGCCATGACAGCAGCTTCCTTTCACAAGCCCAAATCTCCACGCTGCTGTGAGTTTGGCCAAAGGGCCCCCATGGAAACCTCTGGAAGCTACCAGTTTTCCTTTGATGTTGGCAGCCTCCACTTTTATAATCTCTGAATTTCAATAAAGCTGCCCCTCTCTACTTCCACAGCTGACAGGCGCCCCAGATTGCGGAATACACCTCCCACGGATGGCCAGTGGGTCTCCTTCAGTACGTGCCAAACACAGCAGGGGACCCTTTATTATTTAAATTTCATGATTGTGGGGCAGAATGATAAGTAGGGTACATAGAACACTGAATTTTATTCCATCAGAATTGAAACCGGAGCCTGCAACTTTAGCAGAATTAAATTTTGAAAGGAGCTCTTTCCTTTTCCAAACCCAGTGAGAATTTTGTTTTTTGTTTTGTTTTGCTTTTCGAGACAGAGTTTCTCTGTGTAACATCCCTAACTGTCCTGGAACTAGTTCTTGTAGACCAGGCTGGCCTCGAACTCACAGAAATACACCTGCCTCTGCCTCCTGAGTGCTGGGATTAAAGGCGTGCGCCACTACCAGCTGGCTGAGAATTTATTTTTTTAAAAAGATAATTGAGCACCAAGTAATACCAGACAGGAAAGAGACAGCGGACAGAGAGGAAGGAGTGGAGTTCTGTTGTTATTTTCTTTCTATATCCCGTTTACGCTTGCAGGAAGAAGCCACCATGGAAGGGAATCAACAGTTGGAGTCACTCACGCTCAGCCTCTCTCCTCCACTTCTTTTGCTCCTCTCTCCCACACCCACATTCCCACCCCCAACCAGCATTCTCAGGTCACACTCTAGATGGGCCTCCTTGATCAAGAAGGTTCCAGAAGACACATCTGTGAGAGCCTCCAAGCGTGCTCCATGACATCACTGTCCCTGGGGAGGACCAGCTGCCCTGCTTTTGTGTGCTTGTTCCGTCTCCAGGGTCATCTTGACTAAGGAGCTTAAAACTCAGGAAAGGCAACTGTCCTCTCCAGCCACAGGCTTGGAAGCTTGGTGTGCGCTGAGTCAGGCAGGCTGGGTGCCCACAAGCAAATGCTGGCCTGGTAATAAATGCACCTCTGTGAACAAGGAGGGCCAGCAGGGAAGTCTCCAAAAAACGTTTGTGGGATGCAATCTCTGTGCAAGGCAGCAACTACTCGAAGGCACAGACAGGTCTGGTGTTTCCCCGGAACCAGATAAAAGCGTCTTTACATAATGATCCTAATACCAGTGGCTCCATTGTCTTTAGCATTCAGTGAGACAAGGAGGAAATACCCAGCACACAGTAGATGATGTTCATGACTGCAAGTCCAGCCACAGCCTATTAAAACCCGTTGTTCTCCTCACTCCCTCAAATGCCCTCCTGGTCTGCTGGTGGCATCATTCTCGTGACCACTTAGCCAACACCTCTCCCCAGCCCTTCAGCAGGTCCTAATAAACCGTGGCAATTTCAGTCTGCTTGCTCTTTAAGTTTGTGAAGTTCTCAGCGTCCAACTTATTCGTTAGCCTGCAGCGTTCAGCGGGGATGCTGTTTCTCTGTTACAGGGTGAGCCGTTTCAGCTCTTCATATGTGTGTGCTCTGTATTTCGGTAGTAGGTTTCTACAGGCTTTTCCGAAAGGCCTTCAAGAGTTGTTCGTGTCTACCTGTACTCCCTCCTCTACCCTGCCCTTCTGCCTCTCACCCCATTTAAACCTTGACCGGCTCTCTGCCTTCACCATTTACACCATTGCATCCAATCTCCACGCCCAAGGATGCACAGGCGGCACAAATTGGCTTAAACAGGCGAGAGGATGCAGCGTTGGGGGGAGGGGAGGGGGAATTTGGGAGGAGTCTGGGGAGGGGATGACTGTAAACACAATGCAGGGTACAAGAGTCTCAAAAATTTGTGATGTTCCAATTTGACCTTGAGACTTTCCGTAGTTTTGCTAGCCGACGTGTGAAGAGTGTGTCTCTATTTTTCTGGAAAGTACGCTCTTAAACTTGAATGCATGTTTGTTAGATCCAAATGTCCGGGATTGTTTTGTGCTCCCTGTTCCCTGGCAGGTAGGTACCTTGTAAGTGGTTGCTGGACCTCCTTTCTGCACCCCTCTGCTCGACTAGGGATGGGCTCAACACTTGTTCACGTGTTACGCCCTCTGCCCAAGACGGCCATTTTTAGTTTGTCTTCATAAATGGCGTCCGCTATCTGAAGAAGTAGATACCTCCCCAACTCCATGTAATAGTGGAACAATACGCGTGGCTTTCTCTGCATTTACCTCCCTGAAAGAAAAGTTCAAAACGAGTCTTCAGCTCACCCGTAGGACAGCTAGTGTGAGGTTCGGTCGTGGTAACTGACAGTGCTATTCCATAGCGGTGTTCTAAGAATGATCCCGGATGAACCAGCCTCGTGGAGTTCTCACACTAAACCGGACAGGGCCAGCAAGGCCTAGCCGCACTCACATTTGGTCCCTTTCATAGAAGTTTTGTATCCACCCTGTCTCCTCTCTCACGCAGACGTCGTACTGGCTGACGGCAGTATGGTGGTTCCTCTGTGCCCCAAAGGGTACTTTCCTTGTGGGAATCTCACCAAGTGCTTACCCCGAGCCTTTCACTGTGATGGCGTGGACGATTGCGGGAATGGTGCTGACGAGGACAGCTGTGGTGAGTCCCGCCCCCTCCTGTGCGTGTGCCCCCCCCAGAACTGCGGGTCAGTCAGTGAGCGAGGGTAATGAATTGGGAAGCACGACCTAATAACCACTGCCATTGCATTCAGGAGAATGACCTGAACTTTAGGAGATGGAGCTTGCTAAAGTCAAAACGATGGTCCCACAAAAATTGAAATGGCATTCCAAATTTTATTATTTTGCTTCTCAGAACTCAATCTGAAGAGGCTGCCTTGTGGCCAATAGCTTTGCTCAGCTTTAAGAATGTCCATAAGCCACCTTGAGCTCACCTAGAGAATTAATTGATGGTGCAGACAGACGTTGCGTGTCAGCTATGGGTCAGGACCTCCCCATATCACTGAGACAAGGTGAGCTCAAAAGAAATAAGGTGAAAACGAGGCCCGTGAGGTCCTGCAACAACAAGGACAAAGAAAACAATAACACTGTGTTTAGGTGACTGAGCACATCTAGAGGGAACAGCAAAGAAAGAAATAGACAGTAAGGACAGAATCAAGGAAACGTTTTCTTTAATTAAAGTGACTTGAATTGAGAACAAAATGGAAGGAAGGAAGGAAGGAAGGAAGGAAGGAAGGAAGGAAGGAAGGAAGGAAGGAAGGAAGGAAGATATTCTGGAGCCATAGGAAATAAAAACCCTGGGGCTGACTGAAATAGAGTCAATTAGTGTCAGTCCTTCGAAAGCAATGAGCAATGTGACTTGAGCAGAGTCTCGCCAAGGGTGAAGAGGTTCCAAAGTTTATTACTCGGGCTCTCCCAAGCCAAGTGTTGAGATCACACATCTTGCCTGATCTAATCTGCCTGTTTGCAGAGAGGTTGATATGTGATTAGTCACAGTCAACGCGGTAACTCAGACCTTCCTAGTCTGCCACATAAGGCCGGCTTCCTTCAGCACTGGTCCACTAGCATCTGAGTCGGGCCGCCATGTCCTGGCGGGCCAAACAGAATTCTGCAGCTTGCTGTCTTGCCCCGGGTACTCGCGCACCCTTCCCTTGGATGGGAAACAACCGAGCCTCCCAAAGAGCTCTCCTGCCTGTTCTCCCTTCACGCTCAGTTCAAAGGGGTGGGAGGCAGCTCAGGGAGTGGGGAATGCTTAGCAGGCAGGAGGTTCAGTCCAGAGCAATGAAAACGAAAAAGGGCTCAGTTCAGGTCCTCCCCCTCGAAGACAGCTGCACAGGCATCCTCGTGGGTAAATCACCCGCCACGTTGAGTCACGTGTGTTACTTTTTCACCTCCTTGCAGATATGAGCACCCTAAGAAAAAGGCCTGGCTCGCCTTCGTTGTGTTGCCCCCAGAATGTAGGCTCGTAGAGTACACAGGAAACACTCAGTCTGGGCTCAGTTCTCTGATTGTCAGTGAACAAGCTACTCAGAGAGATTTCCTCTTTGCTACCTGGGAATCAAGGATCAATCTCGCTTCTCTACCCCCACGAGGATGCTCTGAACCCAGACTGAACAAGGCACATGGAACAGCTTATAATACAATTAAAGGTATCACGATAGCACCATTCAGATATGAGAAAAGAATAGAGATAAATTTAGATATCAGGGATCATGAACTTACTTTTTGATTTGTGTGGACTTCGATGCCATTACAATGCAAATCTTACCATTTCTATAGCACATACCCAAATTAAGGAAGTTTCAAAATAGGCACGTTTTTGCAAATATGTATGCATATATTATTCATATGCAATTTTGATAATACAAAAGGAATATCAAACAAGAATATTACAATAGCAAATGACAGACTTAAGGCATGACAAACCAAGGCACTGTTATTTCTCTTGATAGGATTTAACACTCTTTATTAAAAGGTATTTTGCTTTTGGCTTTATTTAAAAATAAAATCTGGCAAGGAGTGAGATAGTCCATGCTGAGCATGTGTGAGGCCCTGGGTTCAATCCCAAGAAACAAAGCAAAACAAGGAAGGTCCAATTTTTATCAGACCTCAGTACCCCATTACACAAGGCCCTCCCATCTCCACAGGGCAGAGTGAAATCCCCAAAACTCAAGTCAAAGCCTCAAAATGTCAGTGTTAGAAATAGGTGCTACTTACCAAGACCATTGTAATTACAATAAAAACAATAATTGCATTATATATATATTATATATGTATGTCTGAAATCCTTGTGAGTAGAGGAAGCAGGAAATGCCCGGGAGTATGTGTTTAACTCTCTCTTGCTATTTTTAGATTAAAAAAAATCATTCTGTTGCTTGAGCAGGATTTCTCTTTTTTTCTTAAATTTGATTTCATGAAATTTTTATACTTTTGTTTTTGTGGTATGATATCTGATTTCTAGACTAACCGATGCGTATCAACCACCCCACAGGTGACACTAGTGGATGGGCGACCATATTTGGCACAGTCCATGGAAATGTCAGTAAAGTGACATTAACACAGGAGTGCTGTAAGTGGTGTTGGTTCAAAGACGGTATCAGCTTGCAGAAAACGTGATGGTGGCGGTGGATTTATCCGGGAACAGCAGCCCCCTCTTATCTAAGGTTTTGCTGTCAATAGTGTCAACAAACTGCAGCCAACTGTGGTCCCAAAACAGTAAATGAACATTTTGAGGAGCTGGGACTCCAGCTTACAATAACGATGATGATGCCCTGAGACAGGCAGACCACATTCACGTAACACTGGTCATGGGATATCACTATGATTTTTCTATTGAGTTATTGGTTACTCTCAATCTCACTGACCTGATGTATAAACTGAACTTTTTCAGAGGCATGTAGGCACAGGGAAATCAGTAAATACAGGATTTGGTGTTATCTCTGGCTTTTATCATCCACTGGGCGTCTTGGAATGTGTCCCCTGTGGATAAGGGGGGACTGCTGTCGAGGTTCAGTTCCCTTCGGGTCAATGTGTTTCACTGGTAATGATTGTCCTATCTGCCTGTGGGCCTGAGGAAAAGATGGACGAACTGGTCCATCTCCCTGCATGCTCATTTCTGGTGTCACGTTATCAATAATGGTGACAGACAATGAGGTTCTATTTCTTTTGATTTTTTTTTTCAACGAAGAGCTCATACTATGTTCCAGACATAGGAAGTACAATTCTGATTAAGGTGTGTCCCTAACTCACAAATAGCTCGCATGTAGCCGGAAAGACATCCTCACTAAGCCATGGTGATTCCAGGCTGCACAGGGAGGCATGGAAGACCACGGTAAGAAATGGGGCTCTGCCAGGAATGGGGATATGCTCCCAAGCAGTGCACTGAGGCGGCTGTGAAGTCCCCGGATGGAGATAGAAGAGGTAAGGGGATCCGCAGGTAAACGAGGCCAGTAAGATCTTCGGGTAGCTATCCAATGCAGGTTGCACAATGCCTTTACGTAAGTGTGCTGAGATTCTTCAAGTGTGAGCTGGGAGGCAGAGCTGAACTCAGGAGGTTGCAGCGTGCCCCTAGAGGATTTGGGGCACGCACTGTGGAGGTTGACTTCTGTATTACTAGTAGAGTTGGATGTGTGTGTGTATGTGTGTGTACATATGTAGATGAATATATAGTTTGATATATGTTAGTATACATAAATTTCATTTATGTGTGTAATGTACATATATTAAATACTATACTGACATTGGGCCTGGTTATGCACACCTTTAATCCCAGCACTCTGAGAAGCAGAAAAAGGCAATTTCTGTGAGTTCCAGGCTAACCAGGAATACATAGTGGAACCCTGTCTGAAAAACAAGCAAAGAAATAAACAACAACAACAAAACTCTACACTTAGAGTTCACATACAATTGGGGCTCTCACCTAGGGGTTACACAGCTGTGTATTCAACCAACTACAAATCAGAAATAGTTTGATTAAAAATACTATACATGTGCTGAATTTGTACAGAAAATCTAGTTGCTAATATTAATGTCTATATTCTATATTGTTATATACTGTTACAATCATATAATAATTTAAAAATATGTATATAGTATAACAACTATATCATCAGCATTCATATTATAATCAGTGTCCTGAAGCCTCTGGAGATACACTAACGGATGCAGGGGTTTGTATGCAACTCCTACACAAACACTGCACCACTTTTAGAAGGGACTTTAGCATTTGTAAATTTAGGTATCCACGAGGGCCCTGAAAACAACCCCCATACCAGAGAAAGACTGCAGGATGCACTGCAGAATACCAGTTCATAACTCGTATACTTGTCCATGCATACATAATCTATAGAAATGAAATTAAACCAGATACAGTGGCTTGTACTTGTAACCCCAGCAATCGGGAATCTGAGGCAGGAGGATCCTGAGTTCAGAGCAAACCTGGGCTGTGTAGTGAGTCCACATATGAAAAGATAAAAGAAAAATTGGGGCTGAGGAGATGGTTAAGAGCACTGGCTGTTGTTGCAGAGGGCCTGGGTTTAGTTCCTAGCACGCACATGGAGGTTCACAACCACCCGCGTGTAACTAACGTGTTCTGATGCCCTCTTCTGGCCCCCATAGAACTGCACACATGTGGGGCACATGCATTCACACACATTAAATAAAATAAAATAAAAAATATTTGATAACTGAAGGTAAAAAATCACCTAGGTAGTTTAGCTTAAAGGCCAGTTTCTTTCCTAAATGTTGTTGGGACTAGGAGCCTTTGGCAGCTTCACCCTTGCCAGAGGCCAAAAATACAAAAGTGTTGGGGAGCTCTGATCCCTAATCTGGCTCTTAGAGGATTCCAGGGTTCCCAGAGAGACAGAATATAGCCATGAAGGCCTCTTAAGAGAAAACTCCTTCTGGTCCAGAGAATGGAGTGTCTGGCCTAGTGCAGCCCTCACAACCCAGTGGACTAGGGCAATCTCCTGGCCAAGCGACCAGCCACAGGGAGGTAGCTGTCTCATATTGCTGATGGAACAGATGCAGATCTTCACCCTTGGTCCTAGGGGCCTAACTCAGGCTTCTTGAGCCAGCTGTTACTACACACAGGTTCTCCGCACTGTAGAAGTTTCTTGTTCCAAGGCAGGATAAAAGAAAGGAGACTACAGTTCACTGACTTTAAAAAAAAAAATAGTGTTTAAATGAATAGGAGTCTTTTCTACCAAATATTAGGCAAACTGTTTTTGACAGGAAATTCAAATTTTTTTATCCATCCCACCAAGTTATGAAAAAGTATTAATTCCCCCACCCCTCCTCACACACACCCTGAAAAACCTTTGTTTACACAAAAGCCCGTCAACATTCTTGAGCTAAAGTAGCTGACCCCTTCCCCACTTCATTTTCTTTGTGCCAATTCTTTAAAAACTAGCCAATCATGAAAGACCATGAGGTCAAGAGCCCAGGCCATGGAGAAAACCACTGTCACCTAAGCGGGGAGTAAAAGCCAGTGCACCTCCTGCCCTGTGCGCTTGGCTTGCTCTTCTTAGTGAACTTGTTCTTCCTCATGCACCGGCTTACCCAGACTAAAGTTTTGCCTTGAGACACTTTTTTAAAGTTCTCCCTGCTTGAAAAACAACAACAACACAGAAAAAAAAATCTAATTTAGAAATGACAAGATTAGTAAGAAACATAACTGAAAATTCTTACGGTCTTTCTAGTATATCTCGTTTGGGAGCTCGCTTCACACACAGTGGGAAATCACCAGTTATGACTTTTCTGTGTGTTTGACTGGGCTGGGTCCTTGTTTGTGTGCTTTAGTTTTTAACCCTAAAGAGAGGAAGCTCAGGATCAGGACACGATGTTTAAAAAGGGCCCCTTCAGATGCAGAGCGGGGGAGAAAAGAAAGTCTTCTCTGGGACTCCATGTCTGGCTGCGACTGTCTGAATTCTTAGACGGGTGGAACAGGCGGCTCCTGGTAGTTAGGTCTTGAAGGCTGAGCAGGGACACTAGAGAGTCTTGCCGAGTACAAGACAGATCCACAACCAAGAGGGATCTATGGCCAAAAAATCCCTGGACCAGCTGAGCAGGAAGAACAAAGATGATGCCAAGTATCACAACATCAAGTGCAGACAGACAGGGGCGATGACTCTGAGCCTAGGAAATGTCTCGGGAAGACTGAGGAGGAAGGAGATGAGGGCCTTCCAGTACCATCCACAGAAGAGGGTGGGGCATGACTGCCTTGCAAGACGGGGAGGGTGGAGAAGGGTCCACATTTCTGCCTTATTAAAGATTTATTTATTTTTATTTTTTAATGTGTGTATTTTGCCTGCACGCATGTACATGTACTGCATGCATGCTTGGTGCCCGAGGAGGCCAGAAGAAGGCATCAGATCCCCTATTTCTACAAATGGTCGTGAGCTGCCATGTGGGTGTTGGGAACTGAACCCAGGACTTCTGCAAGAGCAGCCAGTGCTCATAACCACTGAGCCATTGCTGCCTGAACCATCAGCCCCATCATGTCCCTGCTTTAAGTGGCATGCCCAGTTTGACCACATGAAATCCTTTTATTGCTAAGTGCCTTCACTCTAGCAATACAGCCATAATAGTCTTGATGTCAATAAACATTTACCAAAGATATTAACATTATCTCTATTGGATTGAGCCAATTATCATGCAGACCACATAATATCTTCCAAAAACATTACGTGCTGAGAACACCTCTCGCATGAACTAGGGACCCAGGGATAACTATGGACTCTTTATTGCCAAAATGCAACTAAATTCACTTTAACTGTGATCCAAAAAAAGGATGGGCAATTATAAAGAATTTATACTGACAGTTCAACACATAATAGTAAGAAGCTGGGTCTACACCGTGTCACAGGTATTGAATACCATCACTCAGCAGGTCAAGGCAGAAGGTAAGGTACTAGCAAGACCCTGTGTCAAAACAGCTCACTAATCAATTACAATAATAATATAAATAAAATTAACTTTCACTTTCTTAACTGCATCAAATCAAATATCCATAGGGTCAGTGGAGAAATTATAGATTCCATTAAAATCCTCCCCATCTTTCTCTGCTCCTCTACCGCATTTCCCAAGGGCCATACGGACCAAAGTAACATCAGTAAGCATTCACTTAGCAACGGCTTCAGGCTCCTGAATTGAGTTGGTCCAGCCATCGCCATGGAGATTTACTTGAACAAACGATGCTTTTCATTGAACTGACCAGAAATTCATCTTGTTTCAGTGCATGGTCTGATTTTATTTGTTTACCACTGTAGTTCCCTCCTGTTCTATGAGATGTTAAATGTCTTTGAGATGACTATGGAAAGAAGCTAGAGATGAGAGGAACACCCCATTGGTCTATCCTTGATTTGGAGAGAATCTTTGTTTTTAATGAAGGGCTCACGGAGTCCATTAATAGATATAAAGTGTTAGGCAGTTGAATAAGTAGTTGTCATAAGCAAATGTGGTTGGCTCTGTTTACTTGTTTGCTTGGTTGGCTGGCTTTGGCTTTGGGTTTTTTTTTTTTCTGGTACAATTTTTTGTCTCTTCTCCCTAGTTCTCAGCCAGTATCCGCCACACTGTTCCTGCAGAGAGAACGAACTGGAATGCATGAACACTGAGTTAAAAGCTGTGCCAAAGGTTTCTAGCAATGTGACATTACTGTGAGTATGAGCCATAGATTTGTAGCGAAACTTTCAGCAAAACCACAGAAAACTCTGTAGTTCCAGAGTAATAAGTTATTAATAGTAAAATAAGCAAATACTTGAAAGTACTTTTAAAAAGATTTATTTATTTGTATTTTATGTATGAGTGGTGCCTGCATGGATGTATATGCACCACATGTGTGCAATACCCACAGTCGTCAGAAGAGGGTGCCAGAGAGCCTGAAACTAGAGTTACAGATGGTTGTGAGCTACTCTGTGGATGCTGGGAATCAAACCTGGGTCCTCTGCAAGAGCAGCCAGTGTTCTTCAGCACTGAACCATCTATCCAGCCTCTGGAACTCCTAAAACTAGTCACCAATGAGGCTGACATGCTTCCTCTGTAGGAAAATACAATTTAAATATGATCTCCTAGATGAGCCTGGCTAATGTTCACCTCATGATGACTGTCTGTGGCCTGGAGTGCTTGTCCTATGGCCTGAATGTGTCCTGTGACTGCTGCAGCCCTGCTGCTGAAGAAAGGGGCAGGCTTACGTCATCTCGTTTTTAAAGCTGTCAATCATTCTAAGACCACAAGGATAGGATGATCCACAAAGCTAGCTGTTCTACATCGTGCCAACTTTCCTGAATTTTGCAGAAAGAGATTTAAGGCCAGGAATCTGTAGTCATGCCCTCATCAGGCGTGGCCAAGGTGGTGGGGATCTGGGGTGGTCACACCCTCATGGGGCATGGCTGAGGTAGTTGGGATCGGCGTGGTCACGCCCCCATTGGTGGTTGGTATCTTCCGTAGTCTTTGCTTTTAGTTGTTGTTATGTTTTGTTTATTTCTCCAGAGACTAAGAGAGACAGTGAAATCATCACACCCTACGTAGTTTATTATAGCAACTGGCTAAGGAGAGAGGATGGAGATCAAGAAAAGTTTGGGCTAGCCTGGGGTATGTAATGGGACACATGAAAGCTTGTCCCAAAGTAACAAGGAAAACTGTTTTGACTTTTATTTCAGATCTCTTAAGAAAAACAAAATCCACAGTCTTCCAGTCAAAGTTTTCAGCAAGTACACAGAACTCAAAAAGATGTAAGTAACTATAAGTAGATTCGTGAGGAAATCATGGTGGTGTTTTAAGGTGCTTTTGATCTGAGAACAAAACTGAATAATTTTTATATGTGTTGCGAACTCTGGTTCTAAATATAAGATTAGAAAGTAAAGCCCTGGAAAGAAGATTATGTTTCCACTTCATAGTTTAGAGTATGATCTCACTAAACCATTCTCAGAGCGTTGACTTGAACTTGAGATAAAATATTTCAGTATGTAGTTTCAAGTCTTTCCTTAATATTATTTGCAGATGGCATTGCAAGATCAGAGGGGCTGGATGTGCTTTCTATTTGGAAAAAAGTAAAAATCACGGACAAGAATAGTCATTGTGTTTAAAATGTAGTGACAGGGTACAGCCTGACTCCCAGGACAATGGGAGGAAAACTGATGTTGATGATGATGATCTTAGTATATCTGGGGAGACAATACACCCTAGTTATAAAATATAAATAGAATCCAGCTAGAAAGAAAGAGACCACAAGCTTCCAGAATTCAAGAGAAACAATAACTGAGACCTGGTCATGAGAGATGATCTCTGTGGAAGCCTGGTGGTGAACCCTCGACCTCCACCCCGACACCTCAAGTTTCATGAACTGTCACTTTATAGGACTCAAATGCCTTTGCTTTGCTCCTTCCTCACAAAGCAATCTCATAATCATCACCCTTTTTTTGGCTTTTTGAGACAGGGTTTCTCTGGGTAACAGCCTTAGCTGTCCTGGAACTCACTCTGTAGTCCAGGCTGGCCTTGAACTCACAGAGATCCACCTGCCTCTGACTCCCGAGTGCTGGGATTAAAGGTGTGTGCCACCACCCAGCATCACTTTACTTTTTAAAAAGATTTTATTTGTTCGAGGCCAGCCTGGTCTACAAGAGCTAGTTCCAGGACAGGCTCCAAAGCTACAGAGAAACCCTGTCTCGAAAAAAAAAAGATTTTATTTATTTTTTATTTTGTGTGTATGAGTCTTTGAACTGCCTGCATCTATGTGCACCAAATGCATGCAGTGCCCACAGAGGCCAGAAGAGGGCAACAGACCTCTTGTAACTGGAGTTACAAATGGTTGTGAACCACACTTAGGTGCTGGGAACTGAACATGAGTCCTCTGGAAGGGTAGCTAGAACTCTTAACCACTGCATCATCTCTCCAGCCCCTCACTAATCTACTTTATATATTCATACTAAAGTATTTAAAGAGTCATATTGGATAGAGAATAAAAATACTTACACTGGTCAACACGATGCCTTCTATTGATATTGTGGGTAGAAAACTCACAGATTCTCAGTACAGTGGCCATTTGCAGCTTGGGTGATTGTCTCCCAGTCCTTCCGAGCAGAGTTCCTCTGGGTCTCTAGAGAGGCTACACCTGCCAAGAGGACCAATAATCAGTCTAACAATATCAGCAAAAGAACGCGGCACATGCTAGATCCTTGGCAGAAATGTTTTTATGTTTTATCCTTCAACACCTAGCGTAAGAGAGAAGTCTCTGGAAACACTATCAGTGATTCCATGTTCATGAAATTAAAGACAGGTACCCTCAGACAAGAAGCAGACCCCTGGAGGAAGCTACCTCATAGAACTGTGGGTGGGTGGACACTATCATTGTACCGGCTCTGGTCATCAGCTACGAAGTCCTACCCACAGTCAGCACCTATCTGCTCCGCCCTAGAGTGTCTGATCAGATTGCCATCGTCACACTGCCATAGCTACACATTAGCCCTAGGCTTCGAGGGTCCTCTAGGGAGGAAACCAGAGCCACAAAGCTTCTATGTCTTAGGAATTCTTAAAGTCACAAGCTCCTTCCATCAATCAATGCTGTGCTTGTGCCTGCATGCATGATATCCATCAGAGAAGCAATTTAACGGCGTCACAGAAAGAATGGCAAGAGTTTTGTTTGACAACCTCTATTCAAATAAAGAGTCAACTTTCAGTCACTTATACAAAACACCCGAGACAATCAGTTTATAAAGAGGGACGGTTTCATTTGATCCCAGCGTGGGAGGTCTCAGAGCAGGACAGATAGGCCCTGTCCTGGAACCAGGTGGTGAGAAGAAGATGAAGCCTCCTTACAAGGAAACAGATGTGAATGAGGAGGAGAATCTGGGGGCCCACTCTTCTCTTAAAAGGGGAGTGCCCCCAGTAACCTGAGTCCCCACCTCTTAAAGTTTGTGTCCCTCTCAATAGCACCCAGCAAAGAGGTAAGCCTTGAACACTTGAGCCTTCAGGGGACATTTAGGATCCAAATGCTGACAAATTCTATTATCAGGTATCCTAGAAGTTGTAAGAATTTCTAATTAGACCACCTTAGACATGAGCCAGCTGGCGTGTACAAAGGTTAAGGGACTCAGTTAAGACCTAGAGTTAGCGAGTAGGAGCATCACAATCAGAGGCCAGGGCTTCTGATGAGCATGGTGGTACTTAACCATCGCAATGAAAACCTAGGGAGGGAGAGAGATTGGTCAGTATGGCCCAGAGCTTCCGCTGAGACAGTCAGTCTTGTCCCAGGCAGGATTCCATCCTGTGCTTTTTGTCTCCTGCTTGTGGGGACAGATGAGCAGCCAAGGAGGCATGGAGATCATTAACATGTTTAGACAGGAGCCCTAACACCCGGCGTCTCTAGCCAAGTCCTTCCTCACCCGCTGCCCACATCCCTACGTGAGGTAGCTGGTAGCCACTGGAAGGAAGACTATGGAAACAGTTGCATAATTCAGCTCCCAAATTTCCTCAGGGTCCAAAAGGTAGAGACTAACTCTCCTTGCTGATACACACTGTGTCGCCCCCGGGATAGCACAGAACTTCCTGTCCACTGAGTCTCCAATCTGGACCCCTCCAAATCCCCAGCGTAGAGTTGTGGTCATCCTGACCTGGAGGGAAAAACGATTCCTTCATCAAAATTTAATTTTAGTCGCCAGATGCATGAACATTGCTCAACGGATGTAAATTTTCTTTTTACTGTGGATCGATTTCGTTATCCTAATAATCTCTTAAAGCTCCAGCATTTTCTAAAGCCAAAGAAGAAGAAAAAGTAGTTTGAGATGACCTTTCAGAGAAATAAAATATAATTTATGGGGTTGACTCTAATGTTTGATCATCGCTGCCATGGAAACCAACAGCGATCCTCTTCTTCATTGTAACACAAACCTTATAAAAAATTAGGTATTTCTTCTTAACCTGAGTTCCTGTTAAAGGCAATCAGTCACAGGCAATGGAGCATAATTAAAGGTGCCTGCCTGGCTCTAAAGTACACAATGTCGCATTTAAATATAGTTTATGAGCATGTGAGCCATTAAGATATTTATTTGCTTTCGTCTGGTACCTAAGACCCTGGTGTTTCGCTTGAAAAGTCTTTGATAGCTGAAAGAGCCGGGATTTGTGATCCAGGAAGCTACTCTTAGACAAGCTGTTCGGTGTGAGAGACTTTTAATGGACTCGTGTCTCGGTTTGGAATCGAAAGAGGCACCTCTTGCCAACTTGTCATGTTTCCATTCTCGGATTCTCTTAACGGCTCTTCTGGAAACAGAAAGTCGACACCAAAGGAGAGGCCTTAAGTGTGGCAGTCTACGCCTAAGACCTGAGACCTGAGACTCGCAGTCTCTCTGCAGCGACAGCCAACAGCTAAAACTAAGACCAGGGGCTCTCCATTATTTAAGGAACTGGATTCTTAAGTGATGTTGGTGAGAGGGGGACCAGCTGCAGGCAATGAAGGAATAAGACAGCTCTGCAGTTTAAGTGCCTCTCTCCTATGGCTTCTAATGTCAAAGCACCAAGTGGCATTCGCAATTTGCAAGGGCACCCATCTCTTCACGAGGGAGGAAAAGCACGTGTTGCACCCTCGGATTAAAAATCATCTCAAATAAAATGGAACCGCCCTAACTTGAGTAGTGGATTTTATATTGACGAGAAACTTCCGTTGGCCTTTACTAACGTAGTGTGTGCTTTTATCGTTTTCTTTTATATTGCCGTCAAATTCATGATGTCCAGACAATTTCTCTGAGGTTCAGAGACTGCTCTGTGTCCGTCTGTCCTATTCAGAGTGGAGTCATAAGCCCAGAGAGGGATTTCTGCTGCATGTGTCTCCCCGCAGACATTAGTGCAAGAAGCAAGCGGGGGCCTTGGGGTCGGTGGGAGGGGTTAAGATGCAGGAGTTCACACCTCCTTTCAGGTTTCCTTTGCAGTGCTGGGATTGGTGCTTTGTAGGTGGGCACAGGTGAGATTGGAGTGCCCTGGATCAGCACCGGTTTCTGCCGTGGGGGTGCGCATGTGCATGGACGTGTGATTGATTTTGCCCTGAGGATGGCTAATATGCTAGAAGCTGGTCTTGGCTTTTTCATCCTGCTGCCTTGAGGCGCAATGACGTTCAGTTCTTGTCATTTTTGTAACACACTCTTGATGCTAAGGAAAGGCTGGTGGCTTAGCCAGGTTTCTGTTGTGAAGGGACACCATAACCACAGCAACGCTTATAACTGGGGGGGGGGGCAGGGGCACTCGCTTACAGTTTTAGAGGTTTAGTCCATTATCACCGTGGCAGGAGCGTGGCGGCGTGCAGGTAGACATGGTGCTGGTTACATCTTGATCAGAAGGCAACAGGAAGTGTCTGACACTTGAGCGAAGCTTAGGCAAAAGAGACCTCAAAGCCCACCCCCACAGTGACACACTTCCTTCAACAAGGCCATACCTCCCAACAGTACCATTCCTTATGAGCTTCTGGGGGCTAATGGCATTCAAACTGTCGCAGTTGGGAAGCTCTGGCAGGGAATAATTCCAGTGCAGCAGAATAAAATGTAAAGTCTAGTTAGACACCAAATGCATGCATGTTCTGCCCAAGGTTTTCCAGTAGGACACCGTAACAATTAGCACAGCCCTTGGGTAATGTTGTAAGCATTGATTCAGATGGAAATAAGAGACATCAAAACCATAGATAATGTAGGGTTGGCCACGTAGCTCAGTAGTAAAGCACTTGCCTGGCCTGCACAAGGCCCTGGGTTCAATCCTCAGCATGGTATGTGCGTGCGTGCACGCGCGCACACACACATACACTGTACAAAAATAAAACTCACTTACATAGTAGTCACTGCTATAGTATGGCTGTTTCCTGCCGCAGCCGGCCTTAGGGAAGACGGATTCAGGGCTAACTTCCTATTGCATGTTGAGAATCATAAGGAAGTGTGTGTTCTTTACATAGTTTTGTGACTCAGAGGCCTGAAAGCTGACATAGCATGGCAGCCGGAGTTTGGCAGTGGCTGAGACCCTGAGCACCTCGCTGACATATTTGCTTCTTGCTTGATATGGAAAAGACTCAAAGGGCTCCTCCTTTGGGCGTGAGAACACGAGGAAGGTGACCGAAAGGCTCAGCTTGGAGCTGAGACATACAGTAGAGGAACTAGTTGGTCTCCAGGGTCAGCAACTCCTACCAGCTAGAAAGGAGGGCTGCTGGAGGTCCTGACGGAATAAAAGAAGACTAGGTGCAACACACACGCACGCACACACACACACACACACACACACACACGCACACATGCACACATCACTATACGTCAGTGGTCCAAATCACAAATGGCCAACCCTCTTTGCATGCCTTGTCTTGCTTTGTAGCCACTGTGCCTCCCGGCAACATAAGACCAAAATTGCGCGTTATGATCTGATTTTACCCTCTGCCTTCAGGCAGAAAGGGGGGAAAGAGCATTACATAGCCATCTACGCTGAAAGCCTGTATACCGCAAGCCCCTGACCTTCCTGTCTTGTCCCTACAGATACCTCCAGCACAACTGCATCACACACATATCCAGGAAAGCATTTTCTGGATTATATAATCTACAAATACTGTGAGTAATCCCTCATGAGTATCTTATGGGTATCATTCGAAGAAAAGATTACAAAGGCAGACTCAGGGGTGGGAGTGGGGAAATGGAAGGTCTCTTAAATCTACAGTTCTCATATTAAGACTAAGGATGTAGCTCACAGCATTCGCCTAATGAGTGAGACGAAAGGCCAGGTTTGATCTCCTTTACCACAAAAAGGGACCTAAATTTCTCATTGCACAAGAATAATTAACTATCCAAAGTTTCCGTCTTTAATATTGCCTTCTTGCTGTTGGTCACTTCCACAGCATCTCAGTATTTTATCCTTCCCCCATAGCGCATTGAATATATACTTCTTAAAATAGTAACATACCAAGAATGTGACCAAAAAAGGACATTAGTAAGAATTGCTCTACATATTTAGTGGCCTTTCTTCCTACTCCGACTGAATGTAGGAGCCACCAATATTGTTCTTGGCCACATTGCTTGCCCTGGTCATAGTGTGACCCAGCCGGGCTTGTAGTTAGGGGCACCTCCTGGTCCCTCTGGCCTCTGCTTCAACTCCTTCGAAACGTGCTTGTAACAGCAGATACCCAGACCTTAGGATCGAATCGGTCTAATTGTACGTGGCTGACTGTGGTGTGGCGTTTTCCTAATGACCTCATCCATACTGTTTTTAGATATCTCAGCCATAACTGCATAACAGCTCTCAGGCCTGGAATATTCAAAGACTTGCATCAGCTCTCTTGGCTGTAAGTATCTTGGCTCTTCTCTCTCCTACAAATGCTCCTAGTTTGAATGATTTACCACAATGTTTGGATAGTTTCCAGGCTGGGATGTCTCTGGTTTCTTCTGTTTCTGACTCACATGTAATCTGATGTATTTTGCCCAAGAAATTCAGACCTGAGTGGGGCAGGCGATGGTTGTGTGGAAAAGAGATCTGGCCATGTTCTTACTGGGGAGCCTCGGCATCCCACGGCAGCCCTGCCAAGCCAGGCAGCCATCCAATGCCACCAAGAACGGAAAGTCCTTGACCCCAGTGCTATGGACATCTTGACTTCTGTAATTCTTTGCCCAAAGCAGAGAAGACAGTGTGTTCCATGCATGGCAGGAGGCCTCCTCTCATTCGAGGCCAGCAATGCAACTCCTCTCTAAGTTGTGACAACAGAAACCTATCTCCAGGTATTGCCAGGTGTCCCTGGAAGGGGAGAACCGCCCTCTGTTAGAAACCTCTGAGTTAGGAAGCGAGAGGTCCAGGGCTTGCTCTGGTCCCCGGGACATTCAGAGAAAGGTTGGAGAATCTAGCAACGCCTGCCATTTACTTCTCCTGTGAGCCAACAGCTCCATCTCCAGTCATCTCTCACCAGCCACAGTAAGCAGAGTCATAGAAGGCTCTGTGTTTGTTGTCTGCAGATTGGCGTGGCTCCTAGAAAGTCCGGGGCTTCAGCTCCCTCTAGACCTAGTGTGAACCTGGTCCTGGGCTTAGTGTTGCAGCCAACTTCCTTAGCATGCCAGGCCTTGGTCTCAGTGGCTCCTTCTTTACATGGACTGTTTTGAGCATCGTCACACAATGAACATGAAGTGCTCCTGTCACATAGTAGGTGCTCTTGCGGCTCTGCTCCCGGTCCTACATGCCATGGACTTCTGAGAGTACAAGGTGACACCTGGTCCCTAAGGCCACTATCTCCCTTTGCCTCGAAACATAGTTGCAAATAGGGATTGTTGACTGTATGGCACGCTTTCTCCTCCTCCCTCAAGGCTCCTTACAAATGTGCTCCTGCCCTTTTTTTTTTCATTTGCACAGACCTTCTAGAATGCATAATTTCGTCACGAGATTAAAGAACTTGTGATTTCAGGGCTGGAGAAATGGCTCAATGATCAAGGGCACTGGAACTAGGATCAGTTTCCAGCATCCACGTGGTTGCTCACAAATCTGTAGCTCCATTTTTAGGGGATTTGGTCCTCACTTACAGCATCTATAGGCACCAGGCATGCATATAATGTACAGACTATGCATCCAGGAAAAACACACAAACACGTAAAACAAAAACACGTTTTAAAAACTGTGACTTTCTGGGAATTGTACTACCCTTTACTCTTTTGGAAGGGCACACGGTGGCGTTTGTTAAAGGACCACACCTGCCCGATGGTTCTGTCTTAATGTCATCCTACTCTTCCTCAGAAAACAGATTCCCATTGGAAGGAAAGAAAAAAATGAGGAAAGGAGGGGCAGAGCCTGTGCAATCTCAAGCCATACAAAATATCCCAGCATGGGGGGGGCAGGAAGTCCCACCCTCTGAGGAGCTATTGGTAATCAATAGCTCTTATGAGAGGGAGAACTGGTTTTCTTTAGGGGTGTGGCTGTGGGCAGGTTCACCGTACCTCACTGGGTAGTTTCACACCAGAGGGTACACAGGCAGTACATACTGGACTGGAATAGAGTTTGGGTAGGTATGGAAGGGAGAGGTGAATCTGGGGAAGGTTGGAAGAGGGGGAGGAATGTAATCAAAATACACTGTATGAAATTCATAATAATTTAATACAAACATTTTAAGTAAAAGAAAAAATTCATAGTGTTTTCATGAACAGAAAAATTAGCTCATGATAAAGATAACCCATCTAACCAGTCATTAAGGGAGTGCATCTTCTAATTTTCCTACCTGATACATAAAAACATTGAAGTTGTTCATAGTAGCAGGTACTGTGTGATGTTCCAACATATGCAAACACTGGGCGATGTTTAAATCTGGTTCAACACATCGGCTTCTTCAATCACGTGTTATTTCTTCTCTGTGATGAGGACATGAGATCCCCCCTTCTAGCATCTAGAAGGGAATAGTTCATAGCTGTTATGCTATTCGAGGGCGAGTGTGCGAATCCCCCTCCATTCAGCCAACCAGCAGGCAGGGTGCTTGTGGAGGCCGTTTCATCCAGTCAGGGCTCCTCAGGCAGGTGCAGAGAGAAAGCCATTCCAACTAGGTAAGCACTACAAGAAGAGCGCCAGGAACTTGGAGAAAACAGTGTCCTCCCACTCTTTGAATGAGAGCAAAGACACCGGTGCCCCCTGAGGAAGGAGTGGGCCAGGCAATGGGAGAGGCAGATTTCTCGTGCTCTTTTTATATTTTCCCGGGGTCTAGTTCAGGAATGTCTCTAACATTGGAAACATTTTGGTGTGTCTTGTCAGAATTTTAGACGACAATCCAATCAGCAAAGTCTCGCAGAGGTCCTTTACTGGATTAAGCTCCTTGTTCTTCTTGTAAGTATCCATCCCTCTTTCGGCACCCTTGCCCTTGAGAACATGTGTCAGAAAACATCAAGCCTGTCTTTGCTGAACTTCAGGCGGTAGTTACTGTTGCTAAGTCAAAGTTAACAACTGAACCGATTGGAGTCACTGTTGCTAAGCCAAAGGCAACAGCTGGACCAATTGTAGTTACTGTTGCTATGTCAAAGGCAACAGCTGGACCCATTGTGCTATGTAGCCTAAGCTTCCTGCTCGGCGTTGTTTATCTCCTGTCCCTTCCTAAAGCACCAAGTCATGTTTCTATGAGCACTGGTTGATCAAGGAGTTGTTTCTGTTTCCCAGCATCCTACTTAAACTATGTAATAGAACCTCACAGGAGCAGGGTCCAACTCCTTTTTAAGAGATTTGTTTAATTTTATTTCTTTGTGTATGAGTATTTTTGCCTGCCTGTTTGTCTGCGCACCATGTTCATGCAGTGCCCATAGAGGCCAGAGGATGGCATTCGATCCCTTGGAACTAGAGTTACAGGTGGTTGCAAACTGCCATATTGATGCCGGCAACTGAACCAGGGCCTTCTGAAAGAGCAGTCAGTGCTCCCAACCATTGAGCCATCTTTCCAGCTCCATTCTCACTAAAGGAAATCTGCTTTCTCCCAGAGATAACCAAAGAAAACTCCAAATATGGGCCCTACTGACAGATGTTTTCATAGCTGTGCTTCCAATATCCTAGGATGACGAACAGGCAAGGTGTTGCTGTGGCCCTTTACACTGGGTGATGTGACATCATGCCTGGTCCATTTATCAAAGGGACTACAGCATCATAAATTAATCATGGATCTTAGCATGCTCATGAACTGTTTGCTCTCGATAACTCCCCTTCCTGTCATATCTTAGATTTAATGCAGTTTTCAGTGTGTTTTTTTCATGCTATAAATGATTAATGCATCCCCAAGAAGACATCTTGAGAACCTAATGGTGCTGGAAATCATTGCAGGCTCGCAGTACACAAGGAAAACGATCGTGCACTTCACAGTTACTGTCTGCTTCTTGCTTTAGTTTTACCTCATAAAATTAAACTGAGCAATAATTTGCTTTCGGATGTACGCTGTACACGCACAGCCAAAGACTGGTGGCACCCGGCCCTTAGGCCTTACCACACACACACACTTAAAGCACTGTTTGGAAGGCACACTTATATACAAAGTCTTCATCCTGAAATAGAAATTACAGAAGACAGTTTTCAAAATGGTCAAAGAGAAAAACTCCTCTCTTCGATGTGGCTTAATCATTTTGTATCTAATTGTCGTTTTCTCTGTGCGGAGGTCCATGGTGAGTAACCAGCTAGAAGGCCTTCCTGAACGTCTGTGTGCCCAGATGCCTCAACTCAACTGGATGTGAGTATTTGTTAGGGATTGAACTTGTTGGATGCTAGGATGAAGGAGGTAGCCACAAATTGAGTTTGTAATTTTCTTTAAAATCTATCTAAGATGTCTCTACCAAACCCAAGTCTATTGTTACTTCCTGTTTTTAAAGACCCTGTAGGGAGAGGGTAGGGTAGGAGAGGGTCAGGTGGGTGTGCTCAAAGTACATTATACACTTGAATGAAAATGACCTTACACAATTTTGTGAGATAAAATGATAAAATGCCATTTGAGAACAGCTGGAGCACAGCACTTGGGAGGCTGAGGCAGGAGGATTGAGAATTTAAGCCGAGCCTGGGTTACATAGTGAGTTCTCTGCCCCCCCCAAAAAAAACCCAAAAAAGCAAAAACAAAAAAGGGGACTGAAGGGATGACTCAGTGGTTAAGAGCACTGGCTGCTCTTCCAGAGGTCATGGGTTCAGGTCCCAGCAGTTCATAACCACCTGTAACTCCATTTCCAGGAGATCGGATGCCCTCCGCAGGCACTGGACACATGCTATACAGACATAAATACAGGCAAGACACTCCTACTTGTTACATAAAAATACACGACTCTTTGAAAACTAAAATAAACAAGAAAGTCCTCGGAGTGTCCCCAGATGTGTAAGGTGGTGCTCAGCCGTCTCCCGCCAACCTCATCGCAACCCCTCCCCTGACATTGCAATTTTCTGGTCTTTCTTTTAACACCCAGCCTAGTCCCCTGAGTCCACTTTAACTTGGTTTGTTCCTCTTACTTGGTCCAACCAAACTGACAAACAGCCAGTGCTGAGAAGGGACATATTTCAAAGTCACTGCATGTGTACGATGCAAAAGGGCTTCTTATTATTCCTTATTACTAATTCTGTTTATTATCCCTTAAGCATTTCTCTCGGCATTGCCCATCCCTTGCCCGTCTGTGCTTTCTAACCCCACTTCCTCCACATGCCCTTCTGTCTAGGTGTGGTAAACCCCAATTCTACACCCATCTCTAGGCTCATGAGCTTCTTGAAGCTGGGAAAGTCTTTCTCCCTCATCCCTTCCAATGTCCACTGAAGCATCACCTCCAGGATGCCGTACCACACACTGTCCAGCTTCCATGGATGCCTGTGCGCTTCCACCACCCCTCAAAGGGATCTACCATGCCCCATCAGGTCTGAGACCATGCCCACCACGTGATCGGTGATCAGTAAACCCTCAGTACATAGATGAACTAAGCCACTCCCACTCTTTCTTGCCTTGTCACTACTACCTGCTTAGGAGGGTCATGATGCCACCACCACCCACTATTCCCTGCCAGATACACCTCCCTGACTTCCTACAGAAACCCAAGGTTGTCATGGTCATCAAAAACATACATCACCGCCATAGCTCTTCTCGGGTCAAATAGGTGACTGGGTCCCTGTCAATCAAAAGAATGTCAGTATTTCAGCTTTCCCAGGCTCTGAACTATGAGGTGGGATTGTGTTGATTTGCTGACTCTAATTTCCATGTGCTTATTTCTACATCTCTCACCAAAGGACTCTAAGAAATAGAGGTTTCATGTAAGTGTGCTACTATTAAAAACCACAGAAACGATTATCTGAAAACCATGAGAATAAAACTCATCAAAAATTAGTCACAGGCTTTGGTAGCTCACACCTGCAGTCCCATCCCTCCGGAGGCAAGAGGCAGAAGGATCAGGAGTTCAAGGCCCTCCTTTGCTGTCCAGAGAGTTCAAGACCAGGGAGCAACATGAGGGTGCTAGAAGGGTGTAATCTTCTAGTACCAGTACATGTGAGGTGGAAAAGGAAGAGATCAGGAGAGCAAGGCTAATCTCAAGTCCAGAGAGGCTGAGACCAACGTGAGCTCCTTGAGACCTAGTGTCAAAAAAGCGTAGGAATTGAACACACACGAGAGAGAGAGAGAGAGAGAGAGAGAGATTAGAAACATTAGTAAAAATGCCTGCTTTTTCTCATCCCTGCCTCATCACACTGCTAAAAGTAAGAATTCCAGAAGGTTCCAGAAGGCTTTTCCAGAGCATGTAGGATGGCAGATGTGCCAAGGATCCAGCTGGTAGGAAGGAGTCTCCCTGCTCATGTTCTTTGGAGTTCTAAGGACATTTCTGAGCAGCTCAAAGAGTAGGGAATGCTAAGGGGAGCTTCCGATCCAGCAGGTCTGGTGTGGAGTCTGGGAGTCTACACTTCTAGAAAGTTCCCCTGGCTCAGGGGTCAGGTCCTGCCATACTTGGAGTTGTGTTACAGAGGCATTAGCATTCCCGGGCCAGTGTAGAAAGAAAACCTTGATATCACAGACCAAGATTTATGTCCTAAGGTTGGTGAACAGTCTGTGCGAGACAACTTTAGCCTGAGTTTCCTCTTTACCCGAACATTGACTGTCATGGGGAGGGAAGTGGACCGTGGTCCGGATTGCCACAGGACACAAGAGTGTCTGGGTTTCAGAAAGATCTGACTGCGAAGGGCTCTTCTGCCACGCACCAGCTGTATGTGAAGTTGTAAACTAAATCTCTGAGTATCCCAGATGCCTGCCCCACCTGTTGAATGGGCGACAATGATGCTAACCCTGAGGAACGCAGTGGTAGACATGCAGGACAATACCAGCCTAGGGGATGGGAGTGGATGGAATGGAGCCAAGGCTACACCATCTTAGTCTTTTATGTGGCTGTGGGAAAACACTGCGACCACAGCCCCTGAGAAAAGAAAGAGTTTACTGCGTTCTTACATTTCCAGAGGGTTGGCGTCTGTGATGCCAATGTGGAGGTAGCAGGCAGCAGGGGACCAGAGCAGCAGCTCAGTGTTCCCTCACATCTGGAACCACAAACAGGAAGAAGAGGACACATCCTAAGTGACTAGTTTTTGAAGCCTCGATGCCCAACCCCCGTGACATACTTCCTTCATCAAGACCATATCTCCAAATGCTCCCCCAAACAGCCACCAACTGGTACCAAGTAGTCACACGACTGAAGAGTTATTAAAACACCACCCATAGCTAACAGCATAGTGCCCAGCCCAGACGGACTCTCCCATCCAAAACCTATAGCTAACAGCATAGTGCCCAGCCCAGACGGACTCTCCCATCCAAAACCTATAGCTAACAGCATAGTGCCCAGCCCAGACGGACTCTCCCATCCAAAACCTATAGCTAACAGCATAGTGCCCAGCCCAGACGGACTCTCCCATCCCAAATAATTAGCTGCTCTTCCCTTTGTTGTTCTTCTTAATTACATTTTAGCATCAGTTGGGGAAAAAAGGAAACATAATATTAATTATAGAAATTCCACAAAAATTAGGAAAGATATATGGCAAAAAAAAAAAAAAAGAATGAAGGAAAGATAAAATTCAGAACTATTCTGTCAACAGAAAGCATCCCTTGCAGCTGGTTTATACAAAGGTGTTTGAAGTGTTTTCCCTCCGTGGCTTTCAGGGATCTGGCAAACAATGAAATAAAGTACCTAACGAACTCCACCTTCCTTACGTGCGACTCGCTCACGGTTCTGTAAGTACGAGACAGCCCTGTCGACGGGGAAAGTCAAGGAAATTCTGGCCATGGATTCCAAAGTACTGTTTTGTTTCCAGCCTTGATGTGAAAGTTCACTAGTGGAAAGGGGGGTGTATTTATTTACCGTGAAATAAGATCCTTTTCGTAAAAGTGGCTACACTCATCGAGCTAGGTCTTACACACACACACACACACACACACACACACACACACACACACACACGCATGCGCGCGTGCGCACACGCACCCCGAAGAAAGTGGGAGCACTCTCACGCATTCCAACTGGCCAAAGATTCTGACTGGCTTTTCTGATTACTGATTGTGTCTGTCCTGGGGGCGGGAAGGGCAGATAAATTGGCCAATTGACACATTTGCTTTGGCAAGATAAGAAACACAACTAGTTTATGTGGGCTTTGTAATTGCAGTTTTCTGGAGAGAGGAAGCACACAGCAAAGCTTGCTGATTGAACGAGTGGCTAGAGAAAAACACAGGGGACACTTGTAAAAATGATCAGAAATCAAAGAAAATGTGACTTCACAGACCACACTCGGGTGTCTGGAAGCGCACCCAGCAGTGCTTCCTAAGGGACTGGGTACGACTTTCGTCAGGGGGGAAGTCTTGCCTGGCTCGGGCTCCCGCTGAGCCCTCAAAGGGGGCTTACTAAAAGGCACCTGGAGCAGTGGCATCTCCCCGCTGGAATGATTGTGACTGAGATAGAAACCCCCAGTGCTAACTCTCACCATGTTTTACAGGTTTCTGCCTAGAAATCAAATTGGATTTGTTCCAAACAAGACATTTTCTTCATTAAAAAATTTAGGAGAACTGTAAGTAGCATAGTCTCCGGGGAAGAACATAGTTGCTCTCTTCTGAGACCACCAATCTAAAGGACGAGGGACACTGTCTCTCCTCTTGGAGCAATCAAGCTTCTGGAGACTATTAGATATTCAGAACCAAGTAAGGAACCCCTCGTGGTCCTGAAGTCATTAAAATCATTCGCTGGGGTTGACAGGGAGGCAGCCTGTTCTACTGTCTCTGCCTGCTTCCCTTGGGTCAGTTTCGTGTGTACGTGTGTTGGGAGCTGGGTGAGCCTGTTAAACCCGTGGCTGGAATTTCACTAATAGTTCGTATGGCTAACTCTGAATGGATGCGGGATGAAGCGGGGCGTAATTGATGTGTTGTAAGCTGATTATATCTGGCCAGAGGCATGACTGCTCTTAGTGTCCCCAAGAGGTCATGACTTCTGTAGCTGAGGCCAGGAAGACAGGTCTACAATGAGGAAAAGTTTTCAGACACCTCACATAGCTCTCTGTCCAAATACATGTTTTATAACTTTAAGACTTTGGAAAACATCTCTTTTGCCCTGAATTCATTGCTGCCCACATAACGGAATGACTGGAAGTGAAAATTAAATCTGTGGTATGGCACACCACGGCAAGTAGGATGCAGGACCCATCCTGCTGGTGGGGGATGTTAAAAGGGCCACTGATGTCTTAAGCAACCCTCCTCCATTTCTTATGCCTGGCTCTGGAGGACTAAGGAGAATAGCTCAATGAGGGTATTTTTAAATAATTATAATAATTCCATAAATTAATGGGTATCATAAATAAAATCCAAAAATGTATAGGCAATGCTCCATTCTCGAACTAAGTTATTTTGTGACAAACTGCTGCAGACGACTCACTCAGAACTGAGCCTCTTGGGGACTCACTCCTGTTCCTGTCTGGTGAAAGGATGTGGATGTGGGGCAGAGAAACTGGAGGCAGATGCCCGGGATGGTGAGGGCTTATAGTGTGTATGTGTGTGGTGTATGGTGTGTGCATGTGTGGTACGCATGTGTGTGTATGGTGTGTGTGTGTGCATGTGGTATGGACATATGTGGTATGGGTGTGTGCGCGTGTGTGCATGTGGTGTGTGCGTGTGTGTGCATGTCTGGTGTGTGTGTGTATGGTGTGTGTGTGCATTTATGTGTATGTGTGTATGGTGTGTGTGCATGTGGTGTGTGTGATATGTATGTGTATGATGTATATGTGTCTGTGGTATGTATGTAGGGGGTTTGGTGTGTGTGGTGTGTGTGGTGTGTGCATGTGTGGTGTGTATGCATGGTGATGTATGTGTGGCCTGTGTATTGTGTACATGTGGTGTGTATGTACATATGTGGAGTGTGTGTGTGTGTGTGTGTGCATGCGTGGGTGCGTGTGTGTACTCTGTCTTATCCTTCCTGAGCACTCTCTTGGTCTAGCAAACACTGTGCCACCATGGGAAGCATGGCTTACTTAGCTGTAGTCCACCCTGTAAAGCACTAAATAACAGTTTGCTGCAAATGTGGTCATTTTAGCTAGAATTCTCCATCTTAATAATAATTGCAATGGCCCCAACAGCAAGTCCTGAAGTCAGCTTCCTAGCCCTCCACTCTGTGCTGATGCTAAGTTTTCTCAGACCCTGAGCCCTGCTAGAGTCTCTGAGGAGACTGAGTGGACAATCGACCCTCACCTCCCTCTCCTAACTCCACCCTCACCTCCCTCTCCTAACTCCACCCTCCCCTCCCTTCCTAACTCCACCCTCACCTCCCTCTCCTAACTCCTTCCTCCACCCTCACCTTCCTCTCCTAACTCCATCCTCACCTCCCTCTCCTAACTCCACCCTCACCTCCCCCTCCTAACTCCTTACCTCCAGCCATTGTCACTGTGACTGTTCATCTGCTTGTTCTCCACTGCCAGCATTACCGAGGAGACTGATTTAAGGAGGGTTTCCAGCCTCCTGGACTGGGTCCCTGGAATGTGACATTTCTAGAAGCATCCTCCGTGATTCCAATGCTTCCACTGCACTCTGGGAAATAAGACCTCGACACTTGCGAATGATGCTAATATCCTGTATCTGTGGACCCTTTCGGTTGCATTTCCTCTACATCTTTCCCATAACTTTTTGTCTTCCATGCATACTGAATCATTTGTGGGTTCCTGAAGATGATATACAACCCCAACCATGGGTTTCTCGAGCTATGCTTTACTCTTACCTTAAAAGTTGCTCTTCCTTTACTAAATCTAAAATCCAGTCCTGGGGCTTTGTCTGCCACTTCCTAATTCCATAACCAAGACTGATGGCTCCACACCTTATCATTTATCTTTTCTTATTTTGTTTCTTCCTTGTCTTGTAATATCTCTGCGTTTGTCCATTTTCTGTGCCTGTAACAACATAACTGAGGCTGGGACTTTATGGAAAAAGAGGTTTACTTAGCCCACACAGTTCTAAAGGCTGGAAATCCAAGACCAGTCAGATCCATCAGTGCAGCCTCTGGTGAGCGAAGGGAGTCACGTCAGGTGAGACCGGAAGTGAAAGAGAGTCAGGAGTCAGACTTCCGGTTTTTTTTTTTTCCTTTTTTAACTTGTGCAGGAGCTACCTGGAATCCCTTAAAACTACTTCAGTATTTTCCGAGGGTGTGCACACAGAGGCCTAACCATTCCTCACTAGGTGCTTCCTTTTGAAGGATCCGCAACACTAAACCTCAACACTAAAGACCAGACCTCCTCTACATGACCTGCAGAGGAGCTGGACCACATCCGAACATAACCTTTGCTGTTTCTACAAATCAACTTTCTTAGGGAAAATCCTCTATAGTTATTTTGAGCTCCCCCATATCTATTAAAATCTCAAGAATAGTTAGGATCTTATACTTCAGGAGCTGGAGAGATGACGCGGCAGTTAAGAGTACTGACTGTGCTTCAGAAGACCCATGCTGGGTTCCTGTACCCACATGGAAGCCCACACCAATGTCACCAGTTCTGGGGTATCTGATGCCCTCTCCTGGTGACGATTAGTACTACACCAACACAGTACGCACACAGGCAAAACACCCATACACATTTTTAAAAAGATCTTTTGCTTTATACTTAATTAGGCAATTGTGCACAGGTTTCGTCTTTAACATCATCTCTTCTTAGAGATGTTTTAGACCCTCCACCAATCTGTGCCTCCAATTGCAACAGATCTCTTTGCTGCACTCTCTAGAGTGACTGCTACCCTATGACTCTTTCTAGATTGGACAATGGTTTCATATTCCATTAGAAATACTCATTTTTTTTCTTGTGCAAAACAGAACTATATAAGAATGTAATTAAACCACCAGGGGATGTAACAGAGCACTTGACCAGCATGCACAAGGTCCCAGGTTCAAACCCCAGTAATGGGGCTGGGAGCTGGGGAGCTGTATTTAAAACATATAAATTTATCCACTCGAGATTGTCTGAGCAGATACTCAGAGACTGTCACTCATTTCGATGGAATGCAAAATAAATAGAAGATGCAAGTCTCGACCTCCAAAAGATTAGAGACATATGTGGGCTAAGTGGGAATCCCAGGCACGTGGGTGGTTGATGTGAGCAGGGTGTGCTTAAGACAGGAAATTAATCAAGGATCCCAGAGCCAGAATGTACTGGCAAAGGGGTAAGAGGAGATTCCAGACAGGAACTGGATGAGCCTCATGCAACACGGTCTGTCAGTGATGGGAAAAATCCCTCCATTGACTCACGAGCATGTGTCGCAAGTTCGCGGCCTGATTGAACTGGATTCTTATCTTTTCTTGTATCAACTGGGAAATGGTAACTGCGGGGAGAGATGCCCATGCCCTTTATCCCCAGTGTGACTGTTTTTGGTTTTCACTGTCTTCAACAGGGACTTGTCTAGCAATATGATAACGGAACTACCAGCTCACATTTTCAGCGACCTGCATCTTCTCCAGAAACTGTAAGTCCCTGCCTCATCATCAGATTTAACGAGCGTATCTTAGCCTTCCAAGATAATATTAACAGCCATACTTATCCTCCCCCTCCTCTAATGATAAAAAAGGAACCTGTCGTCCAATCCTCTTCTGTATATCCACCAGAACCAGTTTGGAAGTCTCAAACAACTTCAGTCTCTGTAAGTAAAGCTCTCTGATTATGCCGGCTATCACTGTAGCGAGGCTGTCTTGCCTAGCGATGTGTTTGGTTCTAAGTGGGTGTTTCTCAGGCTGGAGCAGGAGTCCCCAGGAGTCATCCCCAGGAAATCCTGACCGTCCCTGTCCACTGTCAGTTATGAACTAACTCGTACAAAGTTGCTGCTGTGGCCACTCAATTGTGCAGCTTCTATCTGTGTTTGAAGCTGCGTAGGCATCCATCCTGAGGACTGGACTTGGAGGGAAAATCTAGTCCCATGACCTTCACAAAGAATTAAATATGTAACAATTTTGCTTTGAAAAAGATTGGCAAAAATGCATTCTCTAAGACTTCCTTCTTTTCCTCTATCCTCTCTCCCTGGGAATCTTTAGGATAAAAATTGATCTTCACTTATTTTATTTTATTATTTATTTTCATTTTATTTTATTTTTACTTCTTTTTTTTGTTTTGTTTTGTTTTGTTTTGTTTTGTTTTGAGACAGGGTTTCACTATAGTTTTAGAGCCTGTCCTGGAACTAGCTCTTGTAGACCAGGCTGGCCTCGAACTCACAGATTTCCGCCTGCCTCTGCCTCCCGAGTGCTGGGATTAAAGGTGTGTGCCACCACCGCCCGGTTTTCTTCGCTTTTTAATAAATGAAAAAATCCCACAGAGGTGAACATTCAAATAATTGATGTTGTTTGGTATTTTATAGCTTAAACTACCTTTGGTTCTGTTGGTACCAAAAATTCTGCCAAGTCCTTAAATTTTGTGATTCCTCTCCCCTAGGGGACCAACTGTTGGCTAAAGTTGATTTGTCAGACCAGAAACCATATTATATTATCTATTTCAATCTAAAACATTTTTCTTTGACTCCTAAGACTGATGTTTTGCTTTGTTTCTCTTGTTTGAGACATCGTGGCTTTGTTTGATTTTCTGAGACAGGGTCTCCCACAGCCCAGGCTAGCCTCAGGCTCACTGTGCTGCTGAGGATGACCTTAAACTTCTGACCCTACTACCTCCACATTCCACGTGCTAAGGTCTGTTCCAACACACCAAGCTCCTTCCACAGACTAATCATCAGCACCACATTTCTTTTTGTTAACTAGTTTTCTGTCGGGAACTAGCAAAAGATTTAGCGTTTTTTAGCCAATATTAGTGAGCATTGGCTGGTGGGTAGCATGGCCTTTACCCTTAGGAAGCTGTAAATAACCAAAATCTATAAATATATTATTGTGACTATTCTAAAGACTTATTATATATTTATGTTGGAGGTAGGTATGTGGACATGTGTGTCAGTGGATTTGGAGGCCAGGGGAGGACATCGGATCTCTCGACATGGAATTAGGGAGGACTGTGAGCCACTGTGTGAGGGTTGGGAAGTGGACCTGGGTCCTCTGGAAGAGCAGTCAGTGCTCTTAATCACTGAGTCATCTCTTCATCCCTAACCTGTTATTTTTAAACTCGACAACAGACTTCAGACTATAGACATGGTTCTTTTGGTGGACAATTCTATCATATTTCATTATAAATACTCAACTTCTTGTGCAAAGGCAGTCCTATGTAGGAAGACATTTAAAGTGCTGGAGAATGTAGCTCAGTGGCAGAGAACTTGACTGGCTTAAAGTTCTAGGTTCACCGAACACATTTCTAAAAGGGAGGCTATCCAGAATGATCCCTTTCCAAAAGGAGGTAGGAGCAGTTAGGTCCACATTCCTCTCTTTGTTCTCACATTTATTTACTGTCCGATTTCTGTTTCTGAAATTCACTGGTACACATATTTCACCCTGGACATCAACTCATATATTGCACTGTCTTACAACCAAGATATAATGGCTCTACATTGTAGAGGTCACACAGTCCACCTAAAATGTCTATGGTGATAGAGAAAGAGAAAGCTGGAGAATAGATGAAAGGGGGGTTCGAAAGATCTTGGGGTGTTTTCCCACAGGGGTCACTGTCGTAGCAGTATCTCTTCAAGTTATGATTCTGGTCCAGAGAGCAAGGGGACTCTTCTGTGAAAGAGCCACTGGGCCAAGGAGAACGCAACTCAAAACAATGTTGTGAAATCTTGATTCCAATCAGACGAAAGCAACAGGATAAAAGCCTGGTTTTAAACGGCAGCTTCTGAGCCCACGCTGCAAGCAGAAGGATCTCACCGCTATCCAGAGCCTTTTCCCTCTTTGCTCTGGGAGAGGTCTGTGGCTCCTCCTTCGCAGTGCCCCAAAGGATTCTGAGATCCTTAAGAAGCGCCCAGATAATTTCAAAATGTCCGGATGCCTGCTGGAGCCCTTTGAAGATGTGTTCTAGAGCCTGGAGGGACAAGAATGATGCTTCCTCTGGGGTTGAAGTAAAAGAAGATCTGGGAGCATCTGACTCTTCCCGCTGCCTCTGTGGTTCCACTCCAAAGACGTGCAGACCAGGAAAATGCGTATTCAAGTCCGGATTCACAGGGGACTCACTTGAATGGTGTTTTTTAGTTAGAAGTGTTAACTATGGAATGAACCATGGAATGAATTTCCATGGCAGTGTTGATCAAATCAAGGTATACAAATCATGTTATACTTACATCAGACACCACTGCCATTTGGTCTATGGATTGTTTGTTTGTATGTTTATCACTTCTGGTGCTGGGAGCCAGAACCTTGTGTTTGTCGGGCAAGTGTGCAACCACTGAACCACACTCTCCTGGCTCTGCCATTTCAATATATAGCACCAAAGGGTTATATTAGAACATAATTCTGCATTTAAGTAGCAGGAAAGCTCCCACTTACAGAAGATTTTTATATTAATGATAATTTTCTCAGAATGTCTACTGTGAAATTTTTATTCATATTTGAATTGGAAGCGTCAACTTTAAGATGCAACCAAAAAATGAAATAATTTCAAAGCTTAGCCCTAAAAACATTAAACCCATTGTATATATTTTCCAGAGACCTGGAAAGGATAGAGATTCCAAACATAAACCCAGGCATGTTCCAGTCCATGAAGAACCTCTCGCACATGTATGTATGCTTGAAGGGGTGGAGGGAAAAGAAGGCATGATGAATTAATTCAAATATTCTCATGCTCTGACAACTGTCTGATTACCACTGAACTGTGTTTGCATGCAACAAACGTCTTCTTTTCTATTGAGAACTTTTTAATTTTGTCACCTTTGGTCCCTGTTCAAATAGAGTTCAATATAATGATGTGCCGACATGAATGACCCTTCTCTCTGGAAACACGATGTTTATCCAATTGAGGCCCAATAAGAGGTCAGGGTACCAGAATGCCACACATTACAGCAAATGAAGTCCCTGGCTAAAGGGTACTCAGGAGGCCTGGAAACATTAATTCACTTCACATGAGTGAGCAGTCGGCTGCTCTAAGATTTGGGCTTTGTAGATTCCAGGTGTTGTTTCTCTTATTAAGTGCACTGCAAAATGGAGGTAATTCATCTTTATCGTAGTTTTGTTAAGTCCTTGAATAAATAAGACTAAAGTGCACTGTATAAGTTGTGTTCATGTATGTGTTTTTTTTTAACATGATCATTTCGTTCTCAACTGTATATATGTTCCTAATTTCAAAATTAACCATTGTCATCCACAAAAATAGGGAGAACTCGATGTAAGATCCCAAGTTGGGTGCAGCCAGTCGATGAGAGTGTTGATGTGAATTCAGGTGCTTTTTTTGGGGCGAACACTCTGGGTCTATCTGGGCAGGTGTGGTGCCTCAAAGACAGGTGTCCAGTGCGCATCTGAGAGCGTTTGTTCATTTCTCCTCCCGGGGCACCGCTAGATAAATAATTAATGAGGCTATGCTCTACTCGCTGCAGGCGGGAGGTGAGTTTCCTTAGAATAGAGAAACCCAGCCTTGTCAGAGTTTGGTGAAGCTGCTTTTCTGGGCAAAGTCGAGGCCCACAGAGGGACCAACACAAACACAAAGCGAGCTAGCTTAGCTGCATCCCTACCGAATGGCCTGCCTTCCTTCCCTTTCTTTTCCTTTCCTTGGCCTTTCGTCGTTGAGGCATCCCTCTCTCCTCACCCCGTCCCTTCCTCCTACCCCTGGGTACACTGGGAGGACCAACAGGACTCTCTCTGAAGATGATAAGCACAATGGAATCCGAAAAGAGCCAAGGGTGCCAGGAGTGTGTGCTGGGAGTCCAGGATAGGAAAAGACAATCATATCCAGATGTCTATCTCCTTTAATTGGATGCCAGCTGCTAGGAAGCCGAACTATATGCCACTTGGGCTGGAATTTTCCTTCTGTGTCTCCAACACATCCAGCACCCAACCATCTATAGTCCTTTGCTTGCTGGGTCCTTGGCATCCAACAGGCACGTAGTGATGCTGAGGACATAGTGATAAGCAAGAGGAAGAACACACCAGAGGACTTTCATTTAGCTTTGAAATTGGAGTAAATGAGCCAATAAGTAAATGTCTATTAAATTCCCTGAAGATTCATGGAACAAAATAAAGAGACAGATGAGGACTCCTCATGGGCAGTCATGTGGCACTCGAGACAACCCCAATGCATCCAAAGGAAAAGCACAGATGCCTCTTAGAAGGGGAGGAGCCTGGCTTGTGCGGGGTTAGAAGGTCACTGTGTTTGGGTAAGAGGCCAGGCAGCTAAGGGCACCCAGGCAAGCCATCTTAAGAGCACTCCACACAGTATCACGTTATCATCTAATTGCTGACATGGAATCTGAATTAGAAGATGGTTAAAGTATACTCCGCTGGGGAAAAGATTCAAGCAGTGAACTTTAAGACCCAGCTTAGCTAAGGGAGAAAATCTAAAGACACAAATCTGGGGTAAGCTGACCCATTCCGACTGTCGAGACTCCCCACGCCCAGATTACAAATGCATTGACCACAAACAAACCTTCATTTCCCGCTAGAATTTAAGTCCCTAGAAGAAACTCTGATAGGAACCCTGTGTTTAAGGTCACTGCTTCTCCTCCCAGCTCCAGACTCAATTTTCCTAGTCTCAGATCTCTACCCCCATGCCAGGACAAGGAGAAGGCTAGACAGTCAATGTTCATTGAGAACATTTTTTGGGAGTCATAGGTTCCTTACTGTGAAAGCCTGGGATGCTGGTTAGAGATCAACTCTGTGACAGTGATCTGCTTTTTACAATACCCAGTGAGAATTAAAACACCACATCCAATATGGCTGGGCTGGGCACAGTAGTGGGGCCCCATGCCCAGATCTCTATGGTCCCCCACACCCGTGACTCTCTCTAGACACAGACATATGCTTTTAAGTCTGTGTCCTTGTAGTACTAAGTCCCCCTTACAGCCACACCTAGACTAACAAATTACACAAGAACAAAAACCCTTCACAGTAATAAACAAACCAGCAAAGTGCCAGCCCCTGCTTCCCGCCTGTAGCCTGGTAGGGCTCCCTCAGTCACCGCTGTCCAATAACTGTCTCCTTTTTCTCCTTTTGACTCCAGTTACTTGAAAGCCTTTCGATACTGCTCCTATGTTCCCCATGTCCGAATCTGTATGCCCCCGACTGACGGCATTTCTTCATCTGAGGACCTCTTGGCTAACAATATCCTCAGAGTGTCTGTCTGGGTTATAGCTCTCATTACCAGCGTTGGGAATTTCCTTGTCATTGCCGTGAGATCTCTTATTAAGGCTGAGAATACGACTCATGCTATGTCCATCAAAATCCTTTGTTGTAAGTATGTTTCTTGTATAAATAGATTATCTTCTATGAGCTGATATGTATATATGTGTATGTATATATACACATACAATTTTGTGTATATATTATATTTAGGATTGTATATTCAACTAATATCCTTCAATCCAACTTAGCTTTGGCAGGCAAATCTTTTCTAGGTATAAATGCACTGCCCTTTGTGACTTTAGGTTACAGGCTCTCAGCATGAAGTGTAGCCCTGGGGATCATGTCGTAGAAATGGATTCACAGGTCAATGAGTGAGGGATGGAAAATGGAATAAGTTTGGAGATTTGTAAACTAATTTCTTCAAGTTGTATTATTATTAATTTAATGTATTATTAATTTCGATTACAAAGGCCCGTGTGCTTAAAAAGCCAGATCCCCACCCGCTCTGCCCCCCACTGTCAGGGAAAGGAGAGCTAGATATTCATGTCAGACAAGAATATTTTATTAACTATACCAGTAGTGGGCGTTCTCATTCAAGTACTAGCCCTCAAGAAGTGTTCCCTCTTCTGCCCTTTAAACCAGAAACCAGATCAGGTCCATTGGCTGGTTGGTAGTCTAGTCGGTTCATTTAATACAGGAAGCAGAATTGAGGAACATAAAAGGTCTTATGCTGAGCACTACCGCCACGGGCTGCTTGGGTTCCCGCAGGTGCCGACTGCCTCATGGGGGTGTACCTGTTCTTCGTGGGCGCCTTTGACATCAAGTACCGAGGGCAGTATCAGAAGTACGCGCTGCTGTGGATGGAGAGTGTACCCTGCCGCCTCCTGGGCTTCCTGGCCATGCTGTCCACGGAGGTGTCAGTGCTGCTGCTGACTTTCCTGACTCTGGAGAAGTTCCTGGTCATCGTCTACCCTTTCAGCAACCTGCGCCCGGGCAAGCGCCAGACTGCGGTGGCCCTCGGCAGCGCCTGGGGGCTGGGATTTCTCATAGCTGCCGTTCCCTTCACCAGCGAGGATTATTTTGGCAACTTTTATGGGAAAAATGGAGTCTGCTTCCCACTTCATTATGACCAAGCAGAAGATTTTGGAAGTAGAGGGTACTCCCTTGGGATTTTCCTAGGTAAATTTTTCTTTTCTTTTCCCAGAGAGACGCCACCCACCATTTTCCTAGAAATGACACAAGCCGTCAGATATGAGTGGGTCCATTCAGAAAGGAAGGTTCTTCACGTTCATTTTGTAGGTTTTTTTTAATTATTAAACTTTGTATTGCTGAAATGTAGGACAGAAGACAGAGATATCCTCCCAGGACCTTTGAGTGATTTTTGTTTTTAAATCACCCTTGAATTCTTTTTGCTTTTCTTTCATAGCGAGCACGGCCTGGAAAAATTCTAAGTTAATATCCAGTCCTGAAACCCTACCAAATTACTTAAATGCCTTTAAAATGCCTTTTTTGTAACAATTTAGTTATAACTTAAATAAATATTAATACAATTCTAGAAAATCGCAAACAGGTCATCTAAACACCCGCAGATACACAGCCTTTTGTAAAAACTTCTCTTGAGGCCCCGCGATACCAATTCTTCTCACTTTCCTTAATTTCCCGACTTTTTCCTTAGAAATAATGATCCCATATTTTCTACTATAAATGAATGACAGACAGACCTTAACATTAATTGTCTTTGTTATTGTGTAACACGTCTTAATTCTGCTTGGAATGAAGGTGGCTCCCAAAGCGTTTTTTAGCTAACACATTATTCTGTTCCCTCTTGCCCCTCATCTTCCTCATCAACAAGCTTTTTGTCGCTCTCTTGTAAAAACAGTTCTCTGCCCTATGTCTCCACTCACTGCTGTCACCTCCCACCGCCCTTGACATTGTAGTCTTCCTTCCTCACATCCGTCTGTCTGTCTGTCTGTCAGCCCTGTCAGAACTTGGCTACAAAAACAACCGCTTCTCTCCGATCTGAAACCATCAACACCCCAAACGACTTTCAAGATCAAGTTCAAATGGGCAGCTTAAACCCTATCCTGGGGTGACCCGAACCGCTGTGTCCCTTTCCCCAGTATCTCTTCTCCTTTTCTGAAATACAGGACTCTTTCTATACACCGCTTTGGGCGCTCTACTCACACACCATTCTTTCTTGGTATACGTGTGTTCGTAAGTTTGTCCTTTCGGGATACCGTAGACAGTTCGTGCTTCCTCCAGGCTCTCCTCTTCACAGCTACCAGCACAGGCATACCTCACAATGGATGTGCCTATGTAAGCACACACACCCACATACACTCATGTGTGTGCCTATGTAAGCACACGCACCCACGTGCATTCATTTATGTGCCTATGTAAGCACACGCACCCTCGTGCGCTCATGTGTGTGCCTCTGTAAGCACACGCACCCACATACACTCATGTATGTGCCTATGTAAGCACACGCACCCTCGTGCGCTCATGTGTGTGCCTATGTAAGCACACACAGCCATGTGCATATGCCCACTACTGTCTATTCATGAGGTCAAGGATTTATTGCGAGTCTTCTATGAGCTGTCCCAATATTAAAAGCTAGAGCTACACCGGCCCCCATTCTCGCAGATATTACAGAGCCGAAAGCAGGACACAGACCCTCAGATGCGTCCTCACAGCTCAGGCCAACAAGCATCGTGGGCGAAGCGTACAGGACATCCTAGTTGCCCCACATGGGAGGACCATGTTTCTACATCTTTGACAGAGAAATGAAGCCCCAGGGATGAGGAGGCACAGCCAAGTGAAGCCAGAGGATGGCAGGGATGGGAGCTGTGTTCTGGGAAAAGACAGTGGGGTCAGAGATCCAAAGCCAGGGGCCAGGCCCAGCTGCAGTGCTGGGAAGTCGAATCTTACAGCTAAGGCATGAGACGGCTAAAGCGGGTCCAGTTCCTGCCACGGAGCCATTTTGCTTTACACCAAGCGAAGCTTTCTGACAAGAGGCTTCAGACAAGCCGGGCTTATAAAATGCTGTTGTAGCACAAGGTAGTAAGAGTCCATGGACGACGAAACACCGTGGTTAAAAGTAACCTTGAACCTGAACCGTTTTTCCCTGCCGTTACCAGTCTTCCACACAGTCTAAATTCAGATTGAGCATGGTTTTTAGCAGCTCTGGAAACATATGCAAATTTTATGCTTATCAAAAAGAATTTGATAATCGCTGTCTTGGATGTTCCTTTTATTACAGCAAGAATAAAGTAAGCAAAGGAACAAGAAATCACTGTTATAGGGGCTATCTGTGAAACTGGCCTCCAAAGAGTGATTCATTTAGTTGTGTTTTTAACATTTTTATTTCTTTTCTAAATTGAGTTTAAAGGGCTCTGACTCGCAATGAATCAGATTACTGTGAGCAATCTAAGCAAAAGTAAACAAAATTGCATTTTTTGTCTGATGTGTTACATTTATTGAAGGGCCAAAACATAAAGAAGAGTGCTTCTGAGGCAGTTATATTTATGATTAATTCTAAAATTCTTTTATTCATATATATATATATGACAAGGAACTAAGATTGTTACCTACTTTTTGAGACAAGCACTATACAAACAGCAATACCTTAATGGGTGACGTTCCAGGAACTAAAAACGAAACTCCGTGTGTGTGTGTGTGTGTGTGTGTGTGTGTGTGTGTGTGTGTGTGGTAAGTGAGTGACAGACAGAGAACATGAAAGTGTGTTTTTCCTATAACAGTCTTGCCAAGAGCGGTGGTGCACACCTTTAATCCTCAGAAGGTAGAGACAAGCAGGTGTCTGTGAGTTCAAGGCCACCCAGGGCTGCATAGTGTGTGACCTTGTCTCAGGAGAGAGAGAGAGAGAGAGAGAGAGAGAGAGAGAGAGAGAGAGAGAGAGAGAGAGAGAGAGGAAGAAGTAGAAGAAGAAGAGGAGGAGGAGGAGGAGGAGGAGGAGAAGGAGGAGGAGAAAGGCAGTTTTGCTTTTGCTTCATGGTTTTCCAGATCTGAATTTCCAGGCCTAATTCTTCATAAAGAACTTTCGCCTTTGAAATCCCTCTGAAGGGCTAATCAAAACCCAGTTCTTGAAATTATTTCCTGTACTTGGGAAGTTCTGCTCCACACCTCGGAGCACACAGAAGAGGGTGTTTCTGGGAACCCTGGTGCCCGGGGACCATGTTAACAGCCACGTAGCTGATGTGTCTCTACTGACTTCCCACGGAGATGTAAAACCAGTGTGCTGTTTTCAACAGGTGTGAACTTGCTGGCTTTCCTCGTCATTGTGTTCGCCTACGTCACCATGTTCTGCTCTATCCAGAAAACAGCCCTTCAGACTGCGGAAGTGAGGAGCCACATCCGGAAGGAGGTGGCTGTTGCAAACCGCTTCTTCTTTATTGTGTTCTCAGATGCCATCTGCTGGATTCCCGTGTTTGTTGTTAAAATTCTGTCTCTTCTTAAAGTGGAGATACCAGGTCAGTCCCCTCCCTCATTCCCAGGTACACTGTGCCTTCTTAGGCCCTTTGACAAGGCCAGAGTCTGGGCGCGTCCCTTCCATGAGGTAAGGTCTCTGTGTCTATGGCGTCAACACAGCGTTACCATTGCTACCACAGTGTTTTATAATTAATATTCTAAGGCAGGCAGTGGGCAGTGGTGCAGTCCAGCGAGGAAGAATAAAAACACTGAGTGCAATGACTGTGTGTTACCCGTTTCTCTGGCCTCTTCAGCTGGTGTGTTCACGGGGAATGTCTGCTGGTGTTGGGGGCTGGGTAACTGGAATGAGTTATGGGGGGTGGGGAGGATTGGAGGAGAAGGTCTTTGTGATCTGTTGGAGATGGGGGGTCAAAGAGGAAAGGGAGACCACAGCAGGTTTCCTGCTGCAGAGGTGAAGCTGGGTGAGCTCAGGAACATAAGGAGAGGTGTAGATCCGCCTCCATCCAACTTATTAACTTGGGAGGAGCGGCCCTGGGTTAGCAGGTGGAGTCTGCTGGGGCTGGAGCCAGGGATGAGGCAACAAGGGGGCAGGGTTAAAAGGGGAAGATCTGTGGGGTCCGCAGGAGATGGTAGTAGCCGGGCAGGCAGGGAAGGAAGGCTTGCGACAGATGTTCTGCAGCAGGGCGGGAGGATGAGACTGGAGGATTGGGTCTAGGGAAAGACGAAGAGGGGAGAAGGCCTGCAGGCAGCCTTCCTGGTTTTCTGTCAGCGTGGGCTGTGGTTTATCAGAGGGTGCCTGCTGGAGTTGGAAGCCAAGATATCGCGATGGACCAGTGCGGGGAGGGAGGTTAGGAAGGGATGGTCTGTGGGATCCACAGAAAAAGCTGCGGGGGGGGGGGGGGGGGAGGCGCAACTGGTGTTCTGTTGCAGTGCTGGGGGTGAGACTAGGGGATTGAATCTTGGGGAACAAAGAGGGGGGAGCCACTTTCTGTTCTTTTTCACACTTCATTTTCTTCCCCAGGTACGATCACTTCCTGGATAGTAGTGTTTTTCCTTCCGGTAAACAGCGCCCTGAACCCCATCCTTTACACTCTCACCACCTCGTTTTTTAAGGACAAGTTGAAACAGTTGCTGCACAAGCACCGAAGGAAATCGATTTTCAAAGTCAAAAAGAAAAGTTTATCCACCTCCATTGTGTGGACCGATGACTCCTCACTTAGACTCGGAGTTCTGAACAGAATTGCCCTTGGGGACAGTATAACGAAGCCAGTCTCCCCTTAGTGGTTTTGGGTCACGGGACTTTGAGGATACTACCTGAAACAAGGTACAGTTTGGGGAAGATGGCATCAGAGACGGTTTCCATCTTGGCCAGCAGCCACCCTTTGAGCACCAGGGATACTGTGGAATGACTGTTGACCCTGCCTTCTGGTGACAGCACCATGGCCCATCCACCAAGCGAGAACTGCATGGAAAGCCTCTCCTCTTCACCTGGCCAGGCCTGGCATGCACAAGTGAATCCACGCAGGCTGGCATACGGTGGATCTCCAGGTAGCCAGCACTGCCTGCCCACCGGAGAGCGCCCATGTGTAGCCACTGCGTGGACTTTTTCTACATCGACTTGCACTGTCTGTGAGTGAGGACGACCACGACATCTTCTCCCAGCGCGGCATTCGTGACACGGAATGAACATCTTTTTTCCTTGCCCTTTCAGTAGCCAATGAACCATCAGCATCTTGTCAATGCTTCCGACAGCTTCCGCAGGCAGCTGGGATAGCAACTTCGCCCGTGGTTCTCCATACGAGTTTATCATGCCTTCTGTGACTGGACAAGCAGGAGGCATGCGGTGGGAGCCTAAAACCAGTCATCTCTTGACATCTATGAAGCATCTATTTAAGCTCAGAAACGCTGAGATTTTAGATGCTTTTCCTAATGTTACCCAGGGAGCAAAGGAAAATCGGGCACCCAAACAGTTATAATTTTCAAGTGCTTTAGAACAGTATTTCATTGTGGGTGAGTTCTCTCTTCCTTTTGCACAGAGACACGGAGAGTTAAAAGGAGACTCAAGGAGACTGCCCTGATCTGGGGGCTTTTGCTTAGTTGCACAAATTCCCATTGCCATACAAAAAGGTCAGAAACGTTGGATTAGTTTTTGTTGTTGTTGTTTTTGAAAGTGAAAAATGTATAGGAAGACTGGGACATTTTTATACTGAGAGTTTATATAAGGGGGAAGACTACTCCGAGTAAATTTATATTTTGCATTTGTCTGCATGCTGCGTTAAGCTTGACAAAGACTGTGGCTGGACTTGCTGATGTCTGAACGTGTTCCTCCAGACGAGTAACATCACACAGCGCTGTGTCTCACTGGATACATCTTACCTTTCTGTTCTTCCCGTTGCCAAAGCATGAAACAGTAAGCGAACTTCATCACCTCCCTTCCCTTCTGACTGAGACCTTTGGAAGAAACAAAACGCAAACATCTATCTTAACACACTGTGCTGAGGGCATCCTCCCTTGAAAGGAAGAGCCACACCCCCAAAAGTCTATGGGAGCCTCACATGATAGTCTAGAAAGACTAAATTTGTTTATGTAATTTTTTGTTTGTTTGTTTTTCGAGTTTCGAGACAGGGTTTCTCTGTACCTTTGGAGCCTGTCCTGGAACTGGCTCTTGTAGAACACGCTGGCCTCGAACTCACAGAGATCCACCTGCCTGTGCTTCCCAAGTGCTGGGATTAAAGGTGTGCACTACCACTACCCAGCCTGTTTATGTGATTTTCAGTTTGCTTACTAACAGGGTTGTTTACGCTCACCAGAGTCTCTAAAATACCTTTGTTTTGGTCACAGGCTATCTGGTTAGTTTTTGTCAACTTGACGCAAACCTAGCCTGGAACATGAACCAAACACAACTGGAAAGAAGGAATCCTAAGGGAAGAGTTGCCTCCCTCAGATTGGCCTGTGGGCATGTCTCTGTGATGTGTTCTTAATTGCTAACTGCTATAGGAGGACCAGTCCACTGTGGGAGGTGCCACCTGGGCAGACAGGTCTGGGTTGTATAAAAGTGTAGCTGAGCTAGTCTGGGGTGGGCGGATGGGTGGGAGCAAGGCAGCAAACATCGTCTGTCTGTGGCCTCTGCTTCAGTTCCTGCCTCCCGTTTCCAGCCTTGAGCTCCTGCCTTGGCCTCCCTCCGGTGATGAACTATAACCTGTGGGCCAAATCATCCGTCTCCTCTGCAAGCTGCTTTTGGTGGTGGTGTTTATCACAGCAACAGGTTTTAAACAAAATTACACAGATTTGAGCTTTGCCTACAGGCAGTGGCGGCAGGGTGCATTTCCCTTTTACACCCCTACCTCAGCTCCTTTCATGTGGGCCCCAGAGCATGGGAAAGCCACATGGCTTCAGTCTCTTAAAGAAATTGGAAGCACTCTCAAGGGTACTCCAGGGCCAGATTGACTCCATATTTGCCGATTTTTTTTTACCTCCTTCTATCTTCCTCAGTTTAGTAGGGAGCAGTGTGGAGAGGCACAGAGTGCACACACTAGTGAGCAGTGTGGACAGCTCCAGAGTGCACACACTAGTGAGCAGTGTGGAGAGGCACAGGGTGCACACACTAGTGGGCAGTGTGGAGAGCTACGGGATTCACACAGCAGACATGAGAACTGAGAGGCTTTTATCAGTTACACACAAGTGGAATCTTAGCTTCTAGCACCATCCAGGAATACATGTGAGGTGTGCAGACATATGTGTTACAGGCTTTCAGCACAGCATAAATAGACATATGACAGGCGTGACCTAAAGTGGTTTGGGTGAGAACGGCCCCCATAGCCCCAGATGCTTGGTTCCCAGTTACGATTTGGGAAGGATTGGGAACTGTGTCACTGGGGATAGCTCTCAGATTTCAAAAGCTCATGCGATTCCCAGTTAGTCCTCTTTTCTCCGCCTCCTGCTTCTGAGGAGCTCTTGGCTACTGCTCCAGCCTCATGTCTGCCTGCCCGCTTTCCTGCTGCCTGTCATGATGAGCACGGATGCTAACCCTGTGGAGCTGTGAGCCTCCAAGTTAAACTCTTGCTTTTGTAGGTTGCCTTGGTGTTTTACCACGGTAATATAAAAGTAATTAAGACAGGTCTCATCTCAGCACTTTGGAGACTGAGGCAGGGGGACCACATACTGACTAGCCTGAGCTATTTATTGGTCGTGGGAGAGGAGGAAGAAAGAAAAGAGGAATGGAGGGAGGGAGAGATGGAGGAGGAAAGAAGAGGGGAAGACAAAATATTGAAACAGTTTCTGCTCTTCTATCCTCTCACTAGTAAGAAAATTACCACTAAGCCCTCCCTTTGTATCTGTTTGCATATTTCTTACTAACATATGTTTTTTGTCAGACATCCCATTAATACAAATAGTATATTTAATACTGATAATGTTTAGTTCTTTTTCTGTTTTGTTTTGGTTTTGTTTTTCAAGACAGGGGTTTTCTGTGTAGCTTTGCAGCCTGTCCTTGAACTTGCTCTGTAGACCAGGCTGCCCTCGAAGTCATAGAGATCCTCCTGCCTCTGCCTCCCAACTGCTGGGATCAAAGGCGTGCGCCACAACCACCCAGCAATAATGTCTATTTCTGAGCCACAAAATGAGGCTATCCTTTTATATTAAATTTATTTATTTTAAATTTGAATCTGGTTTTATTTTATCTCTTCATTGAAAATGGGTTTTTTTTTTCATACAGTATATTCTGGTTATAGTTCCAGGCCCCAGCTCATCCCAGGTCCTTCCTCACCCACCCATATCCACACCTTTCTTGCTCTCTTTCATTAGAAAATAAACAGGTATCTAAAGAAGAAAGGAAAAAACTAATAAAATAATATAAAAAGCAAAGAACTGAAGAAAAACACAAGAAACACATATTGATGCAGAGACTCATACATCACACAGAAATCCCATGAAAACACAAAACTGGAAACCATAACATCTAAGCAAAAGACCTGTAGGATAAGAAAAAAAAATGCCCAGACAACAAACAAACAAATAAAACCCTCGAAAAATATCCTCAAGTTCATTTTGTATTGGCCACCTGCTGCTGGGAATAGGGCTTGGTCTTCAGAGTGACTCATATACCCAGTGACACTCTGTCGAAGAAAACTAATTTTTTTCTTTGTGACTGGTTATCCATCGGAGATAGCTTCTGGATTAGGGATGGGGCCTGTGTCCACCTCCACTCTGAGCACTGGGACCCCATCTGGCTTAGACCTATGCAGGTCCTGTGTGTGCAGCCACAGCCTCTAGGAGTTCCTGTGTGCACTGGTCCTGCTGTGTGTAGACGACCTTGTTTCCTTGGTGTCCTCCTCTGGCTCTTACACTTTTTCTGTCTCCTCTCACTGAACATGGAGATGTCGCGCTGGTACCTAGAGCCTTCACCCCCACTGCCTAGTGTTCAGGGTGCTGGAAAGTTCTCTGCACTCTACCAGAGAAGAAAGCTAAACACCAAGCCAACTACAAACCCTGTCACCTACAATGGTGACCAGCTGCAAGATGAGCTAGCACAATAGTGGCACAAAGGTTGTGGGAGTAACCAACCAAAATCGGGTTGGATTCGGGGCCCACACAATGAGATGGAACCCATCTCCAACATGGCCTGGATGGTCAAGAACCTGAGACTAAATGGACCAGGTACCAAAGGGGAGACCAAACGCTACAGTTCTGCTAACGGAACATAGCAGCTTGATGACTCCTAAAGATATTGGCTATACTCATAGATCAGTGTTGCTCAGCCATCTTTAGAGAAACTTCCTCCTGCAGAAGATGGGAATAAATGCAACCACCCACAGCTAGACAATGTGCAGAGAGTGGGAGAACTCGGAATACTTGGTCCTAAATGCGATAGCGCAGTCAATTTCCTCTCCTTGTGGTCAGGGAACCCTGTAGAAGAGTGAGCCATATGTGTTGGTTTGGGTTGGAAGAGGAGATAAAGAGAAAACAGCCTCGAAGTCAAGGCTTAGGCTACTGTGCCCACAACCCCGGTCTTCTAGGCCCAGTCTGTCCACAGAGAGCAACAAATTTGTAGGAACAGAAATAGAGGTTCAAGTGTGTGCCTTTGTCAGGTTTAGGGCACGCTGTTTGGCTTTGTTGTTTTAGTTCAATGGTTACTTACCAACATAAAGAACATTTTGAAAAACTGGAAATATTGATGGCAATTCTCGCAGTCTTTGTGTTTTCGGGAATTCTCTCATATGGCTGTCATCTGGCTGGCCAAACCTGGCCTCTGTGGGGTGAGATTGGAAATGGCTCCTTTCTCCTCATCCGGGCCTCAAGCCCTGTGACAGAGACTAGAATACCCACTGACCTCTCTTTCATCACCACAATGAGGGATTTGGGGAGAAAGACACCCAGGTTCTAAAGAAATGCTCCCTAAGTTTTATAAACAGGATAAAACCCGTCTACTCATGACATATCATTGGCAGGGTCTCCGAGATGTTTCCCCATAAAGCCCATACAGGAGGGATATATGAAAGTGAGCGGCCTGGAACTGAAGTCCTCTAAAACCTCCACAGCTCATTCCAATCCAAAGTGACACTACCTAAGACCCAGACGTGACAGAAGTTATGTCTAAGCTGGGCATGGTGGCGCACGCCTGAGGCAGGTGAATCTCTGTGAGTTCAAGGTCAGCCTGGTCTACACAGTGAGTGCCAGGAAAACCAAAAATACACAGAGAAACCCTGTCTTGGAGAAAAAGAAGTTACATCTAGACCACCAGAGTTCGGTTCCTAGAACCCCTGTGGTGGCTCATAACTATCTATAACTAAAGTTCCGAGGGATATGGTGTCCTCTTCTGACCTCTGTGGGTACCAGGCATGCACGTGGCAGAATGTATCTACATTCAGAAAAACATTCATACACATAAAATAAAAATAAATCTTAAACAAACCCACACAGACCTTCCAAGTGTTAAACGTGTAAACATTGACATCAAGTACAAGGATCACTCAACTATTAACTTCCTTGAGCTATCACACACTGTTTGGGGAAAATTAAAGCCATGTGTGGCACAACCTGTCATCACAGCTACCTGGGAAGCAGCGGCAGGCAGATCATGAGTTCCAGGCCAGCCTGGCAATTTGTAAGATCCTGGCCATCTTTTGTTTCTTCTTGGTACTGGGTATCAAACTCAGCTCCTTGAGCATGCTTGGTTGTCTTAGTTACTATTCTATTGCTGTGATAAAACTCCATGACCAAGACCACTTACCAAAGAAAGCGTTTAATTGGGCTTACAGTTCTGGAGGGTTAGGGCCCGTCCCTAGAGGAGAGGCACAGTGGCAGGAACAGCTGAGAGCTCATATCTTGTTCTGCAAGTAGGATGTCCAGAGGGAGAGACTCTGGGGATCGTGGGGGCTTTGGAAACCTCACAGCTCCCTCAGTGGCAAACCTCCTCCAACAAGGCCACACCTCCTAATCTTTCCCAAGCAGTTCCACCAACTAGGGACTGACCATCCAAACTGATGAGCCCCTGGGGGCATTTTCATTCAAACCATCACAATAGGATAGCACTGTACGAACAGACCTTGGTGATAGTTTGTGAGTTTCATTAACAAATTACACCATTGCTTTGTCTACTTTTCTATCCTCCCCACTGAGAGTCAGCTATACTTATGGCTGTCTGTGATGGTTCACTTGTATAATCCCAACACTTGGGAAGCTGAGGCAGGAGCATTGCTATAGGTTTGAGTCCAGCCTGGGGTTCATAAAAACATTCTGTCTCAAAAAAATCGAGATATACTGTTACATATTTAATCAACTGATGTAAGACCTATGTATATTTTTAATAGGCTAGAAATCTTTATTTTAATTTTGGGGTTTGGGGTAGTGTTTTGCTTGTTTGTTTGATTTTGTGAGACAGGATTTCTCTGTGTAGCTTTGGAGGCTGTCCTGGAAACCACTCTGAAGACCAGGCTGGCCTTGAACTCTCAGGGATTTGCCTGCCTGTGCCTCCAGAGTGCTGGGATTAAAACAGTGTGCACCACGGTTTGGGGATATTTTGGTCACATTCTGATGCTCATGACACTGACAATAAAGTTTGTTTTGAATCAGAGGGTGGAGCTAGCTGTTTGACCAAAATTAGCCATAGAGGTTTTGGAGAACCAAGGACAGATAGAGAGACACAGGAAGTAGTACGCCAGGGTTTAGAGAATCTCTCTTTCTAGGGAGGGAGGGAGGGAGGGAGGGAAGAAAGGAGAGAGAGAGAGAGAGAGAGAGAGAGAGAGAGAGAGAGAGAGAGAGAGAGAGTCACTGGTAGCTTCTCCATCACTTTTCTGATCATTCAGGTTATTACCCCGTATCTGAACCCCGAGTTTTTATTGATAAAGAATAATTAAATAAATGCTTCATGCCACTACCTTTTACCTATATTTTTTGTTTGTTTGTTTTGAGACAGGGTTCTCTGTGTATCACTGGCTGTCCTCAAACTCAAAAATATGCCTGCTTCTGCCTTAGAAGTGCTGAGATTAAAGGCATTAGCCACCACCACCTGGTGAAAATTCTTAATTTTAAAATAGAAGATCCAGTCTGGAGACCAGTGATGAAGATGCAGATAGCTATAAAGTTCCCCTCAAAGAACCCCAAGTCAGGGAGGGTCGGTCATAGCCCCAGGAGTCAGCAGTGAACAGAAGAGCAAGTTGCTGGGAGCCGAAGCCTGCAGCAGCTGAACCAATAACCGTGGAGTCGGCTATCTCTGAGACAGAGCCCTCAGATGGGTCAGCCTTAGCAGCCGTTTAGCTGTGAGTCTTGGAAAATTCTGTCGCTCCAGCAGTGTCTCCTTCCAACAGGGTGATAACACTGGTTTATCAGAGGGTCCTGAAAGTACAAAGACAGGCCTTCAAGCTCCCAGCATGTGGTCACCCCCCCCCCATATTTACACGGTACTTGGGGAACAGCCATCCCCAGGCTAAACCAGCCACCTCAGAGGATTGTGGAGGTCTCAGTGCGAGCCAGCCTAACACAGAGACTGCAAAGCTAAGTGCGGCCAGCAGAGGCCGCTAGTGGGCCAAGGGAAAGCCAGCGCACTCAGACAGACACCTATCCATTAGAGACCCGACAACCATAGAATAACCATAGAAAGAAAAACCATAGAAAGACAAGAGTCACACGTTCAGCTGACTCTCCCCCGTGCTATCGAGGCTCTGATCGTCCATAGCGTAGCTGGCTTAACTTCTTCTTTCTACTCTGCGTGACCACCGTCCCTCTTTCTACTGCAATTTCAGCAGGATTTACTCTATATCACGCTTTACATTGTTAATGTTTTCTTATTCCCCTACATACTCTTTTCTAACTCTATTTACTCATTTTGTTCATTATTGGCTAATGCTTTTTCTTCTCAGTTTCTTTTTTATTCCATTTCTCTACATGTTCTGGTATTTTAGCATTACCTCACTGGTTATTACTTTTAATTCCCCTTCTTACATTCTTTTAATTTTTAAAACCATTTTTATTATTAAAAATATTTATTCTGTTTATATGTGTAGGGAATATACACACACATATATACACATACATACACACAAACACACACATATATATATGTATACATACATATATATTTGCATGTGTCCTTGTATGTGTAAGCCATGAAACTCTAAAAGGGACAGTGACAGTCAGAGTGATCTCTTAAGGGAGAAGAGAGAAGGAGAGGAGGATGAAGCCCAAATGACATCATAGCAATGGAGGGCTACTGGGGGCAGCCAGCGAGAGAGCCCCAGACAGATAATGGGGAGAGGAACAGGTTAGAACGCGGTGTGTTGACACGTGTGTAAAATGCCACGATCGAGTCCTTTACTTTGTAAAGAAAACAGAAAACAGTTTCTTCTCAATGCCCTTATTTGAGTCTCAAGACGACACCACGGGTAAAGGGCTTGCTTTGTCTCTGTTTTATGCAGTACTGATCAGATCACTCAAACATGACCATTTCAAGCATGAGCCCTTGTCAAGAGTGGTTCCTGCTTGTATTTCTAGAACAGATGCGGGGGGGTTGCTGTGGGTTTGATTCCAATATGGATGACCCCGACTCTTCCTGGCAGCCTGGATTCCAGACTGAAAGCCTGTCTGGAACACAACAAAGGTGTGAGGCCCTGACTGAAGATGTGGCTCTGTGGTGTAGTCCCTGGGTGCCATCCCTAGCATGAACCAGCAAACCACACACGCCCTTCCTTTAGTTGATGGGTTTGTACCATCTGAACTACGTACTGAAGGTTAGCTACAAGGTCAGCCTGTGCTCTACTGCAAGGTCTTGTCAAAATTCTAAAAAATTAAACATTCCTAAGTGAAAGAAGCAAACGGGCCATACAACGAGCATGAGGTTCACAGGAGGTGAGCGACTCCCACTGAGGGGGGCTCACAGACTGAAACATGGGCGCTGACGGGCTCATTCTATTTTGTGTTTTTGTTACAAGCCTCAGAGATAAATATTCTGTTGCCCCTGAGGCAGGAATCTTCCCACCCACCTCTCCTTCTGCAGCCTGGAGTCCTCTTTAAAGTGTGTGGCTCTTCATAGCTTATGAATTTTCAAAGGATTTTTAAATGCTTAGGTATGAGCATCTATGGGAGGGCCTGGCACATGTGTGCAGGTGCCCACAGAGGGCAGGAAAGGTAGTCAGGTCCCCTGGATGGGGTTATAGCCAGTGTTGGTGCTGGGAACTGAACTTGGTTCCTTGGGGAGGGCAGGAAGTGCTCTTGAAGGGTGAGCCATTTCTACAGCTCCTCCTACAACAGACAACAAGAAAAAACTAGGACGTAAGGCTTGACTCTAAAATAATAATGTTTTTAAGAAGGCAGATTGCTCTGTTGGGGCCGGGGAGATGCTCGGCTGCGGTTAGGAGCACTGGCTGCTCTCCCGAAGGACCTGGGTTTGGTTCCCAGCATCCACAAAGGGAAGACCGCAACCGGCTGTAACCCCACCTCCAGGGATCCATACTTAATGGTGTAGTTTTAAAGACTTGGGAATTAAAGCTCAGTACTTATAACTGGATATGATAACCCATAGCTATAATCCCATAATTTGGGCAGTTTAGGCTGGAGGATTACAAAATCACAGCTACCAAGGACTGCTAGCAAAACCCCGTGTCAGACAATTGCTGTCTGTGTACGTGCACAGCTCTTGTGCACTCGGTCTGCAGAGCCATGTGGTCTACAGATCGCTCACATGTATTTGGCCAGACCTATGACAAGACAATAATTCGACAGAGAGGCTACCAGGGAAGCATTGGGGAAGCCGCTGTCATACATACACTACAGTGTCCCGATCAGAGTAGGAGCTTGCCACCCCATACCTAGCATGACCGCTAGGGGGGTTATGAATTAAGAAGGTGCAAGATGTTCTCTCCGTGTTTAACTTTCTTTCATTCAATTTCTTGTGAATTCTGCCTAAACTCAAGCGTCTTTCCTCATGGCACCTACTCACCTCCCTTCCTCAACATTTGGAGCATGCTAAGTAAATCTCCTGAAAGTTGCCCTCAACTGTACAACTGCTGAGCCTCTCTCTGCACTCCCTGAGCTGTGCTTTGATTCCTGGAGTAAGGGTTTCCTTTCCCTGAACTTTCTGAAAGCCGGGACCGTTTCTTCCTTCTGTTAGACCCATCATGCCTAGCGCAGACAGAACACTTCCATCCATGACCTCCAAAAGGGAAGAAGGCTTTGGCTCATAATGGTGGTTAAGACAATTAAAACTAATATCCAAAAGGAAACTATATTTCTGTGTCTAGAAAACTGAGGGAATTGTGCAATGCCATAAAAATGGTCATTCTTGCAAAAAATATATAAATATGTAAACGGTCATTTTTGCATAATATAATTGTATATATGCTAAGATCATCATGATGAAGGGTCTGTGTGTGTGTGTGTGTGTGTGTGTGTGTACATATTAAGGTCCAAAAAATTACATTGGTGACAACAGTTATATTAAAATGGTGGGCTTATGGATGTTTTCATTTCTTTGTTTAAATTTCTTTCAAAAGTGCTGTAATTTAGTTTGTGCAATAATAATTATGTCATCCAAAAAAGAGAGAGCAGGCCACAAGTCTGTGGCTTTGCAAGCATCATAGTTGGCTCCAGAGTGACCCTGGTGGGACCCTGCAATGTGCTGGGATAAGATGGTTCAGGATAGAACTACCAAACCCAACCAGTCAGTGACCAAAGAATTTCCAGAAAGCTATGTTCCGTTCCCAAAAGCGTAACTGTCAAATTACATCCTGTGAATACAGCATTAAACATAGTTACTATATGATTTTATATATATTTGACAGCAGTTTAGAAGCTTCCTGTGGAAGCACACTGAGCATTCTTGGAAGGATTATTGCAGAACCCTCCCCCTCATACCTCTGCTTTGCAGGTGACTTAGTGACATATGTCCTTTTTTGCAAGCCAGAGGTTGCCCATGGGCATTCTATAACTAAAATAGATAGCATGCTAGTTTCCTACTTCTGGTTTGTTTGTTTGTTTGTTTGTTGACAAAAGTGCTTTTAAAATATTCATCAGAGGAAAATAAAAACAATCTCTTCAATAAATGGTGCTGGGAAAACAGGAATCCTCGTGTAGAAGGATAAAACTAGATAAAAATAGATTTGACCTACTTTATAGTATTTTTACTATACTATACTAATATTTTTAAATTTAATTTAATTGTGTGTGTGTGTGTGTGTGTGTGTGTGTGTGTGGCTTGCAAACACATATGCCTGTGAACCTCATGCTTGCCTGGTTTTGTAAAGGCCAAAAGAGGGTGTCGGATCCCTAGAATTGGAGTTACAGAGGTTTGGGAACAGCCATATGGGTGCTGAGCACAAAACCCTGGTCCTCTGCAAGAGAAGCCAATGCTCTTAACTACTGGGTCATCTCTCCAGCCTCCTGTTTCCTAATTATTTTAATGATGTGTTTCATCTTTCCAAACCATGAACATATAATGTTAGGTCTTGCTGCTCTTTCTCCAAAAGATATCTGTTTGAACCTTAACCCCTGGCACCTGTAATTGTAAGCTTATTGACGAATGAAGCCCTTGCATGAGTAATCAAAGAGAAATAAGACCGTTAGGTTGAGCACTATGGCTCTTGGACACAAGGAGAGGGAACATGGACAGACATGACGATATGGGGAACTTGGCCATGAAAAGCCAGTGGCAGAGACTGCTGGGATCCTGCCACAAGCCCATGAATGTTCAAAGCTGCTAGAAACCAGAAGGAACCTTCTCTACCAGCTTTCGAGAAGGGACGTTGACCATCAGCACCAAGATTTCAGCCTCATAGCTCCCTCCACTTTGGGAGAGTTTATTTCTCCCCCGGGTTGGGAAGAGGGACGCACAAGTAAGATACTGGTCAGAGAAGACCGAGTTGGGGTGAGGAATCTGGGACACCTCGCTCTTCAATCGCTGGTCAGAGGAGTCAACTGTAGCAGTACTAACTGTGATGAAAATTAGGATGCTGAGCCCCGCTCCAGAGCCCTGAGACATGGGTGATAGAATTGGAGATGATGGTCCTGATGGTGGACTTGTGTTAAATGTAGGTATCTTTTTATCTTTTCTGATGCTTCATAAGCACTTCCTGTCATTCTCCGTCTGTCTCAGTTTCTCTGTCTTGATCTCTATGTCTCTGCCCCCCCACACTTCCAAAACCCCACCTCCTCTTTATCCTCTGCGGTGGCTACCAAGCTATGCCATCCAGTTCCATGAACATACGTACATGCATGCGGGCAATCACTCATACACATAAAATAAAAATTAAAAAATCCTTTTAAAAATAATAGAAACTCGAGTGGCTTACCTGTGGATTTTGCATAGCTACAAGTCTGTGTCTCAGCAGGTAGCTACTGGAAATACTGACTGGTACCAAAATTAAACAGAAGTTAATGGCATTTCCTTTAAATAATGTTTCTGGAAAAACCAGGAGGAGCTTTCCTATTAGAAATGATCTTAGTGAGCTGGGCAGTGGTGGTGCACGCCCTTAATCCCAGCACTCAGGAGGCAGGGACAGGCAGATTTCTCAGTTCGAGGCCAACCTGGTCTACAGAGTGAGTTCCAGGACAGCCAGGGATACACAGAGTAACCCTGTCTTTAAAAAAAGAGAGAGAGCCGGGCGGTGGTGGTGCACACCTTTAATCCCAGCACTCGGGAGGCAGAGGCAGGCGGATCTCTGTGAGTTCGCTGGTCTACAAGAGCTAGTTCCAGGACAGGAACCAAAAGCTACGGAGAAACCCTGTCTCGAAATATATA